>NW_017729004.1:70767037-70768028 GCF_001723915.1 Gavialis gangeticus | reverse complement strand
TCAATTGAGAAGTGGCATTTTGGTGTGATTTCTTTTCCACACTTTCTTGCTCACCCTTTCTTGCTCTCTTCTTTTTCATTTAAAGATTTTTTCTTTCTTTTTCTCTCTTTTTCTTTCTTTTAGGATATTATTTTCCTACATAATATCCAAAATATACATTTTAGCTGAATCTTTTCCCAGTCCAGATGCACCAGTGTTTTTTCAGTCTTCTGGAGGAAAAAAAAATCTTTCTTTATTTCTATGGTTTATGTTGGCCTTACTTCAGTGATCAAAAGTTGCTACTAATAGAGATCTGAAGCAGACTGAGAATATGTACGCGCATCCTTTGTTTTGGCGCACAGTTCTAATTCATTAGACTAACAGCAAATGCCTGGAAGCAATATAATTTTTTCCTTTGGAATATGTAATTTATTGATCTTTATTCTCAAGCTCAGCCCTGCTGCCTGGCTGTCTTCTACTGGTGCCCCCAAAGTACATTCCTTCTCTGAGAGAAGAGTGGTTTTTGATAGACTTGTTTAGTATCAGTTTGTCCTGTCAATGCCAACAATTTATCTAGTGTTTATGGGGTCACGGAAAAAGAATTTCATTTGGCAGGCCTGGCTTAGACATGTGATGCCTTGTACTACAATCTACCAAAAGTCAAATTCTTTGCCAAGATAATTTTATTTACTTTAAAATATGGAGAGTTTAAAAGATATCACTTAACAGCTTATAGAAAACTGCGGCAATTTGTATTATGACGAAGTCTCTGCTGAGAAGGAGCAGCTGCCAATCTAGAAGAAAATAACCCATTGTATATGCACAGATATATTAACATCCCCAAATCCTGACAGCTAAGTGCTTTTAGGACGCACTGAGAATACACTGCAGATTCACAAATATTCAGTAACAGGAGTTCTCAGTCACTATCAGTGCAGTCAGCCTTTATCACTGCTTAAGAGAAATGGGAGTAGGCAAGATTCCCCCCCCCCCCCCCCCCCAACAAAAAAAA
>NW_017729004.1:70757913-70762037 GCF_001723915.1 Gavialis gangeticus | reverse complement strand
ATGTCAAATGGTCTTGTACCTCCTGAAACATAGGGGGTAAGTCCTTCACAGGGCCTGATGCTTCTGATTCTCTTGCACACAACTTTAATTGAATTCCTAGATTCATAGAAAATTAGGGTTTTCACAGATTTCATAGACATTTGGGCTGGAAGGGACCCTGAAGGATCATCGAGTCCAGCCCCCTGCCCCAGGATCAGGGAGTCATAGGATCCCAGCAAGATAAACATCCAAATGTGTCTTGAAGGCATTCAAAGTGGGTGTTTGAACCACCTCCAGCAGCAGTCTATTCCAAACCTTGGGGGCTCGGACAGTAAAGAAATTCTTCCTTATGTCCAGCCTGAATTGGTAGCAGTGGAGTTTGTGACCGTTCGATCTTGTCATCCCTTGGGCACTCTGGTGAACAGATGTTCCCCCAGATCCTGGTGAACACCCCTGGTAAACTTGTAGGTGGCCACCAGATCACCCCTCAGCCTGCGCTTTTCTAGGCTGAAGAGAGTTGGAAGGGACCTCAGGAAGTAATCTAGTCCAACCTTCTGCTCAGAGCAGGACTATCTCCAACTACATCATCAGGGACCCTGGTTTTCCATTTCCCATTGAAAAATGGGGAAAAAAAAAAAATCCCACAGTGGATTTTCCCTTTTAACAGAGAAAAAGTCAAATTTTTAATTTTAACAGATATACCCATGCATGAACAGCACATGCCACTGGCAGCTGGGGAGGCACAGCTGTGCTGGCAGTGGTGGGAGTGCGGAAGCGGTGAGTGGGGAGCTCCCGCAGATGCCACCGGCACTGTCGGGGGGTGCGGGATGAGGGGTGGCAAGCACCGACCACAGGTCAATGACCACCTGCAGGCGCCACCATCATCAGCAGTGGTGGCGGCGACCAGGGGCAATCAGGGACTGCCTGCAGACACCACCAGAGGTGTTGGCAGCGGGGTGGCAAGTGGTGACCACCCACAGGTGCCGCTGACAGTGTCGGTGGTGCCTTTTTGCAGGGGGGTGCATTGCCAAGTGCAGGAGGTGCATGTGCACTCATGTGCACCCCCTACGTGTCGCCCCTGTTTCCATGGATTTTTTACTTTTGCAAAGAGCTCTCTGCAGGCTGGCAGAGTTCCAGCCTGCAAGAGCTTCTTGCAAAAAGGATGGCAAACCCTAAGACCTGTCCTTAGGGGGGGAGAGAGGGGGAAGGGACAGAGCCTGAGACTGTCAGCCAGGGTTTGGCTCAGACTCACTTTCCTTCCTGAAGCCTTTGAGGTAAGTGGGGTTGGCTGGGGGCCCCCTCCAGTGGGGCTGTGAGTTGGGAATGGGGGGCACTGGCAGGGCTGGGGGGCTGTTCTTGTGGGTTGGGTGCATGTGTGGATGACTGCCAGGGCTGGGGGAGGGGTTGGGAGCTGTGGGAAGAGCCAGCAAGTTGCAGCTGTGTGGGAGGTGGCAGGTGTTCATGGGAAGTCCTACATGGAAGGTTGGCCTGGCCCGATGGTGCATGGACCGGCGGCTGTGCACCATGAGGCTGGGCAGGAAGCCATACATGGAGGCATACAGTTGTGTGCCATTGGGCTGGGCAGGCTTCTGCTTGCGTCCATGTGCAGCTTCTTGTTGGAGTGCTGGAAGCCCCATACGGAGGCACAGAGCCTGTCCGGCTTCATAGCAGGTGGCTCCCAGTCCATGTACCACTGGGCAAGGCTGACCAGGTCTGTGCCTCCATGTGGGGCTTCTAGCATTCCAGTGCGAAACTGCCCGTGGAGATGAGCAGGAGCCCACCTGGTCCGATTGTGCTACAGCCTGCAGTGCTGCAATCTGCACATGCTAGCATAGAGCCATCCTGGTCTGGACTGAAGGCATGGGCTGGGTCAGCTCTGTGCCAGCATGTGCAAGCCCTGAGACTCAGAGGTGTGTGCTGTCAGGAGCTCTGCCTGCTGTGGCCGTGAGTGCCCAGATGGCTGGCTGCCTCCTGCTGCTAAGCTGATGGTAGTGGGGGCTGTGCACTGCAAACCCCACGCCTGCCCACAAACTTCACATACTCCCACACCCACCCACATCCCTACACCCCTTCACAACCTCCACCACAAATCCCTCACCCCCCAGCCCCAAACCCACTCCACAGATACAAAGTACCTGCATATATTTCTAAAGAAGGTTCAAATATTCCTAAACAAGGTTATATTTAGTTTAATTTGTTTTTAAAAAAGTAATTATTTTTTCATAATTTTGAATTTTCCTGTGTGTAATTTTGAATTTTTCGATGCATAATTCCCTGGGGTATATAGAGTAGTCTCAGCAGGAGCTCTGATTTTCCATGATAAAAAACCCCAAATCAAATGCTAAAATATATAGGTATTTAGAACTTCTTATAATATAGTGATTGAGACACTGATAGGTTTTAGGGTAACAATATGTCGATTTTGGAAAGCATTGGATCTGCAGCTAAAATAAAGGCTTTTTCCGGTGTCTCAGCAAAAGCTGCTGGTCACAAGTCAGAATGATCTATTAAAAGTAACTTTGCAAATGCTTAAGTAAGCAGTTCCCTAACAATGGAATAGTGTGCACAATGCATGATTCCTTGTGTAAGGAGAACAAGATGCAGCCCACCAGCTATCATCAGGAAATAAGCAGAAGCAAGACCTTGGAGATGGTGCTGAAATCACCAAAGAACCACAAAGAACCAGCAAGTGACCGAAAGAAGCGGAGGTCAAAGTCTTACGCATGTGCTCTTAGCAGGGAGGCATGTAAATGAAGGAAATGCATAGGCAATACCATGCTAATGAAGTAAACAGTAAACAGAGGCGGAGCTTGAGATGGGAGGAGAAATGGGTGGAACAAAAGGAGGGATGAAAGTGGAGTGAATGTTAATGAGTATGAACCAAGGTGTATAAAATGTTAAAAAACTAATGTTCAGGGCTGCTTCCCATGTTCATAGACTGCATGTCTGTGAGGGAGCTCGTCTGAAGCTGTCTCCATTCTGAATAAAACTGTTGCGAGCAATGTGTGCTTGTGTTTACTCCCTGCTTCTTCTGGTTATTGAGTAACAGGATCCATGAGCAATTGAATCCTGGAGCAATTGTGTCCCCCTAGTCATTGGGTGCCACGTGGAGTCAGGGTCTAACAGTAGGTTTCCAAATTGCTATTACAATTGTAAATATATCAATAAAACATTGTGTTCAACTGATACCTATATAAGTGGCCTTTTATTTTAATCATGGATTTTTGGTTTTTAATTGGAGAATTTGTGATTTTTTTTTTTTTTTTTAATCAGAGAAATGGGAATTTTTCATACATAAGTATGTTGTTGGTAGGTGACACCTTCACTCAGTATCATACTTAACTAGGCACAATAGCATGGGGTAAGTCTGTGAGGGATATATATTCACTCATGCCCTATGTAACTTGTACTGATTGTCCAAGAAGTGACATTTTCCAAAGAAGTGCCTTTGAAAGGTGGTCTGATATTGACACTTCTGATTGGTTTAGGACTCTATTCACACAAATGCATATTTGACATATTCCCACATCATATATTTAATTATGGAAGAAGGCAATAAAGTGACAGCTGCTACTGCCTACTTTTTGATCATTGAAAAGAACTAAGCTTCGTCATTGTGGACCAGAATTTGCATTTGCTCTTTTACATCCATTTTTTCTGGGGCCAATAGTACTCAAGGTAATGTGGGGCCCCTGCAAGACATGCTAGGAAATCTGGTCGTCACACCAGATGACAAAGCTAACCTATTTAACAACTTCTTTGCCTCCATTTTCCTGAGCAGGGACCGGATCACCCCCCACCCTCAGACCCCAGGGGAGGTGCACCCAGGCCAAGGGTCAGTGTGGTTCTAGTCAGGGAACTTCTGGAGAGACTGGACATATTTAAATCAGCCGGTCCAGACGATCTCCACCCCAGACTGCTGAGGAAATTAGCTGAGGTCATTGCAGGACCCCTGACATGGCTTTACAAGCACTCGTGGTTCTCTGGTGTGGTGCCAGAGGACTGGAAGAGGGCCAGCATGGTTCCCATCTTCAAAAAAGGGAGGAAGGAGGACCCAGGAAACTATAGGCCAGTTAGTCTTACATTGATCCTGGGTAAGCTTTTTGAGAGAATTATCCTGGCACATGTCCACGAGGGGCCAGTCG
>NW_017729004.1:70752664-70752913 GCF_001723915.1 Gavialis gangeticus | reverse complement strand
TGGGGGGGGGGGTTATGCTTAGGGGCAACCAAGATGGGTTCATTAGAAACAGGTCCTACCAGACCAGCCTGGTGGCCTTCTATGACCAGGTCACACAATCTTTAGATGCAGGGGTAGCAGTGGATGTAGTCTTTCTGGACTTTAGGAAGGCCTTCGACACTGTCTCTCACCCCATTCTCATTAAAAAACTAGGGGACTGTGGTGTCGACACCTACACAGTCAAATGGGTCACCAACTGGCTGGAGGGCC
>NW_017729004.1:70742818-70751956 GCF_001723915.1 Gavialis gangeticus | reverse complement strand
GGCTAGGATCTGGAACCAACTTCCAAGAGAAGTGGTGCTGGCTCCTACCCTGGGGCTCTTTAAGAGGAGGCTAGATGTACACCTTGCTGTGGTCATTTGACCCCAGTACCCTTTCATGCCCATGTCAGAGGGTCGGACTCCATGATCTGCTCAGGTCCCTTCTGATCCTACCAACTATGAAACTATTTACTCAAACCTCTTGTCTTAGTTCAATGAGAGTTTTACCTAGAGGTAAATGTAATGCTGCTATTAGAAAGTACCAGCAGTGAGATTTGGTGCATTTAAATGGTCTGAACCTACACTTTTCTAATGTGCATTGATGCTCCTTGTGCAGTTCACCAAACTGTTCTGAAATCTCTTGGTATTGTGTTTGCACAGATTTCCTTATAAGTGTTTTTGTGAGGTGAGTGTGTGGGCAAATCTATAGCATTCCCCCATAATGCTTTGGTTAAAATCTTAATCCAGGTCTCCTGAGGCACACAGTTCCCACTGCTAATACTTTAAAGTTTCCACTTGCAAAGTTGGGGAATTAATCTATTTTTCAGATTTGAGGATTTATTTTTAATTAAGAGCAATTACAAAATATTTGTATCTGCCACTATGAACTAAGATTAATGTTGCTGCTCTGAGTCAAAATATTTGACCTTCTGCAACTTCAGTCTCAAGAGGGAAATGTTTTCCTTTTGATCCTTGTCTCATAAAAGGTTGATAACTGCAAACCTTATACCGAACCAGTTCTTACGGCATCACTGATTACGTACCTTCACTGCAGGGAGAGGGTACAGAGGTGGAGCAATACTGCCACCTCCTGGAAATGTCTGGAAGCACAGTTCACATGATCAATAGTTTTATTTTAACAAAGGCACTGTTAAGTATTAACGTGCCACTGTTTGCTAGAAAAATTACTAACAAACTGATCACAACAGAGACCCCACAGTACTGTTCCTGAGATTCCTTTATACAGCCACAAAGAGTGGTGATCCATCAGGGATGGAGCCACGGTGAGCTCGGTAATATGATAGTAAGGGCACCCAAATGCTTTCCCCCAGGTTTATACCCCCTTGGAATTTTCTGCAGCTATGGTACCTAAAATTATTAACAGTCTTAATAACAGTTGTTTTTGTGTGCTTAACTGTCCTTGGCTGCTTAAGCCCACTGAAAATGGGATGTTGAATCATAGGTTGGCAATGTTTTTGGGTGGAGTGCCAAAAACACCCACAACCTTCACTTGTAAGATGTTGGTGTGCTGGGGCAGATGGCAGGGTAGCCACGCAGGGCCCAATCCTTGTTGTGGCAATGCAGCCCCAGCCTCTTCCCTGCCATCTGCTCCAAGGTGTGCATGCTAAGCAAAATGCCTTCACGTGTTACATTCTGGTACCCATGCCATGGGTTGCCTACTCCTGTGTAAAATCTTTTTAAACACCCTTCTGATAGGCAACAGAGAAGAAAAATGCTTCAGTGTCTCATTTAGTGGCTCGATTTTTACAAATCAAATGGTGGGAAGCTCAGATTGTGCAATGGGTTTCATTATTAATAATCAGTGGAACATGTTTCCTTTAAAAATTAATTTCTTTCCATGCAATTACAAATGAACGTAGCAAGAAACATTTCAAACAATATGAGAACTTGAAGTGGGTGTACAACAGAAAAGAGTCTATAGATGAGCAGATATAATCCTGCAATCCTCTTCAGCCCTGACTGTGGCAAAACTACTGATTTCAGTGAGAACTAGGAGTTCTTATCAGTATTGAATCAGCTTAGTGGATGGGGCCTTTCACATGGGGTTCTTCCCCTCACAGTTGCAGTGACACAGCAGCTTGCTTTTGCTAAAGTTTCTTGCTAAGCACATGTAGTCAGAGGTTGCCTGAACAAAAGCAGAATAAAGTCCTCGGGGCTACGCCCACTATAAATAAAGAATATCTTCTTATGGTGGTTTTGAAGAAAATATTTTGAATACTACTGTGTCTCATTCAAGAAGTTGCAGGCAGAATTTCTATTATTGGAAAACCCACAATACTTTCTTGAATAGGTTTTTTAAAATTCTTAGTGATTTATTAGGGAGAGATGACAGAGTGCTCTTAATCCAAGTGCTAATATGCAATATGCTAGTATGAAATGTATTGCTGGCTGGTAGATGGTCAGGACCTCTGATAAAACCCCTAAATTGAGCCTGCCTTTCACCATGCTGAGGATATGTTTGGTTATGCTGTAAGGCAGTGTTGTAGTGAGATACCTGAATTAGCTCTGTGTACACTAGCTCCAAAACCAGAAGCAGTGTAGCCATCTTTGAATAGTGCTGTCTGACTAATTAGCTCTGTTGTGAATATGGGATGGGCAAACATGGATACTCTGCTATCCTGGGCCTAAAACAAAGGACCAGACCAGAGTTTCTGGCACCTGTTATGCCACCTCCATGCATTATGTGGATTTTGTCAGGGGTGCCACCATAGAAGAATGGCTTGCTGCAGATGTTTCCAAGACAGCCAAGGGCAGCATTTACTTTGTGACTCGCATGGACTTGGACAGTAAAGAACTGTTTGAAATCCAAGACCACTTTGCAGTTTGATAGATGAGCTGGTGGTTCGAGGAGCAAGAATAACCTGATTCTTTGGTCCTGTGATGAGCCAGCCACCTACAGTACAGTATTCAGTTCCCAATGAGCACCGCTGTCTCAGGCACCCACCTGCAGCCCCTGTGCTTGGGAGTTGTTAAAGATCCTGGCTTAAGGAAAGGAGGAGCAAAGGACTGAGATTTGGGTTATCTCTATTCTACAGTACATCCGGGGATCACCCTATACCGCAAAGCCGCCTAATGTTTGATAAGTCTTACAGTACGTAGAGTTGTACTCTTAATACACTTCTGTTCCTATCAAAAGAAAAGGCCCATATCCAATTAGCTAGCTACTGACTGGTAGCAGGTGAAGGTGGTGAGCTGCTGTGTGGTGGTAGCTGTGCTTCTGAAAACTTAATAGTGTTCAGAATTAGTATTTACTTATTTATTTATAATATATACAACTTAATAGTATTCAGAATTAGATTAGTGTCCTAATTTAATACTGAATAGCTCTCATCCGGGTGCGCTGGTGTAGTAGCTTTTGAGATGACAGTTCTTAACAGACTTGCAGAAAAGTGCCCGTATATCAGCCTGCAGTTCTAGCAGCACAAATGGGCACCCCAGATGTGCAGAGCAAGCCTTTCCCATCAGCTGGGGAAGACTTTGGGAGGTGAGAAAATAGCACTTCACAGGGTGAGATGGCAGATGCAGAGAGAGCTCACACTAGGGTAGTCTACCAGTGGGCTGCAGTAGTTTTGGAGTGGACACACTGTATAGCCCTACACTGTTGCAGGGTAAAAGCATCCCTCCATAATTTTACACTGTTTTCTGGACTGTGTATCCACAGGTCTAATTAATTTCATTCTCAGTAGCAGTTTGCTCAATGGAAACAAGGCTACTGTATCTAGTAGCAAGGCTGTGTCATAATGCCTTTGCTTCATCCAGGGTTAGAGTTGGAACAGTTTGGCTACATTTGTATTGTTTCCAATTTGCCCACAGGTAACAGTGAGAAAGTAACAGCTGCTGCCCTTCTGAAATGCCCCCCTTTTGAAAGGGCTCCAAAGATGCATACATTCATTACTTAAGGAGTCCTTCAAAACCTCATGTACATTTCACTGGTGTCAAATGTTTTGTGTTCTCATCCTCTGGCTGATTCAAGCTCTTGAAGCAGGTGGTCTGTGTCACCCTCCTTCATCAACTCTTTGTCCTATCAGCCTGCTTGCAGCTGCAGCGCAACAGCTGCAGGTGCTGCTCAGCAGTTCAGCGGCAGACTGTTTTGCAAGGGAAACGCTCTCCTGGGGCAAGATATCATTGCTGCAGTGTTGGGTGCATTTGCCATGACCAGGAGTGGAGCACGGAGCACTGCTTTGACTCTAAGGTTTGAAGATGGTATTGGTTAACTGAAAAGGGACAAATCCTGGGAATTTGTGAGTTTGACACAAGGTCCAGAATTTGCGTTGCCTCACTGAGGGGAAAAAACACCACAGTGAATACAGACTAGCAGTGGGACAAAGGAGAATGGGATGGCTGCTCACAATTTAGGGGAAAATATCACCTATATGGTAGAAAGGATTTATTTTGGAGGAGAGGCAGCTACAATGTACACAGCACTTTCTGTGCCCTGGCTCAGTGCAATGGAGACTTTTACATTCCAGCTGAAATCTGATGCAACTTTGCTAATGATTAATTGGGCATTTTCCCCAGTGAATTTAGAGTGGATGTGGATATGCTATATGTACAGACCTTCTCTGGCATAAAACATTTCACTGTAGGGTAAAGTTATCCCAAACAAGTTTTTCTAGGATATGCCATGTTTCTTGTCCTGAAGCAGAAAGTGCATCTTACACACCAAAGCTACATCACAATAATATTGAAATCACTGTACTAAAAGATGACCAAAATTCTATCAAGTTTATGTTAAAAACCTCCCCCACCCAATCATATCACTTTAGGGAATGTTTATATATAGGTTCATCTTATACTGCACTTGCAATATACTTCATTTACAAAAAATGCAGTTCCAGTTGCCCCCCTTCCTAACTTCACGTTGAATGTGCAAAAGAGCTTAGACTGGAAAAATCAGACTTAGATTTACAAAGCAGTAGAAGGTGTTCATCTGTTCATCTAGTAGTCCAGCGATCCATGCTGTCACTCAGGGAGTGGGCCTGAATCTCTAAAAAGGATTTCAGCCCATGTTCTCCAAGTCCCAGGAAAACACCTTACTACCAAGTTATGGGGTATGATGTTGGCAGATTTCCATGTCTCTGGTTGATGCTGTTCCATTTAAATATTCCCTGGACTTAGCTACCCAGGTGTCCCATTTCCCAGATGAATGTTGTCACTACTAGCCCATAGAATATTTTCTCTGCGTGGAACAGTAATAAGAGCTGGTACTCATCCTGCAATGTATAGAGCACTCTCCTGAGTGATAGGTTGTGTGTCCTCCTGCCCTCAAGTAGAAGAGGGAATTGAACCCTGGTCTTCTCATATCCTGGATAGGGGCCTTACCTGTGGAGTTGTTGCAGGGGTGGGGAGAGAAGAGGTAACACTACCCATCTTGTGAACAGGATGCCTGAACAGGATTGAAAGATTTGTTTCAGGCCAAAAAAATTAGTTTGATGAAAACTGGGACATTTCATCCTGCAACAAAAAATGAAAAAAAGATTTGATTCAGATCAAACTCAATTTGGATTTTTTGGTTTGGCCACTGATAATGCTGGAATTAATTGATGGTAAACAGCACCAAACAATATGTCTATGAATTAGAAGTGGCTATTTATATCATACCCATGTCTCCATTGCAGTGATCTTGTGCAATCTTGTAGTATGTTGCAAGTGATATGAAATGCCATAGAGATGGGTCAGATACCCATACTCGGTACCAAATAGTGCTATGTAGGAATATACTAAGCAAATGCACACAACACTAACTTTCTGTTTTAGTCAGTCCATGCAGTAAAGATTTGTGGCAAAAATACTCATCAAATTATTTTAAAAACAATTTGGTATGTTTCTTCTTCTCAGGCCCTTCCCTTACCCAAGAGACATGGGTATGGTAGCTGGAAACTTTTGGGTGATATCAGCTCTCTTCCCACACCCTGAATCTTTCAACAAACTCAACTATAAGCCTCACCCAAGTTAAAGATTCTGAACGTAATTTTATTACCTACAGAAATTATATGGACTAATATATGGACCAGAGGCTTGTGCCCTTACTTTTGTTGCTGTATGCATGTTCCCCTTGAAATGAAATGAGACAGCTGCATGAGAGTGCTGTTTGGTGTGGCATTTAGCCCATCCTATAGGATTGGTAAGAGATACAGAATTGTTGGTTCAACAATACAAAGTGACTTGAGTATTTTCACTGATAAATATGGTAAGTCTGTGGTCACTCTTTGGATATTTCTAATTTGTTGAGAAGTAGTCACAAGACTCCTGTTTTATTGGAGAAGATGTCTATGGGGATTCTAAACATTTAACAAATGGGAGTGTGTATTACATGTACATTGCAAACTCTTAAATCCACTCTGCAGATCTTATAGTAAATTTAAAAGCAGCCATTGTTATTTTACTGATAAGGAGCTATTTACTAATTGTAAAACTGTGGCATCCCTCAGAACAGCTGCAAAACCAACCATAGGTAACTGGTAGAGGGTACACAGGGGTGCACGTGTCCCCGCTGATGGCTGGCACTGATGCTGTCAGTAAGGCTGGTGCCCCCCCCCCGTAAGGGCCGCCACTGCCAGCGGCTTCTGCGAGTGCCCCCCCAGATTCAGGCGGCACCAGATACTCATGAAACCAACTGTAAAATGCAAGGAATACCAGTGGAGTGCTCTGTCCCTTAGACCACATGGCTTCCTTTCAGCAGCTATGTGAATATTTTTAAAGGTTCAAGACATAGGAACAGTGCCTAGAGTGGCCATAATCCATTCTAGAGGCAAGAAAAGTAGTTTAGGTTCCATGTTGTTCAATGGCCTCACCACTAGGGCTGACAATAAAGATATCTGACGTTGTCTAAGGTGCTCTGTGCAATTTAGAGGGCATATCTATAGCACAGTCACTACATGGAGATATCAGCACTACCTTGGGCACTGCTAGCTGCAGTAGCAAGATGCAAGAAAAAGAACATTCAAATAAATATTTTATAGCAAAAATATTATTAAAGGGGCCCGTTCCTAGAGCTATTAATTTGTAACAAGCCACTAATTGTGACTAGACTTGGAACTACTCTGGAGGGTACAGTCTTCTATTTACAGGGATGATTGGTCGATTTAATTGAAAAAATCTATTCTCTAAAATTCTACAATTCTGACACCTTCTCAGGGTCTGTCTGTATCCTTGGTGAGCCTGGGAGTGCTGCTAAGAGACATGCTGTGTTCACCCATTCCTAAGAGCCTAATCTTACAATTACCAGTTCAGTTCAACGCTGAGCATGTGCCAAGAAGCATGCCTAAAATGGAGAGCCTGAGAGCAGCTCAGTGACACAGCCCCATTTCTGGGCTTTGGTTTGTATGGCAGGAAGGAGCGGGCAGGATATGGTTCTTGGCTGTACTGCTGAGCTTTGCACAGAGGCAGTGGAAGGTGTCCCTGTTGAGATTTTTCTCAGCTGATCCCCAGAGTAAGAGCTGGATTTTCACAAGCATTTGCCAGCCAATGTGGGAAGCTCTGAAGAAAATATGGTTCCATTCATGGGGGTTAACACATTAGAAATACTGGCTCATCAAGTACTCTCTGAGTGACAGTAGAACTGACTTCTGAAGAACCTCAGAAGCATGCAAGAAGGGACAGTCCTTTTCTCTGGCACATCAGTTGGGTATGAAATCTGATCTTCATATGCACTTGCAAGTACAGTCTCCACTACCCTAGATACTAGTTGTTTAACTAAAATCTGCTCGGACACTCTGGCTTCCATTCATCAGGTCTCATGCAGAGTATTTTCAGGACTCTGTTCAATTAGAGGGTAAAATTGGTGCCTGCCTCTTCCCTTGGACAAAGTCTTTTTAAAATGCTGATCCTTCAATATGGCAAAGCCAAAAGATAAAGTGCAGATGATTGTTAGGTGAGGTTATATTTAACCAGGTGTAATCAGAGTTGATGGTAACTACATGGGCAGCCACCCCTAGAGTGCCAATTTTTTATGGGTAATTCCTCCAGCTACTTTCCTCATTAGGAGCATGGTACATTATACTCGTTATCAATGCGGAGGAAGAAAGGTGGGGGAGAAAGTTTTCCACCTGGTCATAAACTTTAGATATTTTTGTTCTGATCTGGTTCCTGCTGAAATGAAAGAGAATGTTACCATTAGTATTAGTCTGATCCAAAGCCTATTGAAATTATTGAGGAAGACTTTACTCCCCTAAGAGGCACAGCAAATTTATAAACTTCACTCTTCATTTTCTTTGACTGCTGCTACTGATAATTTTACTTTTTATCTGCCATTCCCATTTTACCTGAATATCATGTCCAGTGCTGTTAGTGTAGGAAAGTAAAATTGAAAAGATGCCAAAACTCTTAGAGCCCATTAAGCAGGTATTTTTCTTTTTCATGTTCAGTCTCACGGACAACTAAATACTCCTTAACCAAATTTACCATTAAAAGCCATAAATGGGGATAAGAATTTCTTAACTTAAGTTTGGAGTTTTATTAAATGTCTCTTGAATGACCAATTAGAATAGAATAAATAAAAACATGCTTTAGTCAACCCATTTGTCCTGGCCATTATTTGATAATTTACATGTCTTCACTACTCTGCAAATTCTGCAATCCTTTTTCTCCCAGAAGATTTAGATCACTTCCGTGATGTTTCAATGTCCCAGATTTTTCCATTGGTCTCTCTAAGAAAATCAGCTGACGTCCTTTGTGAAGCCTTTTGTTTCATTTTTAACAATAACCAGATCGTTACCAACAGAATAAGCATTGTGTTGCTGAATTTCAGTATGAATGACTGAACCTTCAAAAGGTGAGGAACCAGTTCTGTGGTTAAGCATGTGTTTAATTTTTTTTCCCCGAAGTTTTTAGAATGGACACATACACCATGTTTATTATGTAGTAAATGTACTTTACTGTGTAGTAAAAGTGGAACAGAGACACAATGCATTAAATCATTCTGGTGTAGTTCAGCAAATCATTCAACTTCAGGATAAAGTTATCCCTTGGAAAATGTATGGTAACTGTATCCTAGATTTTAGGAGGGCGAACTTCAACGAACTAAGGAGGATAGCTGGAGAAGCGCTGAAGTCTCAGAGGGGAGGGGAGCCGGGTGTCCAAGGGGAGTGGTCGCTCCTTAAGGAGATGATCCTCCAAGCCCAGAGGAAGGTAATCCCCAGGAGGGTCAAAGGGGGCAGGAGAGCATGTAAGCCTCCATGGCTCACTAAAAACATCCAGGAATGTCTCCTTGTCAAAAGGAGGCTTACTCCCAATGGAAAGGAGGGGTCATCACTAAGGAGGACTATTCTGCAGTTGCTCGGGGATGTAGGGGGATGGTTAGGAAGGCCAAGGCAGAGATGGAACAGGGGCTGGCTTCCCAGATTAAGGACAACAAGAAGTCCTTTTTTAAATACATAGGGAGTAGAAAGAAGGCCCCAG
>NW_017729004.1:70733348-70741864 GCF_001723915.1 Gavialis gangeticus | reverse complement strand
AGGGGGTCGGACTAGATGATCTGTTCAGGTCCCTTCCGACCCTAGAAACTATGAAACTATTATGTGGAAAAGTTACTAGATAGAATGCTTTGTGTCCACTTGTCCCATCACTTTCACCTTGGCATAGCCATATGTTCAAGGCAAACCAGCTCTCTGCCACTGGAGTTGTAAAAGTAGCCCTAGTTTGGGAAGGGCTAGCTGTGAGTCCATTAATGACTATGGAGTAAAATCTGGAGTAATTTGCTCCCAATAATTGTATCATTTGTACATTTGTACACTGTACATCCATGTACAGTGAGCAGTTCTTTAAGTTAAACTTAAAATGTTACTTTTCCCCCAACTGGCTATGTTGGACCTTATGATGCATGTCATCTATATTGCCACATGTGTTTTATATGATGTACAGCAATTTATATTCTGCTTGATTATCTTTGTATGGCTCACGTTGGAGTGCGCTGTCTCTCTTTCTCCCCTCCCAACCCTCAGAAATCTGCAGTTTTTGGCTTAATGTTCTTTGACTGAGCAGTTTGATAGAAACTCAAGAAATATGCAGTTTCATTAATACATGGGGAAAAAGACAAAATATTGAGCAGATTAAAATGGAGAGAATTAAACATATCTTCATAATGTCAGACTCTAAACATTTACAGCAATGTAATAACGAAGACTAAAAGAGGTGTGTGAGTAGGATGGGATTCGTACACAAATGCTGCCATCTAGTGAACCCTGAAAGGTTAAATATTAGATTTGTATTGCCGTGTACAATTGGCAGGTTTATGAGAATTTCCCCAGTTCATAATTCAAGAACCTGTTTGTAAGTGTTTAGAAAGTGTGTGTATGTATGTGTTCATAACCATTGAGACTGAGCCTGAAATAAATTTGGCACTTTGCAATGAATCTGTCACTAAGACTACCCCTACAAAGGGTTTTTGCTTAGCTATTTGGATATGTAGAGTGGGGTGAGAGTACTGGCATGTTTAGTTTTATATTACAGTCAGTCAAGGGAACTTATCCTTGTAGAAATATTTTTAAAAGTATTGTTACATAGCTGTTTTCTCTCTCCAGTACCAGATACTAAGCAGGGACCTTAGGTATTTAAAGGCACACCTTTGCAGTTAGACTGAGATAATCATGACAACTAGTAGCTTAGGAGGACTTTTTTAAATACATTATTTCTAAAATATTTATTCTTATTACTTAGATTTATAGTCTATCTTATACAGAAAGGTTCAGGACAGCGTACAGTAAACAAACAATTTATAAGGTGAGATAAAAGCCTTTTATATGATGCCAGTAGAACAAATTTACTGGGGCTGCTTAAAGTTGCTCAGAGGTTTGGATTGCTAAGAATTAGATCCACTGCAGATAGAAACTGGTTAATGAGTAGATGTCAGTAGTGCATTTCACAGGTATTCACATGTTGTGTACACTTGCACATTTTATAAGGCCTCCTCTACATGTGTAGGTAAACATGCAATGGGATTGAATGCATGATTCACATGGTCATGTCTCCTCCCATGCCACATGTGCATGACAGGAGGTGACATTGTGGGATTGCACATTAGGTCCCATTGCATCTTATTTCCAGTGAAGGGGGAGACCAATCCTGGGTTCCCCCTGCACCAGCAAGAAGTAAGCTCCACACACCTCAGCTGAGGGAGACCTAGCCGCAAGGGCACCCCAGATGTCTCTGGGGCTGGAAGTTTGCCACAGAGCTGTATTTTTAGTTTATTTCCCACCTCACCCCACCCCAAGGTTCAGGAAACCCTTGAGGCCAGAGGATTGCTGCAATCCTCCTGCAGTCTTGAGTCTTAGGGATCATGGTAAACATGATCTCCATGGTCTGGAAGGTTTCAAACACCGCTGAACCCTAGAGATTGACTGCCAGGATCCCCAGGGTCTACGAGTGTGTGAAACCCCAGGATCCTGGCAATCACAGTTGCTGTGATCCCTAAGGCTTGGGATTTTTATGCTGGTCTTTGGTCATCTGACTGGGCTCCCAACCACGGGGGAGACCCTGCTACATGTGCAAATTAAAGTTCAGTAGCAACCAGCTATAAACTTTAATTAGTATGCCTTTTTTCAACTAGTATGCATTTTTGAGGTCTAACTTTATAGCTGTTGAAGCGTTTTATTTTGTGATAGCTACATTGCACATGTAGCTGGTCTCTAGGTAACTGCACAATTAACTAGTTAATTGCACAATACCTGTAACATGTAGAAGAGGCCTAAGTTCTCACAGGAAGTGAATGTCTGTGGAATACACTATTGTCACCTCCATGTTGATCAGGTTCCACATCCAGCAGGTCTACTTATTAGCAATCCAAACTTAAACATGAGAACACAGAACTTGCCTTTTACTGGTCCATCTTGCTCAGTAGCCTGTGTCTCACAGTATCAGCAAGTGGATGCTGAAAGGGAGAGTGAATGGGGTATAACTAGGATTTTTTCCACTGTGCCTCACTCACTTGCAGCCTCCAGTATTTAGGGCACTTTTACACATCCTCCAATGCGTTCTGATTAGAATATGTAGGAGCAGACTTGACTGAGTCTGCTGGAGCTTTCTAATCAGAATGCCCCAACATGTGGCAGTGTCTTATACATTCAGCATCTCCACATTTCAAAATAGCGGTGGGGGCACTTTAACTAAAGCTTGTTGAATGGACTTACTAAAGCAGCTCCTGAGAGCCGCTCTAATTAAAATGCTCCCCATCCCTCCCCAGAGCATTTGTATAGGCACCCCATGTGATTCAGAGTCAATTCCATGTTCAAGGTACACTTGATAACTGAATGTTATAAATATTAGCCTGCTGTCTGGTTTCCTCTAAAATTCATCTCGTTTCAGGCATGTGCTCCTGAGAGCCACTCTAATTAAAATGTCCTCCACTCCCCAGCCCACCCCAGAGCATGCATATAGGTATCCTTAAAGTCTAGGAAGCTCTGAATCAGAGGTTGTATCCTTAACTCCTGTGCTCAATAGCTACTCATGTCCCTTTCCACCAGCTATTTGCCCAATCCCTCTTTGCATCTGGCTAAATTATCAGCTGCCATAATTCTGAGCAACTTTAAGCAGCCCCAATGATTTAAAAGCAGAATGAGCCACATAAGTGTTTCCTCCTTTTCCTCTCACCCCAAGAAACATGAAGATCAGAATGGGGACTCATTAATTCCACAAGGGTGGCATATTTACAGGCTGATATTTTGTAGCCCAATTATGGCTAATAGATGCTCATTTGGAAAGGATGGGAAGAACGAATGTCTATAACTTGTTCCAAAAATATAACATTGCCCAATTAACCAGAAGCATTATTGGGGATTTCATTGTGAAACATCTGGGATTGATTGCTGTCTGGATATGCACAGGATGCTTTAAACCACTGCCCTCCCCCCCTTTGGCACACTGCCCTTGGACCTTTCCAAGACTGTACATCTTCTCCAACCTCTACCAAGGGGCAAGGGGAGTGTGATCTGCTTGGCCAGTTTCTTCCTGGGCCAGGCTAAGTTGGTGACTCTGAAAAGCCCTGGAAACTGGCTTGCAGGGGCCAGCTCTGACAATGCCTTCCAACTTTTCCACTTCTTGGTTTGGGTACATGTCACATTTGAATATGGACACTTCACCTTCAAACAAAACGTGGACTGTTTTGTCACACAGGGCCACTGGGGGGACACTTTGCAGTGTGGACGATAGACAGCTGGTCCTGAATGCATAACCTCATTAAGGGTATTGCAGGGGAGGGGGCTTCCATCTCTGGCAATATAGTGATAGTGTTTTTTTTGTTAACAATTGTTTCATACTAAGTACCTGGGAAGACTATATATTTTTGTACTTTTCAAAGGCTCTCTGTCTCTTAGCCTGATAAAAATAGCAGCTCTTTGGAGGGGGGTTACTTTTTAGAAGATGAGCACGGATGAGCCTATTCAATGATTTTGGACAAGCAGAGGTTTTGTGCTCTTGATTGCGTCTCAGATGAGGGGGGGAAGGAAATTGCCTTGGGTATCTTGAAGCTTTTTGTGGTTTTTTTGTAAGTATGCAAACTATCCAAAA
The DNA here is from genome assembly GCF_001723915.1 of Gavialis gangeticus. Taxonomy (NCBI): domain Eukaryota; kingdom Metazoa; phylum Chordata; order Crocodylia; family Gavialidae; genus Gavialis; species Gavialis gangeticus. The sequence continues at coordinate 70,737,819 of NW_017729004.1, read as the reverse complement.
CATGTAGTCCACCATTTGATATCAAAAAGATTTTTGAAAATGGGAAACAAACCTGAGGGTGTTGTATAGCTGTTCTACGCTGACCTGTTGGTCTTTTGAGACCGAAAATGAAATTGGGAGCAAAGAAATGTTGTTCTATGGCTCTGTTAACTGGACAGGGTAGGAAGTATAGCTTTTCCTGCAGTTTTTTGTTAATATTAATGCTTATTTTCTGCTGTTTCAGTTCTCCCCTTTCTCTTTTCCTCTCCCATTTCTCTTTCCACTCTTCTAGAGCCACAAATACTTATTGCTTTTAGCAGATAATTCTGTGCAAATAAAAGTTCCTTTGCAGCAAAATGTAGATTCCGTGCTTTCTTCTATGACTGCTGTAATGTGATTTATCATAATGTCCCTTTCTCAATCTCAGCATAGATTCCTTATTTGGTTTTATTGGTATATGATAAATTTTGACAGCTGTATTTTGGCATATCCAGCTCAGCCAGCAGAGCAGGACAGTATTGAGCATCCTCCAAAAGCACTTGCAAACCAACTAAGCGCCTTTTAAATGAGCATGTGGTAAATCACTCTAAAAGGAAATGCAATTAAAGAAACATCAGCTGCACATTTAGTGCATATCCCCAAGGAAAACCATGCATAGTCAATTGCTGACCTCTGAGGTCACAGTATTGCACAGTTTTTGGAGTAAAAGACTTAGACCACTAGAACTTTTAAAATAATGTCCTTTTCTGGTCCTGGAGAGATGACCACCGCAGCTTCAATAGAGCTGGCTTAAAGTTTAAAAATAACCTTGATAAGTATCTAATTTATGGAATAAAAACAAGAATAAAACTAATCTTCAAAGTGTTATGTGTAACCGTTATTCATACATGTGAATGCTGCTAACGTGTTTCTAAATAAGTGGTGAAGCATAACAGAAGCACTCCTTATAATAATGTATACCTGTATGTGTGTGTCTGTGTGCATGGGCACATGCACTGCTATATGGACCTACACATATGTTTGTGTAGATGCATCTACAAAGGAAAAGTTAGTGGTACACGTTTTTGTGCAAAAAATGTATTTAGTGCAATAAATCCTGTTGCTGAAAGGTTGTTTTTAAACGATTTTTACCGAAGTCTTAGGTTTTTGCTTCAAACCATCTACAAATATATAATTTATTTGCAGTGTAGCAGAGAATGGTGAAGACCCTTGGTTTGGGGTGGGATTCTGTCCTGTGTCATTAAGAAGTGCACAACAGAATTTTCAGCATGCGAGTTTAAGCCACTGTAGTTCCTTCACAGTCCTGAACTGCCTGGGGACTGGAGCAGCCCTGAGTATAATTTAGACAGTCCAAAGGTTTACCTAAATTTATGGTAGCTTCCCCAGATAAATGAGGACAATGCTGTTTAGACTCTCCTTGATGATGTGTACCACAGCCTATTTCTAACTTGTCCCTACTATCTCACAAGCTCCATCCCACTGCACTACCTGTGCTAGGTAAAGTGATATGAACTGTCCTGGAGGATTCCTTGAAATGGGAATTTGCCCTGAATTTGAACAACTGGTCCTGGAGTGGTACTAGGCAACATCTCTTTAATAAAAGAATGCTGCTTGATGCCATTGGTACATTGCTATAGTACTTCCAGTTGGGGATGCAGCCACCAGCTCCTTTCTGAAATGGGAGTAGTATGGCTTCTGGGTTAAGGCTTCTGAGATCAGGCTGCCTAAATAGTTCTGCCTCTCAATACTGCTTGAATGCAGCTCTAATAAATGGCCCTGTACAGCCAGTTAGCCTGGGCACAGTGCCTTGTGACCAGAAACACCATAGTCATGTGTATGACACTGGGCCTAAGCTAATTAGCTCTGCCTGCAACATGTTGCATGTTATGTTTGAATGCATAGGGGACATGGGAAGTTATTTATTACTTGCATCATTTCTAGCCATTCTCTTCTTCCTCCTCTTCTGACTGTAAAGCTATAGGTAGCTGGTTGGTCAAGCTAGTAGGGTTGTAAAGGAAAGGAACTTTTATTCCTTAACCTCCACTCTTTTTAAAGTCTGCTTTTTATTCAGATTTATGTCAAAATATGTTGGCTTTCCTTATAGGATTCCTGTAATTGTCTTCAGAAGGAAGAAGCACGATTAGGTTTTATGTTGTGTTTAAGGGCCCTTTGTGTATGTTATAAGTAGTTACAGTTGGAAATAGGTGGTTATAGTCGGAACTGGGCTATGGTAGCAAAGAAGTTAAAGTTTCGTGTTGAGGCACCAGAGGCATAAGGTTGCGCTTTGCTCCATACTCACGCTGAAGGCCATCACCCAGCTATAAGCAGGTACCCAGTCACTCAGGCTTGGAGAGCCAAAGGCTGGCCACACTACTCCCATGTGCTACCCTTGGCTATAGAAACCAGTGTGCCTTCCCCATGTAGCCTCTTGGGTGGTTTGACTCTGATAGACCTTTGACTTTGACTTGATTTACCATTTGGATTGACTTTCCTCATCCTGTTCTGAACCTAAATGTGACTTAGTAAATGCTTTCATGCTACAGGGTCTGTGATGTTCTTATACTCTGAGTTTCTGGTGACTCAAGTGGTGCTCAGGCAGGACTTAGAAATGCCTGAAGAGACAGCAGCTAGCTGTATAAATGAAAATAGCTTACTATTATCTACTTAAGCCAGTAACTACTAACTGCTTGAGAGTCGATCCCTTTTCTGCCGCTAGATGGCAGTGTATCTTAAGCAAGGGATCATTACTGGGTAGTTTATACATGTATCATTTTACCCACACCTTCTAATATTTATTATAACAACTGCTTTTTCTTTTTTACCTTATATAGATGTATTTTGCATATATAGAAGCAGAAAATATATATTCACTAAGAGACATGGGGTTATAATATACAAAGCAAACTTGAAGTGCTTTTATGACAACAGCAGATTTCTAAGGGTGAATTGCTGCCTTAAGTCTGAAACTTGGTTATCTAGTGATTTATTATGAGATGGATGTGTGCTTTTGACATTTTTTTTTTCTTGTGTTGAAGCATGACCTTTTTAATATGTTGAAGCTGGACTAAGTGAAAGAGGTATTGATGGAAGTGCCTTCAAGGTGGACTTATCCATTCACCCCTCATAACGAATTCCTATAGACAAAAACATACCTTCCTGATCACTTAAATTACTTCACATTCAAGAATAATGTTCCACTAGGATTATGGAGAGAAGATTTATGTCTTCAGCTGATATAACCTTGCATTAATAGGAGAACTTCAAAGTGGACTAATATTCTCCAGCGATCAATAAACATGATTGATATATAGACTGTGGGATTTTTATCGTTGTGAAGTTGTGTACGCTTCTGAAAACAAAAACAAGTTTTATATTTAAAGTTTAATTTGTTCCATATGGAGGAAGTATATCACAATGTTCTTGTTAGAGGCCAGATTAGGAAGTTCATACTCATGCTGATTAGTAACTTACCCTGTAGATAGTTTTTAGTTAGTGGAAACATTTGTGGCGTAAGGTGGTTCTTCAGTGTGAGGACGTTATCAGAATCTGACCTCCTGTCCAATATCTACATTTAAAAATAATGGTCAGGATTCGTTCCCTGCTCCCCTCCTCCCCAGAGATCTTGCCTCTGATTTCTTTAATAATCAGTGTGGGGAACGTGAAATTCAAGGGTTGCATGTGGATGTTTGTGATAGTAAACTGCGCAGCGATGGCAGATTTCTGTTTGACCAGAGCTGTGTGTCTAGGTGCTCTGTATTTCCAGGGCCCAATGTGTCTTGGGAGCTGCCTCCTCCTAAAAACAACTTAATGAGCAATATGCCACTTGTCAACATAGAGATAAGCTGTTATTCATCTCAAGTATAGTTCTTTGGCAATCTGTACTTGTTCATAATCCTGAGTAATGCACTCACTATCTGTACAGCAAGATTTTTGCTTATAAACAAACCCTAACCTTTGGAGTTTAGAGAAGAGTTCCATTTCAGTGTTTTCAAGGTAATTTAAACTCCAAAGCCTTACTTCATCTCTTGCACAGTGCAATATGCCCTGGACTGCCAATCTTTTTTCAGCTAGTGTAGGGGTGCTCTATAGGCCTGTCTGAAGCAGCAAGTATTTCCTTCGGATTTGGCCGATTTGGAGGACAGTGATTTGATTCAGTGATTTGAATCACTGTCCTGAATTGATTTGGCCGAATCCGATTTGGAGATTCGGCTCCTGCTGAAATCTCTAAATCACACAGGCCAGGCCCATCCCCCAGCCCCATCTGCCCCAGCTCCTGGCTCTTTGAAAAAAAAGTCCCAACCTCACCAGCTGCTGCCAGGAGGGGGGGCAACGGTGATCCCCGTTGCCCCCTGTTGCCCCACGCTGTGTGGGGGGCTCTGCCATGAGGGCCCTGACTCCCGTCTGCTCTCCCAGCATCTCCTCCATGGCTGCCCCACCCATCGTAGCTCCCAGCCCTTAAATAAGAAAAAAAAAAAAAAAAAAAAAGCCTTTA
>NW_017729004.1:70732020-70733160 GCF_001723915.1 Gavialis gangeticus | reverse complement strand
AAAAAAAAAAAAAAAAAAGCCTTTACTCACTGGCTCCTGCCTGGCAGGTGGGTGATCCCTGCTGCCCCCACTGCCCTGTGCTGCATGGGGGGCTCTGTCATGAGCCCCCCAAGGCTGCTGCAGGAGCTGGTGAGTACAGTTTTTTTCTTAAAGGGCCAGCAGCTGAGGTGGACAGGGCAGCTGTAGGGGGGCTGGGGGAGCAGGTGAGGGTTAGGGGGCTTGTGCCGGAGCCCCCCATGCAGTGTGGGGAAGTGGGGGGCAGCGGGGATTGTCCCCCCGCCCAGGAGCACCTGGTAAGTAGGGCTGTGTTTTTTTAAAGGGCTGAGAGCTGGGGCAGGTGGGGCAGCCATGGGGGGGCTGGGGGAGCAGGCAGGGGATGGGGCCTGGCAGGGGTTCCCCCCTTTTCCCTCCTCCAGCCCCCACTCCCCCGCCCTGTACTTACCAGCACAGGGTCCGGGTCCAGCTCCCTGCTCCAGTGGGCGGGGACCGGCCAAATCACCAAAGCTCTCTGAATTTTTTCCAAATCGATTCAGAGAGCTTCAAATTGATTTGAACCTTTTAATCGGTCCCCTGATTCGATTTAGATTCAGCCACTGAATTGGGCCAAATCTCTTTTGAATCGAATCAGCACCTGAATCTTTGCACAGCCCTAGTGCTCAACCTCCAGCCTCTTGGCCAAATGTGGCCCGCAGAACCATTACATTTGGGGCTCCTCATGGGTGGCAAAATTTGTCAGCAGGGTAGTTGTGGTAATTAATATTGTCACCAGCCCGACTGCCAAATTCCCATACACCAAATCCGATGGCAGGCTGGAGCCAGGCTTCTGGGGCCCAGCCAGCTGGTACCTGGGGACACTACCCCTTGTGCCAGCTGGACTGCTGAAGCAGCCCTGAGAGTTCCCTGCCCCTTCTACCTACTGCAGCAGTCTGGCAGTGGGGTGGGGGCTGCTGCCTGGCTGTGACCTGCTGTGCATGTGCCAGACCTGGAAGGGGACTGCAGGGCCAATAGAGGCATCTGCTCCTCTGGGCCAGCTGCCAGTGGACTGCAGTTGCAGGGTTGGCCTTTGTGTGGCACTACTGCCATGTGTGCCCCTGCCTGGCCATCTGGGCAGCTATCACTTGGAAGATGTTTTGGGTGTGG
>NW_017729004.1:70726425-70726632 GCF_001723915.1 Gavialis gangeticus | reverse complement strand
CCAACAGGGAGTTCAACCCCCACACAAGGGGTACGGGCCCCCACCAGGGGGTTTGGCCCTCTCACAAGGGATACGGCCCCCAACAGGGGGTTCAACCCCCACACAAGGGGTACGGGCCCCCAATGGGGGGCCAAATGGCCCCCACAGGGGGTACCACCACCCTTGCCAGGCCCACATGCCCCACCCCAGCCCCCCAATTGCTGCCCC
>NW_017729004.1:70718239-70721425 GCF_001723915.1 Gavialis gangeticus | reverse complement strand
TCAGAAAAAAAACCCAGGCAAAAATGGGAAAAAAGCCTCTGCTTATCTTAGAAGCAGGGGGGGTGTGGGGCTCCAGAGCCTCCTGGCAGAACCCTCCAGGCAGCACAGGGCAGCGGAGGGGCAGAAGGGCTCAGGCCAGGGCTGCTGGGGCTGTCAGCCTGCCCTGCACTGTGCGGGAGGGGTCCCAGTCAGCTAGACAGCAGTTGAACTGCAGGTTTCATAGTTTCATACTTGGTAGAGTTGGAAGGGACCTGAGCAGATCATCAAGTCCAACCCCCTGCCATGGCAGGGACGAGTTCTGGGGTTAGATGACCCCAGCATGGTGTTCATCTAGCCTCCTCTTAAAGACCCCCAGAGTAGGAGCCAGCCCCACTTCTCTTGGAAGTTGGTTCCAGATCCTAGCCGCCCTGACAGTGAAGTAGCGCCTCCTGATATCTAGTCTGAATCCACCCTCTGCCAGCTTTTGACTGTTATTTCTAGTCACTCCTGGTAGTGCTCAGGGGAACAGGGACTCCTTCAATGCCTGTTGGTCCCCCCTGACTAGTTTTTAAAAGGCCACTAGATCCCCCCTCAGCCTTCTCTTGTGGAGGCTGAACAGGTTCAGGTCCCTTAGACTTTCCTAGTAGGGCCTGCCCTGCTGACCCCTAATTATGCGGGTAGTCCTCTTCTGGACCCTCTCCATGTTGTTCACATCCTTCCTGAAGTGCGGCACCCAGAACTGGACACAGTACTTCAACTGAGGCCTGACCAGTGTTGCATAGAGGGGGAGGATCACCTCCTTGGACCTGCTTGTCATGCATCCACAGATGCATCTCAAGGTATGGTTGGCCTTCCTGACCGCATCCCCACACTGTCAGCCCATGTTCATTTTGGCATCAGTAATGACTCCAAGATCCTTTTCTGCCTCTGCACTGATGCAAAGGGAGTTCCCCAGCCTGTAGGTATGCTGCTGGTTCTTCCTCCCTAGGTGCAGTACCTTGCACTTGTCTGTGTTGAAACCCATCCTGTTCTCATCTGCCCACCCCTGTAACCTGTCCAGGTCCGATTGCAACCTATTCCTCCCTTCTGGCATGCCCACTTCTCCCCACATCTTAGTGTTGTCTGTGAATTTGAACAGGGTGCTTTTTACTCCCTCGTCCAAGTTGTTGATGAAGATGTTGAACAGTGTGGACCAAGCCCTGTGGAACCCCACTGCCCACATCCCTCCAAGTCGAATAAGACCCATCCACCACCGCTCTCTGGGTGCGGCCCTCCAGTCAACTAGGGACCCATTTGACTGTGTAGATGCTGACAAAACAGTCTCCTAGTTTTTTAATGAGGATGGGGTGAGAGACAGTGTTGAAGGCCTTCCTAAAGTCCAGAAAGACTACATCCACTGCTACACCTGTGTCTAAGGATTTTGTGATCTGGTCATAGAAGGCCACCAGGCTGGTCTGATAGGACCTGCCTCTAATGAACCCATGTTGATTGCCCCAAGCAAAATCTCCCCTGCTGGCCCCTCGCACCAGGATAATTCTTTTGAAAAGCTTACCCGGGATCGAGGTAAGACTGACTGGCCTATAGTTTTGTGGATCCTCCTTTCTCCCTTTTTTGAAAATGGGAACCACATTGGCCCTTTTCCAGTCCTCTGGCACCATGCCAGAGCACCATGAGTGCCCATAGAGCACTGGATGGTGAATTCCAGCAGGCGATGATCACTGCCATCCAGGTGGTCGAGCACCCGCAGACCCCTCAACAGGTCATCTCCTGTGGCCAGGACCAGATCTAACAAGGTGTCTCCCCGGTGGGGCTGTGCACCTCCTGGGTTAGATGGAGGGCTTGTATCTTGGCTAGGAACCTACATGAGCAGTCAGACCTGGCTGACTGCTCATCCCAGCAGATGTCTGGAAAGTTCAGGTCACCCATGATGACCATATCCTTTGACCTAACTAGCTCCGCGAGCTGACTTAAGAATTCCCGGTCTAGTGCTTCCCCTTGGTTAGGTGGTCTGTAGTAGACGCCCACTGTTTAGTCCCTTATCCCTCAACTTCCTTGTATTCTAACCCAGAGCACTTCAGTGTGCCCCTCCTCTGACCCCGTGCTACTCATTGAGGATGTGTATTTCTCCTTGATGTAGAGTGCCACACCCCCACCTTTCCTTCGTGTCCTATCCCTCCTGTACAGCCTATAGCACTTGATATTCACTGCCCAGTCGTGTGTTGGGTCCCACCATGTTTTGGTGAGCCCTACTATGTCTCGGTTGGTGTCAGCTAGCAGGAGGGTAAGTTCCTCCTGTTTGTTCCCCATACTACGAGCATTTGTGTTGAGGCATTTGAGGCCTCCTGAAGATGCATGCGCTGGCCCCCTAATCTCAGTACTACCCGGGCCCCTGTTGCTTACCTGGGTATTTGTTCTGCTCGTTGTTGGTCTAGCCTGGGCTGTTCTTGTGGGTGACACTTGGTTTAGTGGTCCAAGGCTTCCTCTGCCCTCATCTTCCCTTTGCCCTGACAAGCCTAGTTTAAAGCCCACTGGAGGAGATCAGCCAACCTAGAAGAGAACACATGCTTACCTTTGGGGGAAAGGTGAAACCCATCCCACCCAAGCATGTCTCTCCTTCTGATGTGTGGGTCATTGTCTAGGAAGCCAAAGCCCACCTCGAGACACCATTCCCGAAGCCACAAGTTGACCTCTCTGATGCAGATCTCGTCGTCTTCCACATCTGCTCACTGGTAGGACAGAAGAGAATACCACCTGTGCCCCTGTCTCCTTCAGCGTGCCCCCCAGAGCATGGTAGGTTGTCATCAGGTGATCAGGGCTTCTCCTGGCCACATCATTAGTGCCCACATGGATTAGGACCATTGGGTAGTAATCAGTGGGCCGGATCATGGCCTGTATCATCCCCGTCACATCCTGAATCTTTGCTCTGGGCAGGCAGTAGACCTCGCATGTTGAGGCGTTCTGGTGACAGATGGGACCCTATGTACCTCTCAGGATGGAGTCACCTATGACGATCACTTGACGTTTCCTCCTCCAGGTCTGCTTAGCTCCTTCAGTCTGTTCAGAGTGTGGAGAGTGTGGAGTTGCCACCTCTCCAGTGGTTTCCTCCTCTCCTTTCTCCTGCAGTGTCATCAGGGCCTCGTATCTGTTTTCCAGCTGGACTGGAAGAACTGGTACTGCTTTGCTGTGAGCAGCCCTGGTTCTGGAGGT
>NW_017729004.1:70712707-70713239 GCF_001723915.1 Gavialis gangeticus | reverse complement strand
TTCCTTCGTGTCCTATCCCTCCTGTACAGCCTATAGCACTTGATATTCACTGCCCAGTCGTGTGTTGGGTCCCACCATGTTTTGGTGAGCCCTACTATGTCTCGGTTGGTGTCAGCTAGCAGGAGGGTAAGTTCCTCCTGTTTGTTCCCCATACTACGAGCATTTGTGTTGAGGCATTTGAGGCCTCCTGAAGATGCATGCGCTGGCCCCCTAATCTCAGTACTACCCGGGCCCCTGTTGCTTACCTGGGTATTTGTTCTGCTCGTTGTTGGTCTAGCCTGGGCTGTTCTTGTGGGTGACACTTGGTTTAGTGGTCCAAGGCTTCCTCTGCCCTCATCTTCCCTTTGCCCTGACAAGCCTAGTTTAAAGCCCACTGGAGGAGATCAGCCAACCTAGAAGAGAACACATGCTTACCTTTGGGGGAAAGGTGAAACCCATCCCACCCAAGCATGTCTCTCCTTCTGATGTGTGGGTCATTGTCTAGGAAGCCAAAGCCCACCTCGAGACACCATTCCCGAAGCCACAAGTTGAC
>NW_017729004.1:70709910-70712552 GCF_001723915.1 Gavialis gangeticus | reverse complement strand
TGGGCAGGGCCATCAGGGGTCCCCCTCATGGTCACCTCCCCCCTCCTCCAGCCCCCTGACCTCTTACTCACCGGCAATGGAGCCCTGGTGCTGAAACGCAGACTCACTGGCTATGTATATCGGCACCAGGGCAAGGGGCAACCATAGAGATGCTCTGGCAGCCAGAGCATCTCTGTGGAGGACCCAGCCTTAGGACGTTTTTTAAATGTTGATTTTTTTTTTTAGATTTCTTTTCTAATTTTGTCCCTGCACTGCAAGTTTGCAGCGCGGGGAAAATTTTTTTGTTCTCGCACTTGCCTGTTGCCCTGCCTCAAAGGGGTTTGAGGTAGGACAAGAGGCATGTGCACACTTATGTGGATGCACCCTATAATTTTACTCTGAGGATTCTCTCTACAAGGGGTTAACCTCAGCTTTTGGATTCAGCAAATGGTGGAGCTATATTGGGTTGAAACTTCAAGCATAGATTAAGTGATTTGCATTTCTTGAAATTATCCATTTCACGCACAGATAAAATGAGTGGATGACAATTTTAATGCCCATATCTGCAGATTTACGATATACCTCTTAAAGGTAAAGACTTCCTTTTGTTTTGTGTTGGCACAATACCTAGCACAGAGATTTTAGGTGCTATCAGACATGTGGGGACTTTAGGTGCTATCACATATAAGTGAGTAATAAGAATAAGCCATAGCTTTCCTTTTCACATCATGGTATGGCAAAGTTTCTACTGAGGCTGTTGCTTGTTTCAGCATTTTTTTTGGAGATAAATGTGTGTTGGGCTTGCCGGGCTTCATCTGGCTCTCCAGGCTTAGGAGACTTGAATGTGATTGGTGGGGAAACTCCACCAATCAGAGACAGGCAGGGAAGGAGCCAGGAGGAGAGTCCGCTCCCCCTCTACTCTAAAGGGGGGTTAGGAATGGATTCAATTGGGAACTGCAGTTGCAGCCCCTCTAATTGGTTCATTTTCAATCTGGGGGCAGATCCCCAGAAGGGGATATAAGCAGTTGCATGCTGAGCACATGGGGCAGTTGGTGAGGGATGAAGAAGAAGGAAGAGGTCCCAAGGCCAAGAAGAGCTGGGAGAGCCGCCCAGTGGGCATATCTGATACCCAGAAGAGCCGAAAGATTCCGCTCCTGGATGGAAGTGGTAGGCATTGCTGCACAGAGGGTCTGCAAAGGCCTGGGATCCTGGAAGCTGCAAAGAGGTGGTTTCGGTCTCCAACCCCTAACATGAGGCCATGCTGCAATGCAGGCATCACTATACAGAGAGTCCATGAGAGACCGGGACCCTAGGACCTGTAGTGAGGTGGCTTGTGTCTCCAATCACAGTGTGAGGCTGGGCATGGGAACCAGCGTTACCACGGGGTGAGTCATTGTGGGACATAGAGCCCTAGAGATGGAGGGGCTGGATGGTCTGGAATCCATTCCCTGAAGTGGGTCTGAAAGGGCCCTGGGAGCGGTGCGGTTCCTGAGCAGGGGGAGTGGCATTCAGAGTGGCATGATCCTGGGTATGCACGAGGCAACCCAGGCCCGCAAGTTTCCCTGAGAAGGACTGAGCCACTGGCGTGTGTGAGTAAGTCCTGCCGCACCCCTGAGGCAGGGAGCTGAGCTCTTCCTTGGAGAAATGTTAGTCAGGCAAGGGACCTTATGAACACTGCCCCACCTGGCTTCTTGGGACGCGTGGGTCAGTGGAGAAATGGGTCTGCCACCAGGGAATGACACTCAGGGAAGGTAGCCTTAATAGAGGAGGAGGAGGAAGAGATCCCCTAGAGGAGGGGAACCACTAGAGAGAACTCTTGCATCTTATATTTTGGAGTGTTTATTGATTTTTTGATACATGCTGTGCATGTTGGAGTCTTTATTGACTGTTATCTGTATGCCTTGTATTTTAGGGTGCTATTTATTGTTGTATTTATCTGTTCATTATTTGGGACCATTATGCTTACCGTTTGCACTTGAGTGTGTATATAGTTATAGGTATATGTATTTATAACCTGTAGATACTAGGCCTGTGCAAAGTGGCTAGTATTTGCTTTGGATTCAGCCAAATTGGGAATCACTGTCCCAAATCAATTTGGCCGAATCTGATTTGGAGATTTGGCTGCCGCTGAATCTCCGAATTGGACAGGCCCCATCCACCATCTACTTTCCCAGCCCTGTCAATGGCTGCCCTGACTGGCCCCAGCTCTTTAAAATAAAAGCCCAGCGCTCACCGGCTGCTGCCAGGCAGCTGGGGGTGGGGTGGGTGGTGTGCAATCCTCTCTGCTCCCTGCTACCCCATGCTGCATGGGGGGCTCTGCCACAAGCTGCCCGACCCCTGCCTGCTCTTCCAGCCCCCTGCCATGGCTGCCTCGCCCAACCCCAGCGTTCCGGCTCTTAAAAAAAGAAAGAAAAAAGCCCTACGCTCACTGGCTCCTGCCAGGCAGGGGAGCAATCCCTGCTGCTCCCCTGCCCCATGCTGCATGAGTGGTGGTGGTGGTGGGGGGCTCTGCCACAAGCTCCCAGAAGCCCTGATGGCTACTGCAGCAGCTGGTGAGTTTGGGGGGCGGGGTTGTTTTGTGTTTTTAAAGAACTTGGAGCTGGGGCCTGGTTGGGCACAGCCGTAGTAAATACTCACTTTAGTTCACTATCTTATATATATAT
>NW_017729004.1:70704276-70704910 GCF_001723915.1 Gavialis gangeticus | reverse complement strand
TGCCTGGTTAAGACATTGCTTTATGTCCCCCTTCTATAGAAACATGATAGGTGAGAGAGAACTGCAAGTGACTGCTGTTTCCACCCCAGCATGTGTGCCCTGATGGCTTTCCCATTCTATTGGTGAGGGGGGACACTCATTTTGGGGATACCCAGGCTACAAATGCTTAGGGTAAGGGAACACAAAGTTACTGCATGGTGACTTAGTTAATTAGGGACTGAATTTAGAAGCCCCAGCTACTCTGTGGTAAATGCCCAGGTGTTTGTTCTTTATTGTGGTAAATGTGATGTAGCTTGGTCTACTTTCAGTAAGGACCATTTACTTTGCATTGATCGCAGGGTAAGAGTGAGCACCCAGATACCTTAGAGTAGTTGATGTGGCTGTAAATTCACTACTTAGCTTGGTTCATAGTAATTTGTTTGTGTGCCTATAGCATTAGTCAGTTAAATTGGTACAATCCCATCATAATCAGTCACTCCTTTGACAGAGACCTCTGGGTGTTAAACAGTAGCGCAGTCTTTGTAAACTGGGGGAGTTAAAAAAAACAGCATTGGTCCTAATCATAATTTCTTTTAATATTTATTTCCATTGGGGATAGCCATCTCCTGCCGCTCCCCCCCCCCCCCCCCCCCCC
>NW_017729004.1:70686374-70704266 GCF_001723915.1 Gavialis gangeticus | reverse complement strand
CCCCCCCCCCCCCCCCCCCCCCCGCACAGTCTGTTTAGTAGAATGGATGAAAACAGATTCCCTTTAGCAATAAATATAACAGATTTGTTGAAAAGTGGCAGTAGAACACACTGATTTCCAGAAAGGTGTTAATGAGCTGTCATAAAACCTATTGGATTTGTGTTCCTGAGGCCAGTCATTCAACTGCTGCAGTGTGAAATTCCTAGTGGAATCCCACAGTCAGGCTGCAGTTAAGGCTGGCAGGCTTCAATTAGGCCTTATGCCTCCATTAAAAAAAAATAAAAATAAAAAACATCCTAGAAAGTGTTAGCAGATGTATGGCTGCAGCGTTAATGCTCTGTTCCTGGCTTAATTCTATTAAGACATTATAAGTTATAACTTGTATGTCAAGACAGCTTAAATTTCAGTAGTCTCACTCCTGGGATTGCTATTAAGAAGGTTGGATGAATAGTAGTGGAAATAAATCCCTTTTCCCGCTCTATATACATTTGTACAAGTTTCCCTCTATTTCCTAGCCAGTTACTAAACCTTAACTCTGGTCTGCAAGGGTGAAAAGATTGGTCAAGTTTATTTAACTGTTTTTGAGCCATACTCTGCAGTGCTCTGAGTACTTTCCAATATGGGATCAACACTCTGGGGTCATGTCCAGACAACCTTGGGTGTGCAGTCTGTGGCAACGCCGACCCATCTGCAGCGCCACACACTGCACATGCAAGTGTTCCCTGTGCTGCTATTTTGCAACGTGGGGGCCATTTTTGACCCTGGGAGATCCGGAGCCTGGTTAGACGGAGCCACACTCCAGCTGCCAGCCTGGCTTCCTGCTGCAGGAGAGCCATGGCTGCAGCTCCCTGAGGCCCCCAGGACCCCAGGTAAGGCTGACATGGTCAGCACAGTTGCTGGCACCAGCCTCCCCTAGCCCACGTGGGGTAACCTGCGGCACGCCAGAGAAACGTGTTCCTGCTCGTCTGAACAAGCCCTGCTTACAAAAATCATCTATCAAAAAGGCATCTTACAGAACCGAGCCCTTACTCATTCGCTGCTCTTTTTACTGAGACTACCAACAAAGAGCATCAATTGCTAAATTCAGCAAAGTGAACCCCCCCGCACTAGAATATTTATTGAGACGGGCCCATGACAAGATCACCCAGTGGATGGCGAGGATTTGGAGTGCAGGGTTCTGTACCAAGCCTTTCTAATAGACTTTGAAACATCCCTTGTGAAGATGTAACTGCAGCTGAGGCATCACTTAAAAATCATTTCTTGATCCACAACAGCTGGTGAAAGTACTCTAAGTACTGAATATTCAGTAAGATATGGCTTCTCTGCAATTAAACTGAGTTGTTAGGTAAATTGTAAAATTTACATTAAAACAATCTTTGTTTTTCTTCGTCTTAAAATGACCATGGGCCAAAATTTTAGATTCCTGCCCATGCCTATATGTAGGCATGTGGTTATATTTAAACAGTTTTAACAGGACTTAAGCTTTTTGCTAAGTAAGAACAGGCTGCTGAATTGGAGCTTTCACTATGATTACACAGGTTGTTTAGTGGACCAGGATTTGACCCACCAGGTCAAGGTGGATAACTCTGAATGTTCCTCTGGGGATACATTATTCATTCTGAAAAAGTTAATGGGCCGTAGCACTGATGAGGAAATATTAGTTATTTTTTAAAGGCATGTGTATTGTGTCAGCCCTAAGAGAAAAAGGAATGATCTTGTCTTTTTTTTCTGTATGATCACAAGCACGTGGTTAATTATGAGATTTGTCACTTGAGGATGAAATTAAACTGTTCAAGAGACTCCCTGACAAGTAGAGCTGTAGTTAAATTTACAAGTCCATCAGGAATCTATTAGTATGAAATAGATTCTCCTATCATTTAAAATGCCATTACTATTATTGTCTTGTTTTAAACCATCTTAAAATTTCCCAGGCTGTGAGGAGTTAAATGCAAGGATGTTTTCATTAAGTGGTTTACCCTCTGGACTTTGTAGCTGCTGTATCAAAGAAAGATACCACAACGAGCCAAATATTTTGGAAGATATTTCTCCTCTGGGAGAGAGACATTTACAGAAATTCCGGACATGAAAATGTCAAATGTTACTCATCCTCTCTGTGACTTTTTATTTTTTTTCAGAGGAATGTTTGCTTCCACTTGGTAGCATTGCTTGCTATTTGATATCTAGTGCTGGGGCACACAAAAGGATGACTAACTCCATTTACTGGAATCTTACTGTTTTCATCAAGGCAATAGTTTCCATTTCAGGCTTTATAGTAAAAGCAAAACACCAATTGGCAAATTGACTTCTGTTGTTGTAAATTAATGAGGCTGCAGTATGACAGTAAAAGGGAGTTTTTTGATGGCTATTTCTGAAGACAAAGGAAACATACTTAACAAGCTTTATGAGAAGGCAGTTTACAATAACTAAGTATACAGCATAGAAAATTCTTTGTCCATTCCCAGTACTGGCAATGCCAGGATACACATACCTATACATGCTGCTGCCCTCCCTTCTTTTTTCATTTAACAGTTTACAGGAAACAATTATGATATCTGGTTTGAAATGAACACCTCGCAGTTTAGCCACATGCGTCCCGTTATTGTCCAAGATAACCCTATGTCTGTATGGTATGCTGAACAACTTTTTTAGTGCTTAGTAAGAATTCCTTGGATTTGTACTGAAGCCGGAAAATGCAAACATAAGTCCCTTATTTGAACCTGTTCCTACAGAAGTCTTTTCTGTTTTGATTTTTATTTTTCTTCCTTCCAGTCTGGGGTTTGCTTGCGTTTCTCCATAAGTTACAGCAGTTTGTGGTGCAGCCTGTCTCCGAAGAATTATCTGAATTTACTGTGACGTGTGACCCTTGAACATTGATGTGAAAAGTCAAGAACATTTAGTATATTTTGATTCTGGACATATTTGCATCTTTGGTCACTTCCATCCATTATTGCTCTGAGTCCCTTTTACTGCAGTATCCTGTTCCCCATATTTTCTCTTCCCATTTCATCTCATCTTTCCCCTTTTCCCATCTTACCCATTTCCTTTTACTGTTCTTTGCCTCTACAAACTCATGCCACCTCCCTTACCTCATCACATCACCCTCCATTAAATTATCTCTTTGTTACACAACCTTGTCATCTCCTTATTAGTGGGTTAACTCACTTAGGCAGTGTTTTCATAAACATGAGTTTCATTAAGTCAGATCCAACATAACAAGGTTGCCAACTCTCTTGTAGCTTTATCATGGGTCCTGTGATATATGACATTTTTTTTTTACTGAAAGCCTCTGCATCTGGAATCAGGGGATTAGATGGAGTCTTGTGCTTTTGGTGTGACTAGAGGTTCCTAGCCATTATAGCAGTGAAACGAAGATAGAGAACATTTACCCAGAAGTCCAATAAAAAAATCCCCTTTTTTACTCCTCATCTTTCTGAGGTCTAACTGGTATCTTTTGTATGGACAAGAGTCTTATTACTGCACCAGGGTACTGTGGCAGGTCCCTTCTGCTTTTGGTATTGCCATATGAAGCTCTCCCACTTTCTCCCCAAGACAGGATGCATATAAAAATCTTGAGTTCCTTCCTATATTCAGTTTTTGACAGGAAGGGTCCATCCCCCATGGGAAGGAACCCTTTTGGGCCTGCCAAGGAGAACAGGCTTGCTCACCCAGGCTAGGGACAGATATTGCACACAAACCAGTTTCAGTGATCAGAAACTGGCTTAAACCTGTAACAGAACATAAGTTCTGTGCACATAAACAGATTTAAAAATGGCTGAAACTGGTTTAAGATGAACCTGGCTGAATGCAGTATCAGACTTAACTGATTTGAGTCAAACTAGTTTATGTAATGTTTGTTATTATGTTATATAACTTAAACCAGACCCCTTCCTGGTTTAAGTTAAACCAGAGTCCCCCAACACCCCAGATGCTTTGCAGCCCTGGGCTGGGCTGAGCTATATGCTTCAGAGAACAGGGCTGGCCCCACCCCTCCCTAGCTAGAGCTCCAGCAGAATCAGCAGGCACAACAGGGTCTACCTGGTTTCCCCTGCCTCACCCCCTTTCTCCCCACCTCGCCACTTGCTGTGTGTGTGTGTGTGTGTATGTGTGTCTCCAATTTCACTAGGACAGGCAGGCAGAACAGTGTCCACATAGGGCTTTTTGAAACTAAGCAACAGGTCAGCTGGTAGTGTCCCTCTGTTCCTTCCTTCCCTGCTGGCTCCCTCACCTGTTTGCAGACAGTATGATGAAGCAGGGAGAGGGAGATTGAAAAGCTCAGCATCATCAACAGACGCATACACTGCACACACCTTCTTTGCCTCAGAGTGCCAGCCTGGGGCTGGTGTCTGGCAATACTCCCGCCCCTTGAGCAGTGAGCAGGGAAAAGCCTGGGAAAGTGCAGACAGGATGGGGGTTTAAATCCCTCCCTAATTAGAGCATTGTGCCAGGGCCTAGCCACATGCCCCCTCAGCTCAGCACTGAAGGACCTCCCTTCAGTGGAAGGCAAGGGAGGGCTGCTCTACTGCCTCTGGCTTCTAGCCTGAGCCAATGCAGGCATGTGCTGGCATTTCCTCAGTCCAGAGGGAATGTCTATACAGTTGCAAACTGGTTCAACCTAGCCAGGTTAGATTAACCTGCAAAGATTGAATCAGTTCAGGCTCAGGCTTTTTGAATGTCTGTCCCTAGCCCTGGAGTCTGTGAACTACCTTGACACTGGGCACTTATCTTCTCTGATCATTCTTTGTGTACTTTATGTCCTTTTTTCTTCCTTGATTTCTGGGGGGCACTTCTGAATACAAACTGCAGAATGTAGCCCTGAATCAACTCTTTGGGGAGGGACTGCCTTTTTTCTATTTGAAGATAGTCCCCAAAGCAATGGGATCCTGATTCTGACTGGAATGTCTTGGTACTACCACAATGTAAATGGAAGCTAAACCACTTGAAAGACCCTGATAACAGGGCAGACTAAAAAAAACAACCAGTATTTGAAAAAACAAAATAAAACAAAACATATTTATTTAACTCCACATGCTCTCAATTTAGAATTGTTTATATTTTTGTATGTTATTTTAGTGCTCATGAGAGGTGCTGGAATTAAGCCTTGAAGGTTGATTTCTTTCTCCATTCACAGAAGAGGTAAAGCATGTGTTGTGGCTGTGTGAGTTTCCCTGTTTTCAGCCAAAGTGCCTAATTTCTCTGAAAGGGAGAGGAAGACCGTCTTGACAGTTCAGTCTCCATTTTCTATTTGGTATTTTCCCAAGGCATAAACAAAACTTAGGCTAGCTATGGGAATCAAGGATAACAAAAAGTCTTTCTTCAGATACATGGGAAGTCAGAAAAAGAACAAGGATAGCATTGGGTCCCTGAGAGATCCAATGGGGCAACTGACATCAGATACTGAAGAAAGGACCAATCTCCTAAATGACTTTTTGCATCAGTTTTTCACCTTCCCATGAGGATCACACCGCCAGGAATGGCACAAACCAATTTGGGAGTGGGCAACAGGCTTGAAATCGATGTGGATCAAGTGAGGGAATACCTTGAGAAACTGGACATGCACAAGGCTGCGGGCCCAGACAGAATGCACCCAAAGGTCTTGAAAGAGCTGGCAGACATCATTGCATCCCCCTTGGCAGAGATATTTGAAAAATCATGGTGCTCGGGTGAGGTTGTGGATGACTGGAAAAGAGCCACCATGGTCCCTATCTACAAAAAAGGGAGGAGGGATGACCCGGGGAACTATAGACCAATCAGTCTGAAGTTTGCCTCTGGAAAAATCCTGGAGAAAATTGTCAAGGGATCCATCAACACCAGACTAACA
This sequence comes from Gavialis gangeticus, assembly GCF_001723915.1. NCBI lineage: Eukaryota > Metazoa > Chordata > Crocodylia > Gavialidae > Gavialis > Gavialis gangeticus. The sequence continues at coordinate 70,698,448 of NW_017729004.1, read as the reverse complement.
GAAGGCAAGCTTCTGAATGCCAGTCAACATGGCTTTGTGACTGCAGGTCTTGCCTGACCAACCTTATCTCCTTCTATGACCAGGTTAGATGTGCCCTGAACAAGGGAGATGATGTGGACATCATATATCTGGACTTCAAGAAGGTCTTTAACCTAATTCCCCATGATGTCCTCATGGTTAAGCTGAGGAACTGTGGCCTTGATCATCATACCATCTGATGGCTAAGCAACTGGCTACAGGGTTGGACCCAAAGAGTACTAGTTGAAGGGAGCAAATCAACGTGGTGCAGGGTTACCAGTGGAGTCCCTCAGGGCTCGGTACTTGGGCCAGTACTCTTTAACATTTTCATCAGTGATCTGGATTTGGGAGTCAGATGCGACTTGGCCAAGTTCATGGATGATACCAAATTATGGGGGAGGGTGGTCACACTCTAGGACAGGCTGGGGATACAGGCCAACTTAGAGACACTTTCAAGATGGGCTGGCCAAAATCTGATGGCCTCCAATACAGAGAAGTGCAAGGCGCTGCACCTTGGTAGGAAGAACCCGCAGCATGCTTACAGGCTTGGCAGTGCTATGCTTACTAGCACCATGACTGAAAGGGACTTGGGGGTCTTGATAGACCACAAGATGAATATGAGCCACCAATGTGATGCCATGGCTGGCAAAGCTAACCAAGCTATGGCATGCATCCACCGATGCATCTCAAGCAACACCAGGGAAGTTATCCTCCCACTTTACTTGGCCCTAGTGAGACTGCAGCTGGAGTACTGCATCCAGTATTGGACCCCTCACTTCAGTAAGGATGTGGAGAAGCTTGAGAGAGTCCAGAGGAAAGTCACTCATATGATCTAAGGCCTGGAGGGAAGGCTGTACGAGGAGAGGCTAAGGGACTTGGGACTCTTCAGTCTGGAGATGAGAAGGCTCAGGGGGAACTTGGTGGTAGCCTACAATTACATAAGAGGGGTACATTAGGACCTGAGAGAACACCTGTTCACCAGAGCACCCCAAGGGATAACCAGGTCTAATGGCCATAAACTCCAGGAAGGCCAATTTAGACTAGACATAAGAAAAAAGTTCTTTACAGTGGATGTGTCCAGGGTCTGGAACAAATTCCCCCCAGAGGTGGTGCAAGCACCTACTCTGGACTTCTTCAAAAATCAGGTGGATTTATTTCTTGCTGGGGTCACTTGATTCCAGCTGACTTCCTGCCTATGGCAGGGGGGGAGGAGGGGCTGGACCCAATGATCTCATGAGGTCCCTTCCAGTCCCTAATGTCTATGAAATCTGAGTTTATCATCCAGGTCACCTGTTAGTGCCATCTAATTAGTATGTTTTTTGGTTCTATCATTCTGTTCACTGGGAACAGGGCTGGGGTCATCTGACTGGCCTTTTATTTTAATGTTTGTAATGGGGTTCTTTCTCACAACACAGCTTCCTCTGTGCCTTGGTTTACGCATCAAAACAAAAGGTCAGATCCTCACCTGGTTTGAATCTGCATAGTTGCATTGACTTTGTGGTGGTGTATGCCAGCTGACAATTTTGATTAGATATCTACTAATATCACACACTATTGCTTTACAAATGTACTAGATTCATCAGTGCGATCAGGAGTTAGGAATTTTAAGAAAAAGTAGAACTCCTGTTTGTAAATGTAGGTACTTTTCATTTTTTGATAAATAGAATCATGCAATAATGTTTTTCTATCTACCAATAACCAGTATTTCATAGGCAGCTGTGCTATCAGTTAGGCAGGCCACTTCAGCTAAAAGTTAGCTAATCAATATTACTACCATGGTATGGTCATGAGAAGAGGAGACTGAGAGGTTATTTAATAGCAGCCTTCAATTACCTAAAGGGGGGTTCAAAAGAAGATGGACCTAGACTGTTCTCAGTGGTGGCAGATGACAGAACAAGGAGCAACAGTCTCAAGTTGCAGCAAGCAAAGTTTAGGTTAGATATTAGGAAGAATTTTCTCACCAGGAGGATAGTAAAACATTGGAACAGGTTACCCAGAGAGGTGGCAGAAGTGCCATCCTTGGAGGCTTTTAAGGCCTGGCTAAACAAAGCTTTGGCTGGGATGATCTAGTTGGGGATGGTCCTGCTTTGAGCAGGGGGCTGGACTAGACCTCCTGAGGTACCTTCCAACCCAAACTTTCTATGATTTTATTATCTCTGGGAAACATCAGATAAAAACTACACTGGGTTAAAGAATACTGGTATATCTATAGCTTGTTTCTGGTTTATCCCAGAATAGTTGCTTGCTCACAACAAACAGGCTATTGCCTCCTCTTCCTGGCTACTTAGTGGCAAAAGTCTATAATAGCTGCTTACTTTATATTCAATATAGTTGCATGTTTGTCTGCTCCAAGTTGTGGTGTTATTTACATCAGAGTACAAAGTCAATGTAGTCTGGGTACACCCAGGGGTGTGCCCTGTCCGCCAGTGGAAGGGATGGTGGTCAGGCAGGGTGCTAAGAGAGGGGCTTACCACCTGGGAGCAGTTCTCTCTGCTCTCTACAGAGCCAGGAGGAGACCAGGTGCTTAACTATATACAGATTTATTGGTACAGTAAATAAATATAAATATTAAATATGAACTGCTATGAACTGACTGTCCAGAGGAGTTTTCCATCTAGTGACTCCTCTGTGAAATTCAATGAAATATGAACTTTCATTTCTACCCAGGAAAACTTTTACAATCTTTTCTCCAATGCCTGATGAAGGGTGTTTGTGTCTTAAAGCTTGCAATTAAACATTTTTTTTGCAAGAATCTTGCTGGCCTAATAAAAGATATCTCTACTCTCAGTCCTGATTGCCTTTTCCTCTAGACCAATACGGCTACAACCTGGATACTTGACAACTGGATATTATTGCTTTGTGGAAAGTGATCTTGGCCGGGCCAATCATATTGAGGAGGTTTATCTTTTCAAAGATGATATCCTCCATATTATGGCCATAGCAATGCACTGTGTGGAATTTGAATATTAAGAGTGAAGAACAGGTGTTTTAGAATCAGCATAAATGCATGCATTAACTTTGCTATCATTTAGACTAGATGTTGGAGTTTTTTCTACTTCCAGCATTTCCCAGGAGGTGTCCCTATAAGGCAGTGGCAGTGCTGTTCAAAATGCCTCACATTGGCATTCTTAGATTTAAAAAAAAGTAAAAAGAAACTTGACTTCATGACCCTTATTTGCTTGCAGTGTCAGGTTAACTCCTAATAAAGCTACATTAAAAACATTAGAAGAGGAACATAAAATGGAAACATCAACTTAGATTAATAGGCTGCCTGAGAGCATCTCATTGAAAAGTTGCCTATGAGACTCCAGTCTCTTCTTACGTTAGTTTAATGGCAATAACATAAAATTGCTAAAATGTCTTAAAATTTTGAAATAATCTTTCAATGCATGAGAACAAAGAGGAGTGTATAAATAAGGTTAGTGGTTAACACAGGTGGGAGAGAAATCTTCAGTAGTGAGGAGACTGGAAGAACTGGATGTCCTTGAGGAAAGGGGTAGTAACTAATGGGATAAAAATGAAATAGTACAAAGTGCAAGGCTGTAATCTTGGGGGTTAATAAGAATTTCTGCCACAAGCTTGTGAGGGTTCATCAATGAGAAGTGACAGGACCGGAGAAAGCTAGGTGTCTTGGATGATCACAGCATAGTTACGTGCCACCAATGTGATGCAGCCATGAAAAATTGCAAACACCACCTCCTGCAATACCTTGGAGGATACACCTCTGAGGATTGTATTTCCAGTGGAGAGAGGAAGAATTACTGTCCTGGTGCAAGGTTAAGCTCTCATCCAGAATATGGAGTAAAGCTGTGGCCACCCAGTCTCGCGAAATTCAAACTGGAACTGGTGCGGAGAAAAGGTATGAGGAATGCCATGGGAATGGAGCCCCTATCTTACAAGGACAGACTTAAAAGCACGTCTGCTTTAGTTCGGTAACATGAAGGCTCGGAGGGATAGGATTGCTCTAAATACATGAAGGCGGTCAGCACCAGGGAGAGAGAAAGGCATTTCAGCTGAAAGATAACATTGTCAAAAACCAAAATGGGTATGAATTGGCCATGAATATGTTTAGAACTGAAATTAGAAAAGAGTTTCTAAGGAAGGTTTGGAGTAGTAAAAAAGGTAACCTCCTGCCCCCCTCCAACTGGTTTCAAGATGGAGCTAGGAAAGTGTATGAGCAACTTTGTTGGCATGCGTTCCTGCCCAAGCTGAGAACTGGATTAAGTGACCCAGAGAGCACTCTGCAGTCTTATTTGCTGGGTTCCTGTGTTTTAGTTCAACCACTGAATTGTGCATGAGTGCTTTGTACCTGCACCCTTCACACACAACCTGTTATGCCCCAGGAGCCCTTATGTTATGTTTGCCTCCTTGGGAGCTAACTATTTGGTCTGATCTGTCATTATAAGAGACATCAGTCTTACTACCTATAGTCACCCTGAAGAGAAGATGACTAAGGTTTTTTTAAAGCAAAAATCTGCTTGAATTTCAATGAACGTATGCTTCTTTGTAAAATGAGAAAAGGGCTTTGAATGAAAACCTGAGCAAATTCCTACCTCTTCTATTTTTCAGTGCGAGTGTTTTACATTCTGTCAAAATTCCAAATGATTCTCAATTTGATTAAAAACTGGAGGACTCCAGAAAAGGTGTTTAGATAAAGAAATGCTTTATGGAATTTTCAGGATATTTTCTGTGCCAGTAATCACATGCAGTATTACTTATTTCTAGAAGTGGAATTTAAGCGTATTTTATGATACAAGATGATGAATCCACACTAGTTGCTAGGTACTGCATACCAAGCAGTTATAGATATTCAGTGAGGATTCAGTTCCTTCCTGATTTGCTTTTGTAAGACTCTTTGTGGGCTCCAGTGGTGAAAAGTTGACCCGTCCTTGACCTTGCTTCTCCAGGATGGTTTTGTGCAGCGGTTTACAATCTGTGGTACACGTACCACCAGTGGTATGCAGACAACCTGTCAGTGGCATGCGTTAGCAGCTTTATTATAACTACTTTATATGATAAAAATCTGCTGATGGTACTTAGGGTTGAATGGAAAAATTTACTGGTGGTACTTAAGGTTATATCATTTTAAATTGGTTGTGCACAATCTTTCAGAGTTTGGGAACAGCTGGCTTAGTGCCACCCAGAACATGAGAAGAACCAATTGCATAATGACGTGGCTGCGGAAAATGGGAAATATGTAGATTTGGTAGACCTCTAGCAGAACTTGAATGGATGTTAAAACTATCCTGCCCTGCAAGGATGTTTTAAAACAATCCCTGTTATATTGCCCTGTGCTATAAAGGTGAATTGAGCCTATATCCTGAATCCACAGTCAGCTAACTATACTGATGTGGTGAGCAGGAGAAAACAAATGAACAGGTATATCTCTGGAACCAGGAAGAGTTGAAAAGAAGGACTTAGGCCAGCGGGAAAGATAGAAGGCATCTAAGCACTAGGAATGGGATGAAAAGGGGAAAATGGATGGCAGGAATTAGAATTGGTTTGCTGACATCAGAACACAGTAGGAGAATGGTCAGAAGAAAAAAGCCATTATTTTAGCTACACTATATTAAGAATCATTTTCTGAATCTGTTTTAACCAATACATTGGCAAATCGATCTGGAGTTGAATTCACATTATGTCTTGAGTCTTCACGTATGTAGTTGAAGACTAGTGTGTTGAGATTCTGAAGACTTGAAGACTAGTATGTTGATTCTTGAAGACTACTATATTGAGATTCTGGCCACATATGTGTCCAGAATCTCAATATGGAGGCTACTGCAAAAAATGTTATTTGCTTCACTTAAATATATTTTAAAAAGCCTGAAGAAATGAAGAAGCATCATCCCATTGTCTTCTGATTTTTTCCAAGATTCTGTTGTAGAAAGCTTTTTAAAAATGAGCATTCATTTTTGTTAAAGAATTTCTTTTTTCTCTTTAATTTTAGTCTTCAGCAGAGAGATATTAATAAAAGCCATATAAGTATGGTGTGGCATCCTAATACTGTACCTTCTCAGCTTAGCATAAATATTAGAGAAGTAAGAATCATGGCTATTATTTGTAAATCAAAGTTATGTACTTTATAATAGATTTCATAGATGGCTTTTAAAGCTTACAGTAGTTTAACCATAGACAAACATTGCATCCTTCCTTCCTTTGTAATTCAGCTGCTCCTAATTTTCTTTTGAAGCTTTAAATGGTTTTGAAACATCTGGGTTGAAGAAGTTACTCTCTGCCTGTTTGCCTTATTAGAGAGTTTGGTACTTGAGTTCCCCAGCCAAATGCCAGAGTCCTGCCTTTTGTTTTTCTCTATGACGCGCACAAAAACTTTGAGGTGGTGTAGGAACAGAGGGAGCCAGGCTAATAAATACTTTATCCAAATGGGAGTGCTTGAATTGGGCTGTTGGTTTAATTCTAACCAGAAGGAGCAATAACCACAGCATGCTTTGGGTGGGAGAAAAAAATCTATCACTGTCTGTTTTCAACAGAGGCGAAAGAACACAAATGGAAAACTGTGCTGGATTTTAGCTCCTTAGAATGAACGGAAGATGATCTGAAAACTTATTTAGGACCTGAAATAAGTCCTCTTGAGCAGTTCTGAACTATCAGTGGCTGAGTACTGTATCTTGATAGGTTCAAGAGGATATTAAACTTCTTTAGCCTGAACACAACTGGTGACATACCTAACTGCTGGGTTTTGCTTGCTTATAATAGTATGTAGAGCTCTTGTCAGACATTGGATCATATTGTGCTACACATTTTATGGCACTTTTACTTTAGTGGTACAGAAGTGTTTTCTAGATGAGAAAAATCTGTCACTTCTGAAGTGTGGTCCCTTTATTCTGCTGCTAAATAACTTTTAAATCTCTCAGTATCTGGATAAGTCATTTCTATTCAAAAGGAGAGCCATTACCAGTTAACAAGATTCCCACAAGCCATCCTGCCAAAATGGAAACATGGCCGCATGCCTCTTAAATATATTTAACCAATTCCATCCTTATCCTCATACAGCAGCAATGAGATCAGTAAAAGAGGAGCCATATCAAGGAACCAGTTTTTGTTAATGTTTTTTGTTGACTTCCTCCCATTCACTGACTTTTGTCCAGGCAAAAGTTTTTGACAAAAGAAAAGCTTAACTTTTCAATCAGCGCTCTCTAAATTCTGGCTAAAACAGTATGTGTCAGTAGCTTGTTTGTTTTACTTCCACTTTTTACATTAACAGCGTAAGCTTTATTTAAGCCCAGTAGAGACAACTTTGTGTTTTGATCAGGAGATGCAGGTTAATACAAAAGGAATTGAGGTATAGATTTTTTTTTCATTTTCCAAAATATTTACATGATGGGGAGGGGTGGAGAGGGGGCTGATATGCTTGAAAAATGAAGAAATTCAATAGAAAAACTGAATTCAAGGCCCTTCCCCCCCACTTTCCTACTGTTTTTAAAATTGAAAGAGCATTTTGGACTATTCATTTTTGCATTTAACAGTCAAAGTGTTATATTTAAAATTGGAAAGTGTTTTTTTTTGCTTCCCTACTGTTTTCTAACTGCAAAACCCCACACCTAACTCCTCCTCTTCTCCCATCAAATAAAACTTTGAATTCAAATAACTTATAACAAAACGTATAAGAAAAAGAAAAACTTCTTTTGTCAAAAATTTTTTAAAATGAAAAACATGACACGTTGGGGAAAAGAAAGGTGTTTTGACAAAGCTGGTTATTTTTCCAGAAATTTTTCTGCTGATTTTTCTCTGAATTCATTCCCCTTTATCTCTTTTTGCCTGTCTCCCTTTCTCTGCCTCAGTCTTTCCAGTTTTGCACTTCCACTTACACATTCTCTCTTTTTCTTTCTTTCTATTTCATATTGCCACTGTCTTGCAGGGTGGACCAAGTCCTCAAAGTTTAACTGCTCAGGGCTTCCTTTCCTATTCCTTTCCTCTCTCATGAACCTGGGTTTCTATTTTCCCCTGCCACCAAAGAAGGGAGTTGGATCATTATGCAGCTAGGGTGCAGTGATCTGCCAGCAATGATCTGGAGTAATGAATATGAGTAGCAAAAAGCAGAACATTTAAGAGGACATGATGCAAGAAATAGGAGTGAAGAAATCTGTTTGCCATTGTGGCTTTCCACAGTAAGGGATGGAGCAAAGAAATATAGAACTCTCAATGAATGCCGAGTTAGCAGAGGGCAGATGTAGAAAGCCAGTGGGACCCTGGGATGGTCTAGGACTGTTTCCAGGAGTCTCTTCTTTGCTCAGCTTTGGGCATGAAAGCCAGGTCAGATAAGGACCCAGACATGGGTGACTGGTGCTGTTCCCCTGCAACCAGTCCCACTGACCAGGTAGGCGGGTCCCTCGTGGCCAATCTTGACAACTAGGGGGTGCTGATCTCGCTGCCCAGGAGCGAGGGGGTCCCCAACAGCCAATCCCATGATGGGCGATCGCTGTGGCTGCAGTAATTGGCCGGCACTTGCGTGGGGGTGAGGGGGACACCGGCACTCCCGCCTACCCCCCGCCCATCATCTAAGTGGTGAGTGCAGCTGGTCAGGGGGTGCATCGGTGCTCTCAAGGGGTGTATGTATACCCCCATGCACCTCCTACATGTTGCCCCTGAACCCAGATTTAATCTAAATTGAATCAAACATCTGCAACCTCTGAGATTAGTCTATTGCTAGTTTTCACAGTGATGTGTTGGATGCTAAAAATGTAATGGCTATAAGCATGGTCTATGATGGGGGGGGGCAGATAGAGGCAGGTGTGCCAGAAATTAAGCCCTGTGTACTCCTTGAGTGCCACTCTGATCCTCTTCCCCTGCTCAATCTTCTTTCTGCTCCTTGGTCTATCTGCTTCTGTGTTGCCTGCCCCCTCCCTGATCTGCCATGTGCCACACTCAGAAGCTGCCCATGCCACTTGTGGCATGTGTAGACATTACATTTTATATGCCGAGATAGGAATAAAGGAAATAGATGGAAGAATACTAAAAATGCTGTTGCATTATTCAAATTCCTTTAGAAAATGAAACTTAACTGTAGAAGTATGCAATTCATTTTGCTTTGTTTTGTTTCGTGAATACTTTATTTCCCAGAGAACATGCTTTTAGTTGCCTGAAACTTCACATATTTCGTCAGATTCATGAAACAGTTTAATCTGCAAACACTTTTTTCAGGGATTAAAAAGTAGGATGATAGCTCCCTTTTTATTAAGCGATCACGTGATTAATGTAGATGTCAGATGTGGTAATCCATTAGCCTGAGGGGGTTCAAACCTGTCTCTTCCATTTTCCTAGCCATCAGGTTGTAAAGTATTTTATTATTGTCTGGCTCTCCTGGTAATTACGTTCTGTATTGTGTAAAATACCTTATAATATTTACTGAATCCCTCAGAATGACTACAGTCTGGTGACTGGGGCACTCATTTGGGTGTAGATCATGTGGGCTGCATATACAAGTGGTGGGGGTGGGATGTTTCAATTAGAGCTGTTCCTGGACAGCCATTCTAATTAGAACGGCTCATTGCCATATGTATTAAGCCCCTGTCCATTTCAAAATGGTTGAGATGCATTATCTGAAGCTCATTTGACAAGGTTTAGATAAGTGCCCTCCACAGGCATTTTGAAATGTGTGGGGGCTTAATACACGTGACTGTGAGGTGGCACTAGAACATCCTAATTAGAATGTGAACAAGCATGTCTATAGGCACCTCTGAATGCCAGCTCATACCCCAGTATTTTTAAAAGCGTGTTTTACAAAGTAGAACAGCATCAACAGGAGAGAGACACTATCCCAGAATATCACACTATATGATGGTTAGGATGTTCTCCTGGGAAGAGGCTGGTATAGGTTCAAATATTCTCCAGCTGCCTTTTGGGTGAAAGAGATTCATTCTTCTTGGATCTAGGTTTTTATTTCCTTTTACTTAGAAATGCTGAAATGAGATGTTCTTTGTTGAATGAAACATATTATCTGACTGGCAACAAAGTTTTCAGTTCTTTGTTTTACTGAAAAACAATTAAACAAAATATTTCACATCTTTGTTTCAGCAAAATTATTTTATGGGTAACATTTAAGAACAACATTTTTATTTCAGATTACTCTGCATTTTCTTGTTTGGAAGCCAAGCTGAAAAAATGATTACTTGTATGTCTTTACCTAGTGGTCTAGCTCACTTAGGTCTTGCAAGAATGAAAAATGGTTAAGGAATTTATAAAATGTGGGGCTTAATCCAGTAAAACAAAATGCAGGTTTGGTTTCCAAAAAAGGCTCTTTCTTCCTGCACTGTTTTTTTCAGAGTAAGTGTTAAGAAGGCTAAACCAAACCATTAATACATCAATGAGTTTAATTTTAAAATGTAACATTCATCCATACCTTACAAAAAAAACCATCTGTTGCTTATTACTAAATGAGAAGGTGAAAAAAATATTATGGCCTCCAAATATCTTGCATAAAATATGAGTTCAGATCAGGTATGTCAAAATGGGAACAAAAAACATATTCTTAGATGTTGCTTGAGAACTGGTTTTGTTATTTCAGCGTATCTGAAAATTGAGTATTTGGGCACATTTTCCACCTACAGCCCTTTCTCCCTTCTCTATCTAATTTATTCAAACAGTTTGGCAGTATACCCTTGCCAGTCTTTCAAATTCAGTGTCATTAGTTTTTAGAAGCACCAGTTCTCTTACAATAAGGATATTAGTCTTGGCATCCCAAATTATTTCCACCTCCACACGGAATCTCTTCAAGCAATTAGTTCAACTAATTCTCTTGTAATTCATGTGAGTTGCTTTTAATCTGGTTAAGGAGAGAATAGCAATTATTTTGTTAAGCTCACTGGAAAAATGATCTAAAGCTCACTCTAAGTCCATAAACAAAGCTCCTAATTGAATTATGTAATACTGGGGTAGAATTTCTGTGTCGGTTCTAAGTGGTCAACAATTAATGTCAGTTTCAAGTCTGTGTAATTTTGGTTATGAATACAAAGAAAGGAGAGCCCTCCTTTATGTTGTAACATTTGAAGTTTGGAGGAGTGGGCTCTATGAATTATGAAAATGAACTGGATTTCATATTGAAATTTTATTGATCAAAATAAAACTCATTCTAGGGATAAGTTTAATCTGATGTAGCAGCTTGCCTTTATTTATTGTGTACGGTTTTTGAGATCTTAGCATTGGCCTAGGTCTGCTCACATTGAAATCAATGGGTTAAATTCCCATTGACATAAGTGGGTACAGGCACATGTTTGTGGGACCTGATCTGCAGTCACTTGGTGTATTTTAAGATGTGTGAGATCATAGATTGTGTTCAACTTGTGCAGACATTTGCCAGTGCTGGGAGGCATGCTGGGAATCCAATCTAAGTAAGTTGGGCATAGGGAGTGCTGGTGGGTCTCTAGCAGAAAGGTTGTCTGTCTGGGGGTGGCAGCATTAGTGGGCTAAAAATAGCCTGTTTTCAGGGTGGGGAGGCATGGGGGGAGGGAGGAAGAGCAAAGCTCAGGGGGTGGGCTGAGCAGCTGGACTTTCCAAACTGTGTAGACATTTGTAAGATTGTGATAATCCTTTCACAATCTAATTTAGTTCACCTCCTCAAGTGAACTGAATTAGTTCAGGCCAGCCTTTTTTTGGGCTGATCTAACCTTCCTGAATGTGTCTACAGATCAGCATTTGATGTCCTCTAATCCTAGTTAGGTTGATTTAACTGTAATGTCTAAATATACCCAATGAGAGCAAACAGCCCACCCCTTTGTTTTCTTAAAAAATCACATCTTATATAGTAAAAAACCCACCATTGCATATACTTCCTGATGTATAAACACATGCACAGAATCTCTCTCTCTCTCTCTCACACACACACACACACACACACGCGCGCGCGCGCTTTGGAAAGGCTACTGGGTGTCATTTATGACATATACAATTGAGAAGGAATTGTAGTACATAGATATATTACTAATGGAATACATCAGTATTCCATTAGTAATATAGATGTATTCCAGTAGTAATATAGATTAATAGATGCTAGGGTTGGAAGGGACCTCAAAGGATCATTGAGTCTGACCCCCCCCCCCCCC
>NW_017729004.1:70655827-70686319 GCF_001723915.1 Gavialis gangeticus | reverse complement strand
AGGAAAAAGTGCTGGGGTCATGTGACCCCAGCCAGGTGCTTGTTCAGTCTCCTTTTGAAGACCCCCAAGGTAGGGGAGAGCACCACCTTCCTTGGAAGCCCTTTCCAGATTCTGGCAGCTCTAACCATGAAGAAGTTCTTTCTGATGTCCAACCTAAACCTACTGTCCATCAGCTTGTGGCCATTGTTTCTGGTTATGTCAAGGGCGTGCTCTGGTAAACAGAGCATCTCCTATTACGCACCTCCCCCCTGGTGAATTTGTATATTGCAACAAGATCCCCCTCAGTCTTCTCTTGCAGAGGCTGAAAAGGTCCAGGTCCCTCAGTCTTTCCGCATAAGATCTTCCCTGCAGACTTCTAACCATATGAGTGGCCCCTCTCAAGGTTGTACACATCATTTTTAAATTGTGGTGCCCAGAATTGGATGCAGTACTCTAGCTGCAGCCTGACCAGTGCTGCAAAGAGGGGAAGCATCACCTCCCTGGACCTGTTTGTGATGCACCTACTAATGCATGACAAAGTGCGGTTAGCTCTGCTAATTGCTTCATTACTTTGATGATTCATATTCACCTTGGAGTTGACAATGACTACGAGACCTCTTTCGCCACTGTGCTGCTAAGAAGGAAAAAATTTAAATTCAGTGGAAATTACTTTGTTAGGAAAAATTTGAGCATCATACTCATCTTACATGAATAATACTCATTCATTTTCACTTGCTGATTAAAGGCTAATTTTGCTTGCCCTACTTATGTGAGTAGGTTGGATGTATGAAAATAAACATTGGTATGTATATAGAAAATATCATTTAGATACTTCATAAGAAGCTAATTTTTGCAGGTTTATCATCTTGACCAATTCCATTTTTGCTTCAAAAGGATAAAAAAAAGTTGTCTATTTTCTCAATTGTTTGCAATAGGGCTAAAAGAGGAAGATATTTAGCTCTTTCAATATAATCTCTTAGCTCAGGGGTTTTCAACCTTTTTTTAATAAGTGTACCCCTGGCAACCAGATACAGAGCAGGGGAGGGGTGGCGCGAGGCCATATGTGGAGTGGCAGCAGTGCGAGGTGGTGGGTGGTGGTGGCAGCAGCCACAGTTGCGTGTGAGCTTCCCCCCCCCTCACATCCAGCCACCTGAGCAGCACCTGTGCGGCCCACAGAGAGGCGCTGCTGCCCTTGCTGTCCCCCCACCCCTGGGATGCGGCGGCATAGGGTGGTGGTACTCCATCCCTACCCACCCACGTGTACCCCTTTGGGCCTTCCCAAGTACCCCAGGGGTACACATACCCCTGGTTGAGAACTCATGTCTTAGTGTATATTTAGATTCCTAGCATTGCTGTTTGCATTAAGCAGAATTGGAACTTCATGTTGGAACTTAAATTTGGTATTGCTAAAACTTGATCAGAATATTTGCATGATTTGTATGTTAAATAATGCTTATAGTCTAGTTAGACAAGAATTGAGTGAACACATTGTAATGTCAAAAATGGCATTATGCATTTCCAAGTCACTGATAACTTGAAAATAAACTATGACAGCTTATAGATGAAAGATATGAGTAATTAGGTACAGTATTGGATAGTAATTACAGTCTGCTAGAGATGAAATCATGTAAGGGACCAAGAATACCATCTCCTTAAGTACCTGTCTACAATCTAAATTTTAGAGATAATCATTTTCTAATTAAAAAATGTTATATACAACATGCAGGAATTCCATATTAGATTTCATCTTGACAGGTACAGATTACTAGTGTAATCCATAATTGTGAGTACTTGGTGCTTTTAAAAGGCCCAGCTACCCAGAGGTGGAAACACTGATCAATCAGTTAGGAGAAAAAAATTACCTGGAAAAATGAGAGTGATTAAGAACTGGTGAAAAACATTTAACAAGGTGCCCAAAATGTCAGAATAAAAAAAAGGCCATATACACCACATTAGATCAAAGGGTAACTTCATTTCTGTCTAATATTGCTGTGCTTTCTTCCAGTCACTAATAAAAACATTAAAGGGCATAGGTACAAGAATTTATCTGTGCAAGACTCCACTGGAAACATACTGCTTCAATGGTGAAGACACATGTGTATGGACACACACACGTGGAGAAAGAGGAACTTGAAAACAATAAATATGAATTGATTGCAGGATTCCTGTTGCAGGAACTAAATAAAGGTAGACAAAAGTAAAACTTTTATGGCTAGAAGAACAATATGCATTCTTAAAAGACATTTTAGAAGAAAAAGGATCCTAACAATGTTGTTTGTTCATTATTAGTGGGAAATGGTACAACTGTCAGCCATAAACAGGTATTTCTGTTTTGTATTTGGGGAAACAAGATGAGCATTTGCATCATATTATATTATATACTGGTGAAACTTTCCATTGTAACATTAATTTAAGAAGATGATAAATTAGAGTTGTTGTAGGTAGATATTCTTAAATTGTCAGATTAAGGTAAGTTGCATTTGGGAGCTTTAAAAAAGTTGGCTGAAGAACTGTCTGGGCCATTAATACTGATTTTTTTTTTTTCCCAGTTAATCTTGGAACACTGGGATATTGTGTTCACAATTGGGTACTGTCAACTGATGATGAAAGTTATCGATGTAATAGATTTCCATGGGGCCTTTAGCATTTTGGTATCCTACAACATAGTACTAAAGACATGAGTAAAATAACATGTTCATATTAATAAATGAACTGAAAACTGACAAACTGATAGGTCTCAGAACATAAGAAATAGAGCATCATTGAATGGATATGTTCCTAGTAGAACTTTGCAAGGATCAGTACTTGGGTCTATGGTATTTAATATTTTTATCAGTAAATTGGAAGAAAGCATCAAAATAATTACTGATAAACTGTACGGATGACAAGGCTGAGGGAATGCCAAAATAAAGGAAGTTGGGTCCGGTCACCGATATAGAAAAATTTGGACCACTTGGCAAACACAGTAATCAAAACAGTATGTTTTAGTGCAATCAAAAGTGAAGTCACACATTCAGGTTAAGTACAGACTGTCAAAAAGTCCAAGTCTGAATTGATTCAGTCTTTGCAGGTTAATCTAAGATGCAGAGATTAAACTGAAACAGAAGTGAAAAGACATATTTACCCTTGATTCAGGAAATGCAGCCACATGCCTGCAGTGGCTCAGGTCAGAAGCTGGTGGGGGGGGGGGCGCTAGAGCATGGCTCTCTGGCACATAGCTAGCATGTACTATGTGTTCACTTCTTCTGGCTGCCCCTAAGGTCTCTAGGATTTGCAGTCCAAAATCATGGCAGCAGGACTCTACAGGGTTGCTTATCCTCTTCCTGTTTTCAGGTGCCTCTGGAATTTGCAGTCCACCACTGCAGCCAGCAGTAAGCTTAAGTGGGGGAAGGTGTGTTTAACCCTCCTCCCTGGCTCCAGACCCTATCTGGGGTTTGCCTGGGAGGGGCAGTTCTCCCCTTGCAAACTGGGCTGCATCCCCAGCCAGGCTTGCCCCTCGTATCCCCTTGTCAGATAGCCCCCACTGCTCCAGCTAGGGAGCACAGGAGTGGGGCAAGCCCTGCTCTTTGGACCAGACACCCCAGCCCAGGGCTGCAAAGCATACTGGAATGCTGAGGGACTGTGTTTTAACTTGAACCAAGAAGGTGTCTGGGACAGAAGTTTCATAAACTGGTTTAACCCAAATCACTTAAGTCTGGTATTACATTCAAACAGGTTTATCTTAAACCAGTTTCAGCCATTTTGAAACTGGTTTATGTGCACTGAGCTTCTGTTCTGCTACAGGTTTAAACCAGTTTCTGATCATGTAAACCGGTTTATGTGTAACTTTGTCCCTAGCCGGGTCATAGAATGCAGGTAGAGCCCCTGAAGGTATAAAAGGAGTGGCATGAGCTGCACGGGACAGTGCAGCAAGGACATTGGAGAGGGAAGAGCCTCCATGAATATCCAGCGTGGCCTGGCCAAAAAACTAAAAGAGCCCCAGAGCCTAGAGCAGGGCCTAGAAAAGTAGAGGCCCAGGCATAAGGCTAGGTAAACCCAGCCAGCAGTGGCTAGATCTTCCCCCCCGGCCAAAAAAAAAAGCTGGAAGAACCCTTGATGCCCAAAGCGAGACACAGGGCCAGGAGGGAAGGTCTTGGTGTGAAGCAGACAGTGCTGGTGGGGGCCTCATTAAGCGGAGGGCCCTGAGGCCCAGTCGACAGCTCCTCGAAGAGAACTGTAAGTTGTTGGTGGAGTTAGGCCCTGCAGGGGAGACATTCCTGAAATAAGGCAGCACACCACCCTCCAGAGGGAAGCCCAGGGTGAAAGTTTCCCTCTGAGCTAGACCCAGAGGAGGGGAAGCACCCCTTGCTAGCAGGAATTCAGGGGTAAACACACCTTATATCATTTAAAACTGTGCCTTATATTTTGTATGATTGTTATCCTAATTATGGATATTTTGTATATATGTTATGGGATTGGTTTAGTTTTGTATAATTGGTTCTTCACTGGTGTGCTGCCTATTCATACTATTTCCCCACTCCTTCCTTTTCTACCTGGTTATACTCTGCCAATGGTTCTTCTAGGTTCCCTCTAAACTACCTGTTGCCCCCAACTTACCTGGTTCACCCATTTAGGTATCCACCTCTCTTCCTCGCATGGGCATCCTGAGGAATTATCAGGTGCGCCAGGCCTCTGTAGAGTGCAGGGTTGAGAAGGCCATCCCTGATGTGGGTTACTCATTGGGACAAGAAGTCCCAGGAGGTGGTTCCTGGCTTACTGTATTGTAAATATTTATCTGTATGCCTTTGGTGTTGTTAAATTATATCACTGAGGCTACTTTTGGGAAGTTTTCCTTGATACCTATTAGGATACTTGCCTATGTATGTATGTATGTATGTAATATATAGGATAAGAATAATATGTGTATTATAATGCAATAAAATATAAATAGATAAGAGCATTGGCATGGAGCTGACTCTATAGAGGAAAGAGGGACCTGAGGTCATCACCAGTGTCTGTCTCGCAGCACTGGGACGGGACAAGGGAGTTGGTCCTGCCCCAGGACCAGTCAGACTCCCGAACACAGGCCCGGGTGAATTACCCCAGGGATTAATAGGCCCCAGGGCGGAAGTCCCTGTGTAGGTAAATGGGCATCCATGTGCAGCCCTTTTGGATAGTGGGTCCCAGGTAACCATTTCATTTGAACTGTTGTATAAAAGGCATTTTGAGCATTTGCCTTTGTATCTCTTGGTCTAGGATTGTGTGGAATATCCGTATCTGGGATACATTAAGACCCGAATCAGATTTCCCACCACTGTGGCTGGGACAAAGAGGGAGGTTGCTATGATTGCCCTAGTGTGCCTGGACCCCAGGTGGAAACCAGGGGCGTCTCTGCTCATTGGAACTAATTCAAATATTTTTCAAGTCCTGGCACAATATTGCAGGCGGCAAGTGGGGCCCCACTACAGAAATCAGCTGAAAATGCATGTTTTGTGTGCTGAGGCCTATGACCACTGGGAGGGAAGGGAGGAGGGAAAGCCTCTCCCATCTTGGGGGCCTTACAATTTATGGGGTCAGCCCCACTGACCCTCCCCACTAAGAGTCAACAGACCCTACTGGTCAAATGCACCTGGGAAGGAGACCCTACCACCCAGGACCCCGTAACGGTAGAAACCTTCCCTGGGAAGTTGGGGTCTGAGTCAAGGCACAGTTGATATTCTAGTAGCCAACCCTATACTGCATAGCGTGGTAGTGCAACTGCGTCAGAAGGTGGCAGTGGTTAGAAGGGCGGAGGTAATGTAGACTGACACAAAACTTTGTTCTACCTCTATTGACCCTGAATGATTTCTCTTTGGTGATTCCCTGGGTCCCAATGTATGGAATGTTCATCTAGGAGAGAAACTCCACCACCAAACCAATTTGTTTTCTTTCCATGAATGGGACATAGGGAAAGCGACAGGAATCGAGCATCATATTTGCCTGAGTGATTGTGAAGGAGTCTCAACTGGGCCGGGTTCCCTCCTGGCCCAAGTCCCCGGAAAGGGGCAGTTCCCTCCAAGATTACGAGGGGCTCACCGAGCTCGGACATGCATAGGCGCCTGTCTCGCCTGCCACGACTTGCTGTTAAACTATATTTGTCCAGTTGGTACGGCGTGTACAGTTTGGGAATGAGACTCTCGTCTTCTTCAGGGTCCCGTTGTCCTGAGGGCTCCTCCACCCCTACACCCTCGCCCAGTCCTTCGGTAGGGGCTGTCCTGCCCTGTCCTGCTCTGTTACTCGGGTGGACCGCGGACCCCACCAAATAAATAAAATATAGTCCATAGAAGAAAGGAAAATCCCGGCCAAGGTCTGGCCCGGGTTCGGGAGTCCTTGCTCCCCTCTGGGTCTTCCCCCTGCTCCGAGCGGCTCCGCCCAAGCAGTTCACTAGCCGTGGCCCCGAAAAGACAAGTAAGGCGGGGAAACCTTTGGCCCTGAGCCTATCCCCCAGTCACTCTTCCCCGGCCCTGATCCCTACGGGGCTCATGCCGCACCCTGCGGCACTCTTGCTTCTTTGACCTTACTAGGTCTACTGCCCAGGGTACGGATCCCTGTCTCGGGGTCCCGCTTACCCCAAAAGGTCCAGCTGCTCCTTCCGCTGGCCCTGGTCCGCTGGGGCGCCTTTACTCCACCCCAGTGACGCTTCTGGCCTTTGTAGCGCCTGCTTCCGCCGCCTCGGGTGCCGCTGTCCCCTGACCCGCTTCTCCCGGCTCCGCTGCCTCCGGACCCATTGCTCTCGGGTCCGGAGGCAGTAGTAGATCAGTACACTGTGCCTGGAGTACAGGAGGCCTTGGACTGTGTAGGGGGAAATCAGTTGTTCTCCATATTGGACCTGCGAAGTGGTTATTAGCAAATCCCCCTCTGGGAGGCTGATAAAGTGAAGACCATGTTTATCTGGCCACTAGGATTTTATCTATTTGAATACATGCCCCAAGGCATTTCCAGTGTCCTGGCTACTTTTCAGCATCTCATGGAAAAAGTTGTGGGAGATAGATGCATCTAACTCAAATGCTTGTGTACCTTGATGATATAATTGTCTTTGGCTGAACTCTAGAGGAGCATGATGAGCACCCACTCGTCATGTGGCTGGGCTCAAGTTGGCCCTGAACAAATGCAAATAATGTCAATCTTCAGTTAAGTACATAGGGCATATTGTTTCCCAAGATGGCATCAGCACCGACCTGGAGAAGGTCAAAGCTGTGACTACCTGGTCCTGGCCTACTAATTACAGGGAACTAAAAAGGTTCTTGGGGTTTGATGGATTTTATTGCTGATTTGTTCAGGATTTTGCCACCATTACTAAACCTTTGACCCACCTGGTGCATCTTGGACCTGAGAATTCCATAGAGGAAAGAGGAACTCGAGCTCAAATCACCAGTTCCTCTCACAGCACTGTCGCTGCCTCATCTGTCCCTTCTGATTGAGGATGGGCACACCCTTGTGTGTTCCTGGGTTACAGTGGAGAAGAGTTAAAAATAGCTGATCTTCATTATGTCCTGTAATTATGGAAAGAATTAGCAAATGTGGCTGTTTCAATAATTATTCAATAATGCCCAGCATTCCTTTGGCAGGGCCCAATCCGAAATCCATTGAAGTCTGTGGAAGCTTTGATGTTCAAACATTCTTTTAGTTCCTTTAGTTAGTAAAAGCAATGGCAGGGACTTATTACACTTTTGTTTGGGTTACTAGAATGGAATGGAAATAATTTCCAAGTGCAAATTCTTTCTGCTCAAGAGAGGCAGGGGAGTGGGAGAGAGTGAGACTGAAAGGTGGGGAGGTGGGGAAGGGGAAGAGAGGTGAAGTCTTTTCAAATAAATTTTGTAAACAAGTTGATTTTGAAACGCCATTAATTTTATTCTCAATTATAAAGCATTTGTTTTAATTTACTTATCTTTACCTATCTTTGTACTTCGTCTTGGTGGCAAGGTCTTTCAGGCTCTTTGCCACTGGGTTAAGAACTCAGGTAATTCCGTCCAAAAGCCAGCAGTTTGAACCTGGACTAGAATGGGACAAATCCCATGAGGTTTGAAAAGTACATTTTGGCCAAGTGTTCAGCTTGTTTTAAGTTAGATTTATAAGGAAGTTGAGTGAAATATTTCATATTGTCACGTTAGGTTTATGAAAGTTATCCCTTTGATTTCATTACCTTATGCACCTGTTTCCTTGTTCACTTTTGTGAGCACCATATTTTGTATCTCTAAGGGAATTTTGTATTTCTTCAAATCATTATTTTTTCTCTTTTTTTAAGTAATTGTAAGGAATGCTGCTTGATCACCCTAAAGTCTGAAATCCTGTTTTCATCAACAGAGCAGGGTCATTATGGACCATGCAAAATACCCATAGTGAATATGTTTCAGACTGGACCTACGTGAGGAACTACTTTTTGAGAGAGACAAAGCCAATTGGTTTTGTTCTGTGGCCCCAAATGTGCCACTCTTCTGATGCACTTTATTGCTAAAGCTGTTACCACTGGGCTCATTCCAGAATCTGGGAAATTGTTATCAAATCCCTGTACAGAACATTGAATCAGTCTTTAATCTGCTTTAAATTATTAAGGGTTTTCTTTTCTTAATTAGTACTGAAATTTGATGAGAACTCTGAAGTAAGAGTGTGTCTTCAAGATTAATATATCTTCTACCAAGTCAACAGCTTATGAACCACTGGTATGTTGCTCTTGGAGATACAGTTTACTGGCATAGCCATGATGGCCTAAATCAATGCTGTCTAATTGGGAGCTTATGAGCAGTTAACATGTGGCCCAGGGGCTCTAGCGGCCACCACTTTTACTGCTGTGCAACTCAACGTTCAATGTGAGAATGTGAGACTTAGTTTGGTGGCCTACATATAACTTTACTTGTACACATCTTAATCTATTACTTCTTATTAATGGCAGTGTTCAATAAGCCACAAGGCTACAATAGGTTTTAATGGGAATAAGCTAATGCCTCTTTCACCCCCTGTAGCAGTTTAGTGGGGCATTAAAATGTGTATGCATGAAATTTTCACTTGCATTGAAACTCATTATTGCTGTCAAAGGAGTCATAAGACCCTTTAATGTAAACCAGAATCTGCTCCATAGGAAAGGATATATTATTACTTTCCATCAGCTTAATGTTTTAGATTGATCTGAGTGATAGATTAAATCACATAAACACAATTAAAATTATGCTGTTGAGGGAAGGAGGCAGTGAACTTGCCAGAGCTTAGTTTTGAGGATAGCCATGCGAATATATATATATTTTTCATTCGTCCTCATATGATGGCTGAAACAAGAAAGTAAAAACAAAAAAGTGAAACAAATGGAGGGAAAGAAGGGGGAAGAGGGAGGGAAGTGTGAGGGGAAGTGAAAATAAAAATTTTTTTTGAATCAAATAAATGGTTTTATTTGACTTTTGGCTCTTGAAACTTATAAAATCATTTCATTAAAAAAATCCAGGTCAATTTCAAAATTATAATGTTTTAAATGAAAAAAACAGAAACACTTCCTTTTTTATTTTTCTTAATAGCGTTCCCTGCCTAAAACTGTTTTCCAAATCCAACCCAAGTTTATAAATAAATTTCAAGGCCAAGAAACATTTTTTCCATGAATTTCCTATTGGTTGAAAAAACTTTACTCCAGCTCACTCTTCATTTGCACTGGTATGAGGGGAGACATGGGTCCACTTCTTTTCTATTTCTGCCTTTGTCAGATTCAGTATAGCCAATTGATTTCTATGAGATTAGACAAATAAAACATTTGTAAGAGAATAGTGCATCCATTTAATTTGAGTTTATTTTCTTTGGGGATTTTATGTTGTCCTATAAAACATTTTGTTTTGGTACAAACTTTGATCCCAGATGGAAGAAAAAGGCTTTCAGTAAGAGAATTTGGAGACCTATATATATATTCTATATTACCAATAGTCTGCATAAATTGAAGCCTGAGAGTTCTAATTTTCCATGCTGTTTTTCTCAATCCAACTACAGTACCATACGGTTTTGGAGGAAGACTTAACATTGATAATGTTAAGGAAGTCTCCTCTAGACATGATGTCTTCAGGATCAGAGTGTTTGTGTGTTAGATTATAAATAGGATGACCATTTGGGACAATGTGAAATCTGAGACACGGCTACCCTTCCCCCCCCGCCCCCTTCCCCCCAATTTGGGCAGCAGGGAGCCAATGGCCCATTAAAGACCCATTGTTCTTTACTTAGCACATGTTAATAATCACCTATGAAGTAACAATTAGTGTTAATGGGTAATTTTGCTGTCTGCTAGAGCTTCCTATTTCACAGTTTCTACCTCTCTGCTTTTGCCCCCTGCCCCCGAGATGCTTGTTTAAATTTACACTGGCTGGCTGGGACCTGCCTCTGAAATCCAAGACTGTCTTGGCCAATCCAGGATGTATGGTCACTCTAATTGTAAATGTACGTTAGGACAGTTAAATCCTTGGACATTCTTAGAAGTCCTATTAAAAGGTAATAAAATATTAAACCTTCCTGTAAATTATCAAGACAAAGGATTATGGTTATATATGGAAAAACTGTTCCTTCAAGATGAAGCAGTTTTTCATTTGGTAGGAACCCTCTTAGCAACACTGTAATTTGAGTTGTCAGTTAGCTGGGATTTAACTTTGCAAATATATTTCTATAATATTTCTTGTTAACTCTGTTAGAAACAGCAACCTCTCAGTATACTGAAACTCTCAGTAATTGGATAAGAGCTCACCACTTAATTTGAAGGCCTTGTAGCCCATGGGGAAGACACTGTACTATAAGTCAAGAGACTCTGGTTCCAGTCTGGCTTTTTGCTATCTTATGGATCTACTGAAATTGATAGATTTTCTGACTTATTTCACCCTTCTTATAATACTTTGGATAAGCTACTCTTCGTCTCTCTACCTCCATGTCCCCCATAGTTTTTATCCACCTTCTCTGTTTAGCTTATTGGAGCACGGACTGTGAGAGCAGTGGCTGTGAGAGGGTTGAACTTCCAGCTGCAGAGCTGTAGTGTGATGGTGAGTGATGTTGAGGAGTGGACTGTGCCCCTCCAGCATGCAACCAGCATTCAATCATGGTGACACTGCACTGTCAGGTAGGATTTTGGAATAATCTTTTGTTCTTCATTTAGCCTTCCTAAAACAAGGTGCGTGTCTTATTTGTGGGTGTGTAGTATGTGAGTAAGTAATAATATAATTTTGTACACTGTCACTTGACAGTCCTTTCATATTATTATTTTGGAAAAGGTTACACCAATGCAAACTCTATCTCACATCAATATAAGTAGTGAATTTTCAGAATTGTCACTCATATCCAGAGTCTCACAAGACAAGGAGGAAATTCAGAATTGAAATATCAACATTGCAGAATGAAAAAAGTTTTGTCTTTTTTACTGCTGAAACAAAACAGTGAGCAATAATCACTGCTTGTTACTTTATTTGTGCCCCAGGCTTGGTGCCTCTCAGGAATAGTTTTAACCATTGCCAAGTGTCTGGCTACCTACAGAGTTTACAAACAAAAACAAAGGAGGGCATGGTTAGAGAACGAGTGGGTGCTTCTGTTAAATAGAATAGTTCAGGAATTTGATGATATTTCTCAAAGAAATAAAGAAAGAAATAAAGAAAAGGACACAAAAACCAAAAAAAGGCACAGAAGGGCTTTGTTTTGACCTAGGAACTGGTATAAAAGAGGATTGTGGTGATCAAGTGGATGTCTACTGTGACACAGCAGACTATACAAACGGACACAGATGCAGGAGCAGCTGATGGAGGCAACAAACAGGAAAACATGTCCAGAAAGCTGCCACATACCTTCTACCTGTTCCTTCTTCTCCTCCTTTGGGACTCTGCTAAAAGCACAACAGCTACAAGACTCACAAGCCCAGAATCTAGTTTCTGGAGAAGCCCTTGTATTGGGAACATTAGTTTTCTAGGAGAGCTTTTGTGCTATGACTCCTAGCCAGACAAGGAAAGCACTCTGTGAGACTGGCGTATCCTCCACCCCTCCCATACAGACATACATGGTTGGTAGTGTGCCAGTAGAAAAGACACCAACAGCACATCCAGACGAGCACAGGTGTGTGGTATGTGGCGCTACAGATCCATCTGTAGCGTCACACACTGCACATGCAGGTGTTCCCTGTGATGCTACTTTGCAGCATTGGGGGTGGGTTTCTGACCCTGGGAGACCCTGGGGTCAAAAAAACCCATGCCAAAAAGAAGTGGGGTGGCACATGTGGTGGCAGCATGAGCCGCCCCAAACTGGATCCTTGCTGGCTAGAGCCATACTTCAGCTGTGGGCCAGGTTCCCAGCTGCTGGAGCACTGTGGGTGCAGCTCCCAGAGGCCTCCAGGACTCCAGGTAAGGCTGCTGGGGCCAGCACAATTGGGGTAGCCTACTGTGCACCAGAGCATGCATGGGATGGGCATTCCCTAGGGATAAGTAGCAGTGCTACAAGGTGTGCTGCTTTAACTTGTCCCTGGGAAAACGCACATTCCCATTCATATGGATGTACCCAAAGGTTCCTGATTGGTCACCAAATGAATCCTTTCTATAATGAGCCAGAAGTCTGAAACTTTGCAAATTCAATTCTCCATTAACGCATATTTGAAATGCATACTCGGTGCTCTCGGTTCTCAATATTTGCACTTTTAATTTTTTTTACTTGTAAGCATTATTTTTCCTTTCGCCTGTAGGCTAACATGTCATTGTTCATACTATTCACGGATATTAAAAAAATATCTACAAAACATGTGCCCCATATAATCAATGAATCTTCCTTGCACAGTAGGTCCAGGCATATAAAGCAAAGGGCATACAATATTCAAAATTCATGCAAGCACACAAAATGAGCCTAAGATACCCTACAAAGTGCCAATACACAGATAACCCCAGCTGACTTGCATGCTCCATTCTCTTAAAACTTCTAAAGTATGAGGAGCACAAACAATAAATATCTTATAGGAAAAAATAGCCTAGTAGCTAAGCAGGACATGATTTGGTGCTTATCCAAAACATTAGGCCCTCTACTTAAGGAAAGTGCCTAGGCATTCTTGATAATTTAGCTCTGTCACTGCCATTTAGGAGGAGGTCATGCTCAGTGTGTCCTGGAAGTCTCTAAACTCTGCTTTCCAGCTCTTTGCTAAGATGTTTACAAGTACAAAGAAGATGTTGTGCAGAACACAGAATGAACTTATTTGAGGCAGGCATTTTCAGCCACCTTTTAAATTTTTTAACCAGCCCACAATACCTACTTTCAGTGTCCCTAAGTCTTCTCTATTATCCTGCAGGTGCTTGGGTGTGCTAACATTATCAATGTCTACAGAGATACCTTATATGTTCAATGCTTTAGAAAATCAACTCTTTCCATTAGTGAAAAAGGGTGGGAGTTCCTGAAAATTCTTCATCATTAACTTTTTAGCCTCACCTGCATTAGCCACAAGTGAACCACACAAGACTTGGAGGGCAACAGAAAAGTACCATATTCTATTAATAAACTCATTGTAGGGAAGAAGGGCACGTGACAGAAATGGTGGTTCTGCTGGTTTCTTTAGCACTGTTGGGGAAACCCCATGCATGCAGAACCATCAGTGTTTTCCTGATGAATGACAGTGAATGACATAAGGAAGGAATCCTGCCTGATCTGCACAACAAAGAGCAACTCACAAAGACACTCTCATGGAGCCAGAGGGACAGATTTCCATCTTCAGCTTCCTCTGTGCAAAAATGAAGTTTACTTCATACCTATGGGGACTTTTTACTGTCTTTAATTTTCCCTGAGCCTGATGAAAGGCTTGTGAGCCTGAAAGCTTGCAGAAAAAGAAGGTTTTTTTGTAATTTCTTAGTTGGTCTAATAAAAGGTATCATGTCTGAACCAAGAGTTCTAGATTTTGGCATTTCTTCAGTGAACTGCATACAACACTAAGGCATGTGGTGTATGATTTACAAGAGTGCTGTAGCTGCAGTAAGTGTTCTGGACGTTGTCAAGATCATTCTATTTCTGGAGGTTTACTTTGCAGTAGCCACCATCGGTGTGAAGGTGGTTCAGTCACCACCAGAACTACCCATGGTTCTTCTGACCTGATAGGAGAATCTCCATTGCTTGCAGCCTCATTTTAGTAGCTGTTGGTATTGCTTGCAGTTGGTGTCCCACAATATACACCTACTTAAACTGAAATCAGTTGGGAACTAGTGCCGGATGGTAGAGTGGATGCACTGCGTCTGCTCTTGACTCTTTCTCCTACATGACTGGATATTTTTCTACTATCCAGGGATATGATGCTACCCAAAATCTAAACATTCTTTATATTTTTTTATTTGAGGCAGCCAGTGATGCTTCTACAGCAGTCATCTGGTGCCAGCCCGGTTGATCCTTTTCCCATACACTCCCACTGCTGAATAGCAAAGTCATAGAACCCTGAGTATGGATGCATTTGCTCTCCATCTGGAATTGGCCAGTTTCCAGATGGTGATGCATTATGAACTGCATTTATCTTTTTTGTTTTGTTGTATATTTAAAGAATGGTCAATCATCAATAGAGGGAAACAGGGTTTAAAAATAGGCCAGTCTTATGCCATACCACGTGATATTAAATTTTTGTTTGTGCTGTCCTCCTGTGAGCAGCACAGATGTAAATCTGTCAAGTATGTTCACAGTTAGTTTTGCTCTTCTTTATATGTCATTAGAATTCTTAAAGTCACTGTCAGGAGCATTTTGTCGGGCTGAAAGTCTTTGCTTTAAGCTGCTTCACAGAGGTTGTTTCCCTAAATGAATTTTCTGATATTTGGGTGAATTGGCTGATCAGTGATGTGTATATTAAATAGTAAATGTACCATTACCATTTCTCTAGGACACAATTTTTTGTTGAGATCAGTGACTGTGGTTTCCATCCAAATCTACAAAGATCAATCCATTTTGAGTAGAATTCAAATGAGCTCAGTGACATGCATGTCTTTAGTAATCTACAGCAATTTGATTTCATAGATTTCATAGACATTAGGGCTAGAAAGGACCTTGGGGGATCATTGAGTCCAGCCTCCTGCCCCTAGGGCAGGAAGTCAGCTAGGGTCAAAGGATCCCAGCAAGATAAATGTCCAAACGCTTCTTAAAGGAGCCCAGAGTAGGTGCTTGCACCACCTCTAGAGGGAGCCTATTCCAGGCTTTGGGGACTTGGACAGAAAAGACGCTTTTCCTTATGTCCAACCTAAAATGGTCTTGGAGGAATTTGTGACCGTTGGTCCTTGCCATTCCTTGGGGCACTCCGGTGAACAGACATTCCCCCAGATCCCGATGCAGACCCCTGATGTACTTATAGGCAGCCACCAGGTCCCCCCTGAGCCTGCCCTTTTCCAGGCTGAAGAGTCCCATGGCTCCCAGCCTCTCTTCATAAGGCCTATTCTCTTACCCTCTGACCATGCCTGTGGCTCTCCTCTGGACTCTTTCAAGCTTCTCCACATCCTTCCTGAATTGTGGAGCCATTAGATGAGTAACCATGTAACTGGAGGTATCATGTGCTATCTTTACATATGCAAGTAGTTTTCAAAACCGTCTTCAATACGCTGTGTAAAATTGAGCAGCTGGTTTGTACATGATTTTCCTGGATGAAATTCAGCTTGCTCGGGGATCAGTCTCTTATCAACATGTAGTGCAATATAGTCCAGTATGAGCCTTTCACACAGCTTGTAAATATGGCAGAAAAGAGAGCTAGGTCAGAAACTGAACAGAAAGTGAGGACTTGGCACTGTTCAATCCTATTGATCGAGCTTTGGAATCTTGAGAGTAGTCACACGCAACATTTATAGACAGAGTAAGCAGTCTCAGGTTTTTGGTTTGAGGTGCTTGATTTCTTCCACCTGGTTGTTGTCCAGGTCTGCTGCTTTACCAGTCATCAAGTAATTACCAGCCTTGAGATATTCCATTGTGTGTGGTTTGGTGAATCCAGGATTATGCAAATATTGACATTTGGTTAAAATGAAGTTTTTGTTTTTTTCTTTAGTGCCCACCTGTTTAAGATCAGCTGGAAATGCTTGTTTTGTTGTTATGTTATAATGTTGCTTAACTTGCTTTAGATTGCTGCTGAATTTGTATGATGTGGCCCATGCCTCCTTGTTCTTGTTTGTCATATCCATGTTTTCAATCAGCACTTGCTAAACTTTTTGGTGCTCTTCTGTGAGGACTAAGATAAATTTGTTTCTTGGGATGGTGGTTCTCCTGCAAAAGGACCTAACTCCTACATCATAAAGTTCTGAAGCTTCTGGCCAGATTTGTAGTTTATCTTAAAGCCTTGAAGGTTAGTTTTCTTCGAAGATATAAAGCATTCATGAACTAAGGTCATGCTCAAAACCCTGCTAGTCCACCTTTCTGAGGGCAAAATGGCACGATTCTTAGGGTTAGTGCTTTAGTGATTCAAATGCAAGACATTTTTGCATTCCTCACAGAACAGTAGCAGCTGAAGTTACTGATGAGCATACATGGCTTGACATGGACTAAGTAACGGGATCAGCAAAAGTGAAAGTTTTCCCTGCTAGTATAATGATCTGATGCTTACTCCACCTAAATCAGCTGACAGGATCTTTCCTTTGTGGTCAAGAAAATGTGTGTTGTATTGATGATGGTGCTGGACTGGACAAATATGCTACTGTTGTACTTTTTGTGTGGTGCTTAAGTGGCTAGCTTTATTTCTGGTACAAGAGACCAACTGTTTGTAGATCCCTTTATTTTAGGTATAAAGTTTGGCAAAGATATTCAGTACATGGGTTGATAATTAGGTCATGCTTTGCTATTCATATCATTTTGCATTCACATATAATTGTAAGTGCCAGCCCTAAAGAGGGCCTGTTTCTATAACCCTGACAACTGCTTCAGTCTCCAGACATCATTAATATCATCCAATTAGATCATGAGTAGTTTCCAAGGAGGTGATTAATACTAGTGTTGATGGTTTAAAAGTAAGCGATCAGGATCTTTAACAAACAAATTTTGTCCATGAATCCCCCAATTTGCAGCAATGGCACCTTTTTCATAGCAGCACCTCCTCATGGTAGATTTGATCTTCCCATGCTGAATTAATTAGCAGCTGCTTAGTAGGAAAAAAATGTGAGTTTTTCCTGGTTAGTGATGGCCACATGCTTCTGGACAGATAAGGGAATTCTTATTAGTACTCTGCCTCTGCAGCTCTAGGGAACACTCCATGCTTGTGTCTTTTGTCATTCTGAAGTTCTGCATCCATGCCTGGTAATCAAAGAACTGCAGCACATTTATTTCCCATGACTTGAAACTTCTTTCTGGGACCCAGAAATGACTGTGTGGACTGAAGCTTTCCAAATAAAATTTCCTTCTGAAGCAGCTTTTTAATTTCATTGGTTAAGTACAGACAGTCAAATAAGCCCAAGGCTGAATCAATTCAGTCTTTGCAGGTTAGTCTAAACTGCAGTGATTAAACTGAGAAACAACTGGACACACATCTACCTTTGATTCAGGAAATGCAGCCACATGCCTGCAGTGGCTCTGGCCAGATGCTGGGGGCGCTACAGCATGGCTCTCTGGCATATAGCCAGCATGGGCTATTTGTTTGCTTTGTCTTCCTGCTGCCCCTTAGGTCTCTGGGATTTGCAGTCCAGAATCACAGAAGCAGGACTCTGCAGGGTTGCTTATCACTTCCTCTTCCTGCTTGCATGTGCCTCTGGGATTTGTAATCCACAGTCACAGCCAGTAGTAACTTTCAATAAGTTTAGCAGGGCAGCTCTGTACTTGGGGGAACATGGGTTTAACTGAGGGAAGGGGGGGTTTAACCCCCCTCCTTTGTCCCAGACCTCAGATGGGGTTTGCCTGCAGGGGGCAGTACCTGCCGTGCTCCCCTCCTTCTGTTCCCCACAGCCATTCTCTGCTGGAGCAGACAGCACAGCCCAACCTACGGCTGGAAAGCATGCTGGGATGGTAGGGAACTCTGATTTAACTTAAACAGGAAGTGTCTGGGATAGAAGTTGCATAAACTAGTTTGATCCAAATCAGTTAAGTCTGATTCTATATTCATAGATATTAGGGCTGGAAATTACCTCTTGAGATCACTGGGTACAGTCCCCTGCCCAAGTGGCAGGAAGTCAACTGGAACCAGATCATAGGTTTATCTTAAACCAGTTTCAGCCACTTTGAACCTGGTTTATGTGCACTGAGCTTTTTCTGTTACAGGTTTAAACCAGTTTATGATTACTTAAATTAGTTTATGGGCAACTTCTGACCCTAGCCAGTGTCACCGTATTCATCATCTTTGTTCTCATCTGCTTTCTTTGTTCTCTTTTACTTTCACCTGCAAGAGAGGAAACCGTTATTGCACCTGTTCCTGCTGCAGCTACAGCCGGAGATGCTTAAACTACTGGTTGGCATGCAAAAACTTCAGCACCTTGGCAGTAGAATATGAAGTACATCTGTACAAACACTGAATATGCCTGACAAGGATTACTGCTGCACAGAGGGATGTTTCATCTATAATCTGTTGGTGTGTGAAAATATCTCTGGCCTTTCAAGAAGAGGCAGATCACAGGGTAGTTAGAGGAATCATTGGGACTTGAAAGTTTGATGCCTACACATGGCATACAGTAACTCTGTTTAGGTTCTGCACCATTAGAGCAATCCCTCAATGTATACAATATACCAGACACACAAAGGACCATGGGACACCTACCCACAATGCTGAGGGCATACTATAGAGGTATTAAGTCATCACCCACTGTAGTTAAGTAAAACTAGCTTTATGTGGATACTGCATGCCAATTAGTATGATGTGATTATATTGAAGACTCACTTCAAAGTAAGCCTTCTCATGTAGGAAAGTACTTAAAGAGAAGTGCTAAATTGCTATTCTTTATAAGCACTTTATAGGTATAAATATGAATTTAAATAAAGGTGCTAACCTTTAGGGACTAATCTGGTAATAATAAATCAGTTTCTACATGAGATAATTCACATACAAAAAGAATTAAAAATAAGTTTAGGGATCTGCCACAGAATAATGAAAGATGGGAAATGTAGTAATCCAACTGAATCCTTCTCCTCTATTGGGCGTGTAGCTTTTAGAATACATAGGAAATTCCAAGTGTTTAAAAACAGTCCTTAGGCATAACAGTATGGGTTAGGGTTGAAGTTTCAGGCTTAATTCTAAATTTCATTTACTGGAGTGCATGTAAGCCCAAATCTTTACAGTATTTGCAAAACGTTTTGCGTGTTCAACTATTCATTTTTCTGTGTACCGCCAAGCATAGCAAGATCTGAACTTGAGTATCTGCCACTCTTCCTTTTTATAACTTGTATTACATGTGTCAACAGGATGTGGCATAGCACAGTTTTGCCAAGTCACTGTTCAGTGTAATTTAGCCAAGAAGAGTTCTTACCCTCATCATCCTCCAAAGCTAAAAGATCAGAGTAACTAATATTTGTATTAATTATGGGTTGGCAATAGGTAGAAGACATTGTGACATGAAATTTGCTTTTTTCCTTCACAGGAGTCTGTTTGCACTCTTGGATGTTTTCTTTGGAACCCATGGCAAACTTGGGGCCAGGCACTCAACCAACAGCTGATACAGTATTCCTCAATTGCATTGTTGATCCAATTGCTGGGGAGCTGGAAAAGCCAGTGTTTGCCTAAGCAGACTATGCAATGTGCTTGTACTATCACAAAACATTAGAATAAACTTGGACCTATAATCAGAATGGATGGTGAGTATGAGGTTTCTCACACTCTTAATCTGGTATTTTGTTTGAGTGAAAAGTCAAACTTTTTAATGACACCAGGGTCACACCTAATTGAAAAGCAATGACACAGAACAAAACACTACAGGTTATTTTAGGGTGTTGGAGAAGCTTAGCTTTGTGAAATAGTTGCTGGATTGCCTGAGACTCTTATCAGAAACAAAGATGTTGCAGTGTGCTGATAAATTCCTGTTTTAGAGATCTACCTGGTCTGGAATGAAATATTCTTGGGCAGTATAGTATCCTTCTATCTTAGAGCTAGGTTTTCAATAACATGCACTGTTGATGCTTGGTGGTATTCAACAGTAATTTCTGCATAATGCCTTCTCTTGGGGCACAGCTTTTTTATACTCTTTCAGGACTTACTAGCAAATGCATAACAGGGATGTACAGAGGTAGGGTTGTAGTGCTTTAGACGGTTTACCTATGTATATGTGTGTGTGTGTGTGTATGTACATGTACAGATATATCTATATCTATGCACATGTGTATGTATGTGTGTGTGTGCATATGTATGTATGTATATATGACTGTGTGAAATGGCTGTATTTCGATTTGGTTTCAGATTCAGCCATTTTAGAGGACAGTGATTCATTTCAGTGTTTTGGATCACTGCCCTGTTTCATTTCTGCTGAATCTCCTCCAAATCTGTTTCAAATGGGCTGCAAGCTTTCCACAGCCCTACTGCCCAGCTGGGCGGGGCTTGGGGCCCCAGTGGGGAGCAGGACAGGGCTGTGGAAAGGGGGGATGACAGGCCTTGTCTGGGGGAGGGGGAGGGCCGCTGCCTTCTGTGCAGGTGAGGAGACCCCCACGCAGATCTCTGATCCCTGTCATGCTGGGTCGCGGGGCAGAGCGGCAAGCAAGCCAGCTGGTCCCTGCCACATGACTCAGCTCTGCAGGGAGCAGAGATCTGCATTAGGTGTCTCCTCACTGCTGCTGCCCGCCACACTGCCCCAGTGACGTGGGACTGTGTGGGGCGGGCAGTGGCAGCAAGGAGACCCTGGTGCAGATCTCTGCTCCCTGCAGAGCCAGGTCACATGGCAGGGACCAGCACTGCCCTGCTGCATGACCTGGCTCTTCAGGAAGCAGGGATCCATGCCCTCACCATGTAGCCCTGCCTTGCTGGGGCAGCACAAGGCGGGCAGTGGTGGTGGGGAGACCCCCTGCGTGGATCTCTGCTCCTTGCAGAATCCAGGCATGTGGCAGGGCAGCTATGTACAGCTGTTTCCCTGCAAGCTGAGCTCTGAAACACCAAAATGTTCTGAAACATTTCCGAAGCCTCGTTTCATTTCAGAGATGTTTCAGAGCCTTCTGTTTTAATTTGAATTCAGTGTTTCAGGTGCCAAAACAGCCTGAAACACCTCCAAAACAAAATGGCTGCCAAAATTTCGCACAGCCCTAATATATATGTATGTGTCTGTATGTATATGTATAGAGATATAGATAGATAGAAAAATAGATATATTTCTATATATATATATATATATCCTATTCTTGGTTCTTGTTCTTGGATTATATATATAGGTAAACCATCTAAAGTACTACAACTGTATATATGTGTGTGTGTGCGTATACGTAAGTATACACACGTACACATACATACCTATATATATATATACACACACACACACACACACACACACACACACACACACACTATTTCAAATACTTGTTCCCTGGTCTGCTTATTAATGTTGCAAGGATTACAGTGCAGCTGGCTGCACAATCCAGTTGGAATTGAGTTGCAAATATAGCAGTCCCCTTATTATGTAAGCTTGAAGATCTTGGACAATTCACATACTACATCACTTCATGTTGAATATGATATAGCTCCAAAGAGGTGTGCAGAGAATCTGGGAAGAGAGTTGGCCATCTTTATAAATCGTGTACTTATTCCACATACTTCTTTCCTTAGTAACTATGGGTCTAACTGATGTATCTCTGAAGCCAACTTGCTATCCCATATAGGGGACCTTTGCTTACCTCAGCTTCATCTTAATTATTTATTCACAACAGATATTTAGGAACTGTTGCATCAAAGCATCGTTGTCCTGGATTGCCTTTTTCTTGATGCCGTCTTCTCATACAATAAGAATGTCATTAGCTACTTGGGAGTCTCACTCATGCCTAGTTCATCTTATACTGATACACCTTGACATAGACCTCATGTACAGTCTCATATACATTTGTTTTCAGTAACACTTACCAAAAAACTATGACAATTTTTCATCCAGGTACCTGAATGTCTTTTCTATTCAGTGGGCATGTCTACATGCACAAATAATGTAGGATCAGTTTACACTAAAGTAAATTGTCCCAGGTATGCATCTACACATGCAGGGACCTGGGAGAAGATTTACTACTCCTAGCAGCAGACTACTCCTGCTCCCTGCATCCATGCACAAGGCCCCTGCAGCAGCCAGGGAGCAGTCTCCTGGCCTCTGCTGCCCAACTGCTGGGAGCACATTTGCTCCCGGTTGGCCATCTATATATGTGCTACTGTGGAGTAAGTAATTGAGAATAAATTTGCATTTACAGGTAGCAAATTTACTCATTATTAGAGCAAATTACTGTGCAGTAAGCACCTGCACAGGTAGATGGTGACACTTACTGCACAGTAATTAGCTCTAATCTTGAGTAAAGCACCTCATGTAGACATGTCCAGTATGTCAGAACTTATTCTTGACATGAGTAATCATGAAAGCCTTTTCCCCAGAAAAATAGATCCTCAATTGTTGATAACAGGTGGTGACTTTTCAGTGCTCTCTGAAGTGGTTCTGGGTCAGTTCAGATCCTCAGTTTACCCACCCTGCTACTGCAAGTAGCATTTCTCATTACTACTAGGTAGCTGCATGATGCTAACTACATCAATATTTGAGTGCCATTGGCTACAGAAACTGGCATGTCTTAACTGTTTTAGCCCTATACACTACTAGACTCAGGAGGCCACTACTTTCAGCTGAACAGCTATTCACTCTGTGCTAGTTTTCTATAGGGGTAACAATGCTTCTTTGAAGGCTTGTCAGTTCTTCCTTCAATAACTCCACCAGGGCTAATGGATCTCTGAGTTATGGTAGTCTCACAAGCTGTATGTGGTGGTTCTTTTCTAACTTCAGCTTGGTGTCTAGATGTCGATTTACTTGTCCATTCCTTTTGCTCTATTTGGGAATGCTGGACAGGGCTGTCAGTATCATTATTCACTAGCGAATTGCCCATTAAGATTGATGGGGGAAGGGAGATGGGGGGGATTTTGCTAACCCTAATTCTAACTTCGCCCCCATGCCGCCGCTGCCTCCAAGGAGCAGGGATGGGGGGGCCTCACCCTCCACTCCATCCCCTCTGTCCCCGCCATTATAGCAGTGCTCCATCACTTCCAGGGAGCAGGGCAGAGGGTTAAGGGGGGAGGCCAGCTGTGCTGGTCTCGCCCTCCCACTCCATCCCCTCTGTCCCCACTGTCATGGTAGTGCACCCCACCACCTCCTGTTTGTAATGGTCTTGAAGTACTTTGATTGGTTGTTTCAGTAACCAGTCAGAGTGCTCCAAGAGCGTTATGGACAGATAGACAGATGACTAAGCCCCATATTATATTAGAATTTTCTCTTGTGTTGAGCATATTCTATTGTACTGTACTCAAATCTGTGATGCAGTTCACAGCTTTCATTGTCCTACTGCCCTGTGCTCTTGCGTCTGAATTTCATATAGGTTGCTACACTTGACAACATGAAGTAAAAGAGAATCTCTCTCAGCTGTAGCAGAATAAAGTGTTAGATTCATAGATTCATAGATTAAGGGTCGGAAGGGACCTAGTAGATCTTCTAGCCCGACCCCCCACCAGGGCGGAAGAACAACAAAAACCCCAAAACAAGAAACGGGACTCAAATGAGTCCAGCCAGGTAGGCATCCAGCCTCTTCTTAAAGACCCCCAGGGTAGGGGCCAGCACCACTTCCCTTGGAAGTTGGTTCCAGCTCCTAGCCGCCCTAACTGTGAAGTAGTTTTTGCGGATGTCCAATCTATACCTCCTCTCCATCAACTTGTGCCCATTACTCCTTGTTATGCCAGCGGGCGCTAGGGGAAACAGCGTCTCCCCCAAACCCTTCTGGTCCCCCCTAGTGAGTCTATAGACGGTCACCAGGTCCCCCCTCAGCCTTCTCTTGTGGAGGCTGAATAGGTTCAGGTCCCGCAGTCTCTCACTGTAGGGTCTGCCCTGTTGTCCCCGGATCATGCGGGTGGCCCTCCTCTGGACCCTCTCCATGTTGTCCACATCCCTCTTGAAATGGGGCGCACAGAACTGGACACAATACTCCAGCTGTGGCCTGACCAGCGTCGCGTAGAGGGGGAGCATCACCTCCTTGGCCATTAGGATAGCCAATGGACTGTTCTGAATCCATCCAGCAAAAGACAATTGTAACATATACACAATTCATATATCAGCATCTCAGAAGAGCTCCTAGAGTCTCTTAGTCTTGGATAAAAAATGTTTTCACTAATTAGGCTTAAAAATATGAAGTGGCATGGATATGTTGCAATTGAATTAGCAGGCAGCTGGCATGGAATCTATCCATTATCTGAAGAACTGAAAAATAGTAGAATAATAGGAGGAGATAAAGCCTTGGTGTCTGTTTTTCACTATAAACATGTAATAGACTTACTCCAGTGTTTGTGGGTAACTAGTGACACTGGATAGCTTTAAGGAATGGCAACTTCTATTCATAAATCTGTTCACAAGTGGTATTTTCCTCCTTGGTCAACTTCCCTTCACTCTGCTTTGAATGAAAGCTTTGAATTCCTTCATGCATAACAAAAGTGACCAGCTGCCATAGTGACTGATGAAAGTTTTTTTAAGGCTGAACTTGCATTCCATCCAGCTGCCACCAATGTCTACAATTTTTACTAGTTAAGTATAAATGGGTTTTATGGGAGAAGGAATAAAAGTGAGTTGTAAAAGGAAATTCTGGTGTTGGGTTCCAATATTTTCTCCCATTGTTGCAGATGCTGAAGTAATCCCCACTGAGCTGAGAATCCCTCAGTATCTATTGCCATCTATGTTTTTTCATGGATGGCAGTAAAGTAATTCTTCCTTCTTATTGTAACGGATGAATTTTAGATACTTTTTAAGACTGAACATACAAAAACCTTCCATTTTTGTACCTTCTATTGATCCCTATATTATGAAATGGTTCTATACAAATTAAATAAGAAATGTTGAATGTTTTGTAGTTTTTTGACCAGTCCTATAGAATTGAGTAGAGAATAATGATGTCCCAGGTGAATGCCATCTCCTAGGTTTTTAGAGTAAATTATATAAAACCTTACTAAATTTCTGTAAAAGCATTATTGATTGCATTTTTACTAAGTTTTAAAGGAGTTTTCTTTAAGGGCTCTGGCCAGCACTAGAATATATATAGAAGTGTACAACCTCTTGAAGGCAATGCCACAGAGAACAAGATGATAATTATTTTGCATGGTTTCCTTCATATTCAAAGTTTAAAATATTATGACAAAGAAAACAGTGTCTATATACAGTAGGAGTCCTTATCCACCCATCTCACATACAACCATGAGTAAATGTCCATGGAGAGTAGCATGAAATTTTTAACTTGAAAGTTGACAAGGACAAAAAGGATTATGAATGAAAGTATCTGTTCACTTTAACATTTTGTAAATGTTACTTAGCACATGTTTCTACACCTCAATTCATTTAGGAAAAACCTGTTTTAACATTTACCTATGACAACTAGCTCTTCTAACAAATGAGATGTGCAGTCATTTTTGGAGTTGGACCCTGTATACAAACATGATATGTTTTTGCAAGAATAATAAGATTGACTATTTCAATCACTGTTTGTAGACTTGCTCATTCTATGGAGAAATAGAAGAAAATGGATCCCTTCATTTTTGGAAACTTTAAATACCAGGCTAATAAGGAAAAAAACAGTTCGGCTCCTCTAATAACTTACAACCAGCTCCCTGGGTATATCTGCATTACTTGCACAAAGAATAAAGCCAGATTACCCCTTTTATATTCTTTATTATATTATTGTATGTTTCATATTTTCTATTTGTAGTTATCATCATGTATTCTGTTCTGTTTTAATTTTGTTCAAATTGATAGAATGTGTTATCTTATTTTGTAGGCTTTTAGTAATAGTCATATATTTTATAACTTTATTATATTATATATTATTTTATTGTCACTTCTCCTGTATTGTTTTAGTGAAATCTGTGAATAACTGCTAAAACAATGACTGCTAGCATTGCTAAGCGTAATCAACAGGGTCATTAAGATGAAATTATCCCAAGAAAACAGTTTAAACAGACTGTTAGCATGTCAGAATGCTTAGTAAGTTTTAGATATAAAAATCTTGGATAGAGTGAGTGATTGTGTTGAGTGAAGTACTAGATAAAAAGGAAATAATCAGTTGTTCAGATGTGGTACACTCTTTTTAACCTATTCTAACATATCCTCTTTCCTGTTAACAACTGCATCTTGTTTTACTGTGATTTCTGTAAGAATCCATGCTGTGATCATCCATTTAATATAAATACTGTATGGCATCATGTCTAAGCACTTGAATTATCCCCTTTTTGTATTAAAGAAACAATGCAGAACCATGCTGTCATTTCATTTTGTTGCTAGAAAGTGCATCTCAGATCAAAGCTCCTCTACTACTGTTTTCCTTATAGAAGTGTTGACAGCAGCTTAGATCAGTTGTTAGTAGGTCTGTGCAAAGCTTTGGTCCCTGATTTGATTTGGAGGAGATTAGGCCTGATTCGGTGCCTGAATCTTCAAATCCGAATTGAATCAGGAGACCCATTAGAAGGTCCAATTTGAATTTGAAGCCTCAGTTCTCCTGCAGCTCCTCCAGTTGTGCCTGCCTCTCCCTGGGTGGGGGAGCCATAGAAGAAACCCCCATGACTGCCCTGCCTAGGGCAGTGCCTAGTCCCAGCACTTAAAAAAATAATAAAGCCCTGCACTCACCGGTTCTCTGGGCGCTCATGGCAGAGTCCCCCGATGCACCACAGGACAGTGGGGATTGCACCCCTGCCTGACACATGTGCAGCAGCTGCCCATGGTGCAGGTGCAGTGTGGATCAGCGGGGTGCTGTGCACTGTCTGGGAGCTGTGGTGGCTCTAGCAGTCACACGGAGCCTGGTAGAGCTCAGCCCCAGCAGCCTCAGTAACCAGACTGTGCGTGGCGACCTGCTGAACTGCGCTGCACCCCCACCATGGCAGGTGCCAGGCGGGAGGGATAATCCCCACTACCCCCTACTGGCCCCTGCTGCATGGGGGAGGCTCTGCCATGAGTCCCCAGAGACCCTGATCCCTGCTGCCAGAGCTGGTGAGTGCAGGGCTTTTTGTTAATTTTTTTTTTTTTTTTTAAGTGCTGGGATGCTGGGGCCAGTAGGGGCAGCCATCAGGGTTGGGCTGGAGATAGGAGAGTAGGGGCTGCACAGGGGGTTCTGTCACATGGTCCCAGAGGCCCCAGAGCTGCTGCTACTGCTGGTGAGTGCGGGGGGGGTTAGTGTTTTAAAAATTATTCCCAGAGTGCTGGGGCCAGGTGGGGGGACCATCATGGGCAGGGCCAGGTGGGAGGGTGATCAGGGACCAGGGGCTGCATGGGGGGACTCTGCCAGGACCAAATGAGTGCAGGGCTTTTTTTTTTTTTTTTTTTTTTTTAAAGTGCCAGGAGGCTGGGGCTGGATGGGGAATGGAACCAGGCACAGCAGTTATGGGGGCTTCTCCCATGGCTCGCCCTGCCTGAGGAGAGGCAGGCACAGCTGGAGGAGGCATGGGAGAACTTGCAGCCACCTGGCTGTGCCGGCCTCTCCCCGGCTGATCCGAATCTCTGAATCAGCACCAAATCTCTGATGCTGATTTGGCTGAATCAAATGAGGACAGTGATTCAAATCAACAAATTGAATCACTGTCCTCTGGATTGACTGAATCTGAATCAAATACTTCCCTATTTACACAGGCGTAGTTGTTAGGTTCCACCTGGATATGCTTATTTATATTCAAAATATTTTATGTTTTGCACATTCTTCATTGAGAAATAAAAAAGGGAGTCAGAAAAGGTTATTGGAATCAAAGACAAGAAGGAAATTTCATCATTAAAAGGTGGAACCACCATCTAATGAGAGAAAAGGTGGGGTAACTTGTTCACCTGCACTGTGGGAAACATTTAGAAAATAATAGGTTATAGCTTTACCACATATACAAAGTCAAACTTTCAATATAGGGAGTTTAAATTTTGCCTTCTGCTCAGATCTAAGAATCCAACTTAATGACTCTTTCTGTTTTGTGCCATAAGATCCTGATGAGATATGAATGCCTGCCAAAATTTGTTACCACTGTCAGACTTCTTCGTGATGATAGAACATCAACCATCCTAAGCAAAGGCATGGCAATGGAACATTTCACTATTTGAACTGGAGTCAAGCAAGTATGTGTGATTGTGCCAACACTCTCTTCCATTTACATCACTGCTATTCTGCAAAATCCAGTACTGATTGACAAGAACCCCACCTTGCTGTATGGAGCTGAGACATGGACAATATACACAGGACATCTAAAGTTGTTGGAGAAGTACCATCAACACTATCTGTGGATGATCCTCCAAATCCAGTGGGAAGACAGATACACGAACATTAGCGTCCTCCTAGAAACAAACACCATGAGTACTGAGGCAATGATCATCCAACATCAACTTAATTGGCCTGGCCATGTCATTCAGATGTCTGACTCCAGATTCCCGAAGCAAGTTTTATTCTTTCAGCTCAGCCAAAGTGTATGCTTAAGAGGAGGTGAGAGAAAGCACTTCAGGGACGTTCTCAAGACCAACTTAAAAAAATGCAACATCAACATCAACTCATGGGAGACTATCACACAGGCTTACCCCAAGTGGAGGATGGGTCTCCTGCAGGGATCTCAGTACTTTGAAACCTCATGACAGCAACAGGAGATAGAAAAGTGGGAGTGGAAGAAACATGCTCAGAATAAATCAAGAATCCAGTGCCACCACCCCACATGGAAACACATGTCTGAGCTGCAGCAGAGTCTGTCAATCCTGGATAGACCTCATCAGCCATCTTTGGGGACACAAATAAAACAATCATGGAAGACACTCATTCTCAACTGTGAGGGATTGCTGAAGAAACATGGAACAAAATTTCTTTAACACCAATTGGCTGGGTCAAAATCCAAGAAAACCAACACCTCCATTACTGGTATTGAGTATACCGGCGACTCTGTTGTGTATGCCCACTCAGTTGAAGAGTGCCAGGTCACTCTCAATTGCTTCTGTGAAGCTTATGAAATATGAGTCACTGTCCACTTAAAATCTGCCAGTGCTGCCTTTGAACATCTCTGAAATTGTGTCTTTGATGATCATGATAACAAGACCAGCACCAAGCTTCTGGCTTAACAGGTTATTGTCATCCCTATCCTGTTGAATGGGTGTGAAGCTTGGACAGCATATTGGATGCACTTGAAAGCTTTGGAATGTTACCATCAGTGATTTCTTTGGGAAGTTCTCCACACCAATTACAAGTACAGAAGAATGAATGCTAGCCTTCTGACTCAGGCAAAGAGCACCATCCTGGAAATCATGTCTATAAGGCACTAGCTGTGTTGGACATATCATAAGCGTGCCTTATGACAACTGGCTCCCCAACCAGGTCCTATACTCCCAATTCACAGATGGTCACTACACTGGAGGTGGGCAAAAGAAGGGATTCCAGGGAACCTTGAAGGCCAATCTGAAGAAATACTATGTCATCAATACATAGAAGCCTCAGGTACTGAATCATCTCCAATGATGCCATTATCTATAAAAAGGTATTGATCATTTCAAGCAAACCCACCTTGCTATGCAGGTGGATAGACAAGGGAAACAAAGGGACAGAACTGTGACTAAACATCATCAGGAGCAACTCCTTCCTTCTAGAACTTTTTGCCACGTGTGCAGTCAAATATGCAGATCTCAGAACCACCTGCTCAGTTATCTACTGATGACTACCCTATTTACTGGAAGACAGTTATCCTCTTATTGACTGACTACTGATGACGATAGTTCTTGAGACTATCTCTACTATTACAGACTAGGCCTGTGTGAAATAGCTAGTATTTGCTTTGGATTTGACTGATTCAGGGGACAGTGATTCAATTTGGTGATTCAAATCACTGTCCTGAATCCATTCAGCCAAATTTCATTTGGAGATTCAACTGCTGCTGAATCAGCTTAATCTCTGAATCACACAGGCCCCATCCCCCACCCGCTCTCAATGGCTGTCCCGCCTGGCCCCAGCTCTTTGAAAAAAAAAAAGCCCACACTTGCTGGCTGCTGCCAGGTGGGGGGGTGATCCCCACTGCCCTCCACAGCCCCACATCATGTGGGGGGGCTCTGCCATGAGCCCCCTGACCCCCACCTGCTGTCCCAGGCCCCCCCCATGGCTGCCCCCCCCATCCCAGCTCCCGGCCCTTTAAAAAAATAAAACAAAAAATGCTGGACTCACCGGCTCCTGGCCGACATGGGGCAGGGGGTTGGGAGATGATCCCTACTGCCCCACACTGCCCTGTTCTGTGTGTGGGGTTCTTTCATAAGACCCCAGAAGCACGGAGGCCAATGCAACAGCCAGTGAGTTCTTCTTGTTTTTTCTTGTTCTTTTTTTTTTTAAAGGACCAGGAGCTGGGGGGAGTAGTGAGGGGAGAAGAGGGGAGAGAGAGAAAGCATGCAAATGAGTGCACACACACACGTGTGTGCACACGTCCAGCTT
>NW_017729004.1:70647122-70650827 GCF_001723915.1 Gavialis gangeticus | reverse complement strand
GTTGGGGGCTCATGGTAGAGCCCCCCATGTGTTGTGGGGGGCAGCAGGGATTGCCCCCTTGCTTGGCAGCACCTGGTGAGTGGAAGTTTCTTTTTAAAAAACTGGGAGCTGGGGCTGGGCAGGGCAGATATGGAGGGGGCTGAGGGAGCCGGCAGGGGTTGGAGGCACTCAGGGAGGCTGGGGGAGCAGGCAGGGAGTGGGGCCTGGAGGGGTCCCCCCATGGTCCCGTACCCCCTCCTCCAGTTCCATCTCCCCCGCCCTTACTTACTGGCATGGAATCTGGGTCCAGCTCCCTGCGGCAGTGAGTGGGGACCACCTGAATCGCCGAAGCTCTCAGAAGCTTTTCTGAATCGATTCGGACCTTTTAATTGGTCCCCTGATTTGATTTGGATTTGGACATTCAGCCACCAAATTGGGCTGAATCTCCTCTGAATTGAATCAGCACCTGAAGCTTCACACAGCCCTATTACAAACCACCATGGGGAAGGCCATACAATTCCTGGAACTCCTCTTACAGAAAAATATCATTCTGATGGAAGAGTGAAATTCTTTGTGTTGTAAAGTATTTTTGATCTCAAGACTGTTTCTTGTAAACGACCCAAATCCCTGAATCTATTCAGATTAATTTGCCAGAAAACACTGTAATGGGTCTCCATGGCTATAGACTGACAAATCTGCCACACGCACAAAAAAAGATCTTTAAAGTTTCCTTGAATCTTCTTCAGGATGTATAATTTACAATAATAATACTAATGAACGAACTTGGGTCAAAAGATTGAAAAAATTATAGAAATTTAGGTACTTTCTGTAAAATGTCCTGATTTCTCAACTATAGGTGTTCTCATTTGATTCAATGGGAAAACTCAGCAGTAAGGAAGTCTTCCCTAAATCAATGCAGGCTGTACTTGGGAACAGAATCCTGTGGTTCTGTGGTTTAAACCTTTTAACAAATATTCCCCTAATGAGTACTGCATAAGCCCCCAGAGTACTGTATAGAATGTAGATTTCCCTTTTCAGTAGCTAGCATATTACTAGTTCCAGGAAAGAAGACTAACAGGCTACTGGATGGATAGTTAAATCAAAGAATGAAATCCAAGAGGTATTGAAGGGTTACTATTATCCCAACCTTCACATATAACTAAATAGGAATTGGGAGAAGTGGAGGTAGGGAGGGAAGCTCTGGCTAAATCTGAGCGGGTTCTATAGAAGATGTTCCCAGTTTGGAAAAGAATACCCCATGTGGAAAAGGCCTGCTCGTCTCCTCGCTAGTCTTGTTGATTTTTCTATATAAACACATACTTGGGCTCATTTTCATTGTCTATTAAAGATGTAGATCCTCTACACGATCTCAAGAGCTAATGTAGAATAGCCTGTTATTATAGTGGTAATTAAATAAATGTGATTTTTTTAAAGAATGAGAATTGCATTTTCTATCTTGTTTGATGTGTAATTGTCATTCATAGTCTTCATTTACTCTTGTTAGATTAGTTAATTCTAGGTTGCTGGTGCCCTGAAACATAAAGCAGTAATGAAAAGTTTACTTGGATGAAAAACTACCCAACAGGGCATTAAAATGTCTTTCTCTTAATCTTAAATTTAGAACACCATAATTAAATAATGCTTTTAGTCATGATTGCTGCCTGTACTTTAGATTTGTGCTGAGCATTATTGCTAATTACATGTCTACCAGAGCTCAAAGTAATGGTCAAAACAGATAAAAAGTGCTTAACGTCTTAAGTACCAGATGTTTATATTATAACTAATCAGAAGCAACTGAGAACCTTTTGGGACCATAAATTTTGCCATTTTCTACTGAGTATAATATTGGGTGAAGGTTGCTGTGCCATGTCCTGGGTCTATTACTCTATTATCTTGGAATCACTTTGATTTCTGTTTTTTCTCATGGTCACAATAGTCTGAAGGCTTTCAGCATCATTTTGAAAGAGTTGGTGAAGTTTTGGATAAGATTTGGTTCCTGTGAGAACTTATAGGCTTTGAAGTTCAGAATGGTTTCTGGTTGAGGGAACCCAATTTTCCCATGCTCTTCATGAACCCAGTGACCAGGATGGCATTTCTCTGGTTTGCTACCACCAGCAAAAGTTCTAGATTCTTTGAATTGCACAATACAAAGCTTCAGGGAGGTAAAATTTATGTTTATATATGTGGATTCTTATTGGTATATGAGTAAAAATAATGAGA
This sequence comes from Gavialis gangeticus, assembly GCF_001723915.1. Classification (NCBI taxonomy): domain Eukaryota; kingdom Metazoa; phylum Chordata; order Crocodylia; family Gavialidae; genus Gavialis; species Gavialis gangeticus. The sequence continues at coordinate 70,648,628 of NW_017729004.1, read as the reverse complement.
GAGATGCTCTGAAAAGGCAAATACAGCAGGCTGCAAAGGTAGATAGCTGCTGCATAGCTGACATGTCCAGGTTATCTTAGGAAAACTACATCTGTAAACTATTTTCAAATTTGCCTTTCCTCATGAACCTTAAATTATCATATGAAATGGGCCAAACTATGTCCACCCTCTGCAAAGTTACTAGGTATCATATACTTTGTGCTACACACATATCCATTCAGCCTCAGTAAGATTTCATGGATGCTTCATTAGGGCTGTGTGAAAAAAGCAGTGTTTTCTCTGGAGTGTCTCCTCCTACCTGATACCTGCCCTCCAGCCAGCCAGGCTGCTTGTTCTTCTCATACATCACTGCTCATGCTGCTGACTCCCAGATCATCAGGAAACAGCTGGAAACAGAATAAGGTTGCTTGAAATTTTTCTGGAAAAATGGGTTTTCAATTAAATGGAATTAGGAGATAGAAAATAAAGCACAAATATTCATCTTTGCTCATCCCCTCCCTTCCATTTTTTTGATGTTCAGTTTTTTGGGGAGAAAGCTGATGTTCAGATCCTTAGGAGGTTTTTTTAAACAAAAGGAGGAAATTTTTATTAAAAAGCATGTTTTTATCATTTTTGTTGACAAACTTTGCAGAAAATGACCTATCTTCTGACCATCACCACAACAAGAAAGAAAGTTGATGCATTCATTGCGTCTTGTTCTTCTGCACATAGTCTTGGCAAGAGCAGAAGCAGAGACATCTAGATAGTAGAGAGATCTTGCACAACAGTTGTATTGACAGTCTACAAAAGTAGAACTGCTGCTGGTGTCTAGATGAGGGTCAAAGTGGAGCTAGACAAGACTTTCAGTAAATTTTTCTACATCCCTATCCAGTCACCATGATTTGTTTTGACTGACCTGATTTATGCATAATAGTTGTGTAGTTATTTTGGCATATGAATACATTTATTCAGATTCCTGCTGCTGTACAATCCAATACAGTCTTAAGCAGAGAGGAATTGCATATTAAGAACTATATGAAAGCCATTTTCAAGCCATTTACAAAAACTCTGTTGAATGTAGAAATGTAAAAAAGGTGCTTTACTTATGCACTAGGTATATAATAGAAATCTTTATATATGTAGGCAGTTGTGTAGTACATTCTTGTAACAGAATATAATCTGTTCAGGGAAGGATTAAAGATGGGACTAGTTGCATGTTTGTGTAACCCAGCGGTATGCAGTTATTTCAGCTGATGAGCCACTTAATGAGCTTTGGTGAGCTGTTGAGGGCGGCACACACAAAAGCTTTTAGAAGATACCATTTTAACAAACTATAGAAAAAAAAAACAAATCGTATACCAAAAACCTACATCTACTGTGACATATTTTATTTTATTAAAAAATATATTTTGTCCTGATTTATGTGCTTTATATGATTTCCTAATAGCTCAAAATGTAGTCTTACTCTTATATTGTGTGTGTGTGTGGGGGGGGGGGGGCCAGCTCTAGGTCAGGTTTGGGAGGAAG
>NW_017729004.1:70575016-70642122 GCF_001723915.1 Gavialis gangeticus | reverse complement strand
AGTCTTACTCTTATATTGTGTGTGTGTGTGGGGGGGGGGGTGCCAGCTCTAGGTCAGGTTTGAGAGGAAGGAACGGAGTCGGGGCAGTGGGGACATACAGGAGAGCTGGTCTGGGCAGTGCAGTGGAGGTGCGGTCTTCCACATCTGGCCCTGTAGAGTACCCCTGCAGTACTCTACATAATGCAGTACTCTACATAAGACTACCCTTGCAGTACTCTACATAAAGCAAGCCCTGCTTGCTCTTGCCCAGGGCAACCTGTACTGCACTCCTGCCCATGTCTGCTGACATTCCTGGCCTTGGCCAACACGCACAGCTTCCTGGTGGGGCTGTAGCTGCCTGGGTACTGCTTGGCTCTCCTCCTCCTGCCCCTGTGGGTGGCTGAGTGGGTGAAAGGGGGCTGAGAGCTGGATCCCTACATAATGAGGAGGAACCACCTGGCTGCAGTTTCCCCCCTGCCTGGCTGAGTGTGTGGTGCCTGGCATGTGTCCCCACAGCTGCTGCCATTCCCTGTGCTACTTGCTTCCCAGAGTGGCACAGCAGGGAAGGAGGAGAAGTCACTGGAGGCAAGAGGAGCCAAGCAGTACCTGGGTGGCTGCAGCTACACTGGGAGCAGCCCCACCGGTAAATTGTTCAGGCTGTCCAGGGCTATCAGTGGGCACAGGCAGGAGTGCAATGTGGGCTGCCCCAGCTGGGAGTGGGCATGCAGAGCACAATGGGGGCAGCCATGGGCCAGATCCAATCAATTGGCAGGCCCCTGCCTCCAGGTCAGATCCAATCAGTTGGGGGGCAGACCCAGCCCGTGGGTTGTATTTTGCCCACCCCTAGTGTAACCCATGAGGGGAGAATGTGGCTCTTTGTCTTCTAGTGGCTGGTCTGTGTAAGAATGTAATGAATTTACTACAGCTTCCAAATCTGACTTCCACCTTTAGCTGAAATGAAGTAGAGATTCATATGCTTTTATTATGAGGGGTTTAGGACACAAGACTTGCTGGTCATCCAAGTGGAGTTGGTCTTGTTCTTATGGCTCTTTAATACAACTGTTGCTACTTTTCCACAAATAATTTTATGTATTAGTACAATTTCATCATGAGTGGGCAGAAGTTCCTCCACAACGAAGCAGCTGTTTGTGGGATGATGGCCTGGAGAAGCAGCCATAGTCTGTTACCCTGGTGAAATTCCAGAACTATCCAATGCCACAAACACACAAGAGGGAAACTGAATGTCAAGAAAGCCATCTGAAAGAGGATCTCTGTCTTCTGCATAGTGACTTTGCTCATAGTGGTGGCATGGGCTCCAGTGCACTGAGGGTCTCCCTGCACCATGCCATAGCCAGGCATCAGGGGAAGTGGTGGAGGCAGCTTAGCCCTAATACATGCTTCATCTTAGACCCAAGCTGGCTCATTTTGACCCCCTGCATGAAAACATTGCCGAACCGTACTCTAAAATGGTCAGTGTCCAGATGTGAAATTGTGCTGGACTGGAGGCCTTTCCAAACACTATCACATTTGGTTCACTGTTATGTCCTAAAAGGTGTAAGAGGATAAGTAAGGGCTAGTTTCTGATGGCTTTACCCACAATAAATAGTATCTTACATTGCTAATAGACCTACTGAAATCAATGAGTAAGATGCTACCCAACTTGAGAAAGGGAATTGAACTAAATAACTAGGGACAGGAATCAAAGTGTTCCAGGATGTACCTCAGGTAAATGCTGGTCCATCTAATCTTTGAATGCCTATCACCAAATGACCCTGTCAGCCTCTAGCATTCTCTTTTGGTACTATCAAGGACTTGGGGCTGTCAATGGGATACTGACATAATGCTAATAACGCTGGTGCCTACATTTGTGAGAATGGGCTCTCAAAAGTTAACGTAGCCATCTACTCCCAGTTCTCCACAGCTACACTAAGCAGAGCTCAGATTTTCCTTAGATTCTGCTCTAATCTGCTTTGTTTGAGACACTGCAGATCACTGGACACAATTATTTGTCATCCTGTTTGGCAACGATCAGTACAGAGCAACATTTTTAGCTAGCCCCAGTGTGATCTCTTAATCAATGCAACACAATTGTGATATGAATAACCCTCAATTGCTGAAGAACAAAAACTTTTGAGCCTGGCGATCAGGAAATTATACAGCTAGGTCCAAATCCAAAGCATTCATATAGGTACCTATACATGATTAGATGGAATTTTACAACTACACAGGCACTTGGAGTCACTAAGCACCTCCATTTTGGCATGAAAAGATGCCTTGACTGAGGCTTCTGCCTAGGTTCAGATGCAATCTAGGTCCAGCCCATGCTCCACTGCACTCCAGACCAGAGCTGAGAGTAAAGTATTTCCTTCTGGGTTCTCTGGTTCTTGAAATGATTAAGGTGTTTCCCATGCACCCCTGACTTAAGTGGCTAAATTCTAAGGTGAGGTGGGAGTTAAAGCACATACCTATCAATTCCTGTTTGTTTCACTTTGGGCACCCTCTCTGCTCAGTACCTGGGTGCTTGGAGTCATACAACCCTTCCCATTGACGATATACAAATTCTAAATGGTATGTTTGAGAGTTGATTTGGGTCACGCTTCCGGGCAAGAAGCCTAAATTTTAAATGCTGCAACATCTACACAAATTAGCCTAAAAATATTTTGGATCTAGCCCTTAAAGTGCATGTGCAAATGTGGGGTTTTTTGCATGTGCAAATGAATGCTGAGACACTAGTAGCTGAGGAAAAAAACAATGCAAATTTACGTTTTTCTCTGTACAGTCTAACAACGATTGTAAAATAATTTAAAGGAAAATTGGGGAAATAACCTCATTGATTTAAAATATACCCTGGTTACATTTGAAATCCATTCAAAAGAGTCTGTAACCTGGAAAGGAATGGAACCATATCTATCATGATGCAGTCCCTTCACCTCATTCAGTCAGCCTAAAAGGGGTGGAATCCCAGATGATGCAGAGGTGGAATAATAGTGCTGTGCTTCACTCTTCATAACCCTTAACAGAGAAAACACCCTGGGAGTATGATCAGGGAAAAACATGGCTGAAATCCTACTGTGCTTCAATTATTCGCTGCTGCCACAGTGGATAACCATTACAGCTGAGGGTATTTAACATACCAGTCTTAAGGCTTCTATGACCTATGCAGTGGACTAAGAATAGGGAGAGTGTAAAAGTGGCTTAAAACTATTTTTTATCTCTTTCCTCCTCCATCTCTGGTCCTTCTTCACTGAGGGTGGATTGACCAGAAAAGAATGTCAGGTTCAGCACATGGTTTCATTTTGACCCAAGACACATGGGCTATTTAAACTTCTCATTTGGTGGGGAAGAGACATTAAATTCAAATGGATTTTCAGCCTGGGCTACAGAGACTCTATTCTTTAGTTCAAATGGACAAGGGTATGCATTCCAAATTGTCCCCTGAGCAATATCTGGCTGTGGAGGAGAGAGTGGTTTATTGCTCCCACAGTCAGGGCTTTTGAAACATTTAAATAAATAAACAATAAGGCTTTGTCTGAAGAAAGGGGTCTTGACAACTAGCTCACTTCTACCGAACTGATTTGTATTCTGACAGATCCATGGCAAGCTCCTGGGTACAATCCTCATTAGCACAACTGTATAGTTTAAATAGCCTTTCCCATAATATTTCCAGAAGGCATTTAGCACCATGCATCTCCATTTGTTTTTTGTTGTTTTGTGTTTTTGAGACTGAGGTAGAAGATTTTGGTGCCCTCAGACTTCATGAAATGGTGGGCACAATCAGAGCTGTGGACAAAACAGTGCTTGATTGATAGTTCAAGGCTAAATACAGACTGTGAAAAAGCCTGAGGCTAAATTGATTACATCTTCTCAGGTTAGTCTAAGTTGTGTAGACTGAACTGATAAGCAAAGGAACAGATGTTCACTTTTGATTCTGGAAATGCAGCCACATGCCTGCAGTGGCCCAGACCAGAAGCTGTGGGGTGCTAGAGCAAACCTCCCTGCTTGGTTGAAGCAAATAGCTTGGGTCAAAGTTAGCCTGCCCACTCTACAAGGGGGAAGGGAGGGAGCTGTAGGGTAGGTACAAATCCTGGGATACTGGAGGACTATGAGTAAGCTTGAATCTGGAGTGTATCTGGGACAAAAATTCAATAAACCAATTTAACCTAAATTAGTTAAGTCAGATATTAATAATCATCCAGGTTTATCTTGAACTGGTTTTGGCCATTTTGAAACTGGTTTATATGCACTGAGCTTCTAGGCTAGGGACAGACTTTAAAAGCCTGAGCTTGAATTGATTCAGGTTAGTCTAACCTGGCTAGGCTAAATCACTTTGTAAGCACACAGGCATCACCTCTGGACTGAAAAAAATGCCAGCACATGCCTGCGGTGGCTCAGGCTAGAAGCTGGGGGGGGTGCTAAAACAGCTCTCCCTTCCCTTCCACAGAGCTGAGCTGAGGGATGGGAGGAGTCGCCAGGCCCTGGTAGGACACTGTGATTAGGGAGGGGTCCCCCCCCTCTTTGATAATAGTGTATTTATGAGCTCTGTTATCAGAATTTAGCACCCCATCAGAAAACAGTCTCACTCATTGGTTCAAGCTCTTCTTAAACAGCTTTTTCCAAAGGAAGGAATATAGGGACATTACAAGCTGATCTGTTGATTAGCTCCAAAAAGCCCTTAGCAGACATTGTCCTATCTGCCTTACATAGCATTAGCTAGAATACCACATGCTGGCTACGGTTCGTGCTTAAGCAGCAAGTGGTGGGGAGGAAGGGGAATCTGATTTAAATTAAACCATCAAGGGGTCTGGGACAGATATTGCATAAACTGGTTTGACTCAAATCAGTTAAGTCTGATATTACATTCAATTGTTTATCTGAAACTGGTTTCAGCCATTATCAAACTGGTTTATGTGCACTGAGTGTCTGTTCTGTTACAGGTTATAGCCAGTTTCGGATCACTTAAGCTGGTTTATGTGTAATGTCTGTCCCTAACCCTGTTGTGTTACAGATTCGAACTGGTTTCTGATTACTTATACTGGTTTATGGGTAAGTTCTGTCCCTAGGCCAAGTGTCAGAACCTAGCATATAATGGGTGACAGCTCAGTCCTGTACCCTCTTTGGAAAGGCAGATGAGATTGTAACCCAGATTTCTGGCCTAGTTGGGTAGGTGTAGTTAGAAAATAAAACTGTCCCTATTGAACTCTAACTCTAAATTTCCTGACTCTTAAAGTTTGTCAATTTTCTTTTGATTTTTCAAACTACCTCCTTGTGGAATTTATTTCACAATAAAGCCACAAACAAAACTTCCATCAATGACTTAACTGGAAGCAGGATGGCTTCTATTAGAATCTTTGTTTTTGCATTTTACATACATGTGTATAACTTAATTCTAGCTTAAAATTTTACTTTGTATATTCCTTTTACATTTTGATTAATTATTAGGGCAATAAATACAGTCTTTTGAATATTCTATCAGTACATAATTCTATTGGTTCAATTTATTATAATTATAAATGAGATTTTGTTTTACAAATTCTATTCAGTTCCATCTTCTTGGGCTCTCCCAAGAATCAGTAAAAAATATATAGAATAAATTTGTCAGATCTATTTCATAAACTGAAACATGTCCTAGGCTGAAAAAACAATTAAAGGGAAAGCCTACTTTGAGGTCAGCTGTTGAAAACATTTCCTGCTACTTCATTGCCCAGGATTTCTTAAATCAGCCGTCATGCAGAGACTGTCTGAAGAGTGACATTTGGGTCATTTAGTCCTAGCTCTGGAGCACAAAACAAATTCCAGCAGTAATTTTGCACCCAGTTCTGCAAGCTGTTCTTCCCATGAGCAGTATTTACTCATGCAAATAGTTTCACTTGAGTACTTAACCTTGCAGATATGAGTAAATAATACTGGATACCAGTAACAGTTGCAAAATCATGTCCTCTATTAGCAAGCAGCAAACAGTTCAATTGAACATGACCCCCCCCTCCCCCTGAGAAAACAGGCCAAAAAGCCTGAATTGTTAAACTCATTATATTCAGGAATTCACTACTAAAGTAATTTAGAAGTCCTGGTAAAATTATGCTCATTAGCATAATATCCAAATGGTTTTCCTAAACATAGTATATTTTCATTTTAAATGTAAAAGATAATAAAAGCTTTGTATTAATCTTTGGAACAGCAATCGTTATTTAATGGGAAGATTGTATTATTGGTTTTGTGTTTCATATATTTAACATTATCCACATATTTTGGATATGAAAAAAATAACTCAATGGATAATTGTGTGGTTTTTAAATTATCTTTGTGTGGTAGATATTTTAGCATGTTAGCCAACTCTTTAGTAAGCTTTGCTCACAACAATCTTTCATGAAAATATCCTTAAGTCAACTTCAACTCTTGGAACAACTGTTGGAGCCATAGTGTAGGCAAGGAGTGTAGGCAGCAGTGTTTCATGAACCATATCCATAAACCTTCTTAAAATACTGCCAAAAAGAAGGAGCAAAATGCAAATGCCTCTACTGTGTGCCAGATTCTACTCTAAATTGCTTCTGTTGTATCAGTGCATTCTTAGAGGTAAAGCTCAGTATTTTCCAGAAAGTGGAATGGAAGTTTGATTGTGAAGACTAAAGTTTCAAATACTTATCCTGTGTTCTCTAAGAGAACCATTTTTATTCTGCTTCTGCTACTTTCCTATATTTTCTGATCCTTCTTATATTATATTATGTGCTTTTTTCCTGGCATATAGATGTAATTTATTTAGTTTGAAATAGGAAAATCACTCTACTCAAGGTAATATAATTTTTACATGTTTGTATTTTAGGCAGTACAAATATTTTAAATGAGATAAATATCCATCAGTAATTCACACCACATTTTTAACTCTTCTTATTTCCAATATGTCTCCCATGGGGCTAGGGACAGAAATTACACATAAACCCCAGCAGAAGTGATCAGAAAATGGTTCAAATCTGTAACACAGCAGAAGTTCAGAATGCATAAACTGCTTTCAAATTGGTCCAAATTGGTTTAGGATAAACCTGGATGGATCAGACTTGTGATTTAGGTTAAATTTGTTTATTAAACTTCTGTCCCAGATCCCCTCCAGATTCAAGTTAACTCACAGTCCCCCAACATCCCAAGATGCCTTGTATCTCCCTGCAAGCCCTCCTTGTAGGGTGGCTGGGCTAGTTTTGGCCCAAGCTGTCTGCTCCATCTCAGCAGGGAGGTGTGCTCTAGCACCCCATTGCTTCTGACCTGGGTCACTGCAGGCAGGTGGTGGTATTTCTGGAATCAAAAGTGAATGTCTGTTCACTTGCTTATCGATTCAGTCTACCCAGCTTAGATTAAACTGCAAAGATTAAACTGATTCAGCCTTGGGCTTTTTGACTGTCTGTACTTTTGAACCCTCATTCTCCACAAGCTGCTGTCTATCACTGTCTCTTCTCAAATACCAGACATTCTCAGGTCTTGCCCCTCATGCCACATCTTCCTGGGTCTTCTCTTTCTTTTGCCCCTGATTCTTTTGGCCTGAGCTTTCCTTCATGTATACTCTTCAGACCTTCTGGTCCCAAGCCATCTCAGCCTGCTTTTGCTCCAGTTTTCCTCTCTTGACATCACCTTTGCCTGTTGCTGCACTTTTTTTGTTTTTTATATGATCTTAATGACTCCACAAATCCACCTCAAGATCCTAATTTGTATCACTCTCAACATGTTACTATTACTTCTTTCTCTGTTAATAGTTAGACCAAAGCTTGATTTACCAGAAACTTTCTTCAAGTCTGCCTATTTTCTTTGTTCCTGAGTTTTTCAATGTAATTCCTTCACTTGTCCTTGGTCTTCCCTAGCTCTGTCAATATCTTGTCTCCATCCTCTTTCATGTACCATTCTTGCCTGACAGCTGTCTTCTCTCGAGTACTTGCCTATTAGTATATGTTTTTTTTCCTTTTTTTGTTTGCATCACAATTTTAACATGAAGATTTAAATAAAAAACGACTGCACATCAGACTAAAAAACAGAAAAGGCCAATAAAGTGCATCTAAGCTAAATATATAAACCAAAGGTTCTTCCCTTACTCCTAAGAAAGACTATGTTGAACATAAACATAAATCAGGGCTTTTCTTCTGAAAACCTCAAGCCCAATACAAGCACATTCCAAAATAAGCCCCTGGGGTGAACAGCCCACGATAAACAAAGATGGCTCACAAATAGAGTTTCTGGACCATTCACACACTTTCCATTTCTCATCAAAATGACAGCTCAAGATAATTTCCAAATGCATGGACACATGCAACATATCAGTCAGAACAGGAATGGTGTTATGTATCCTATCAAAAGGGAATATTATAAAGTAAGTTCTTTGCATTCACTGACAGGTCTATATGGAAAAAGTTCATAATACATCTCAAGAAGCCATTCTCACTCAATGCAAAACACTATTACTTTCCATTGCAACAAACACGAGGAGCTGCTTGCTAAAGAGAGAGGAAAAACTGCTTTCATCTATCAGATTGTTAACTGTCATAGGATAAAAGTAATGATTGTTTCAAGTATAATATTTTGGGTTTTCTAAATTATACATTTGTGAACATCAGTTAGATATAATTTGTGTGCAAGGCAATATTTTCTGGTACATTAAACTAGTAATATTCATTAAGTTGTTTTTGCTTCTCTTAAGCCTCTGTTCAGCCAAGACCTTAAGCATGTGCATAAATACCTCTGACTTCATTGGGATTAATCAAATTAATAAAATTAGGTTTATGTTTTGTTGACCTGGAGCTTAAATACAATGATCTATAGTCTTCTGCCACTCTTCCAGCACAGGTGTGATGAGTGCAAATGTGTATTTATGCTTACGTATCTGTTAGCTGAGGTTTGGGTAGGACTCAGAGGCATTCTTTGTGCAGAACTTTTTCTGTGGTCAGAGGGAAGGATTTATAAGCCCTTTCCTTGGCTGCCTGGAATCCAGCAGGTTTTTATTGCACCCCTTCTGTCCAAATAATCAACCCCAGGGCTTCCTCCATTCAAGCCCCCTGTGTACACAGATTCTTCAACAAGCCACAGGGTTTGGTTTTTTTTTTTCTGCTACTACTTCAAACAAAGGTCTGTACCTCTGAAGTATCTGCAGAGAAGGGATAAGAAGATTGTGTATCTTAAAGATGTTTAATAAATCACTGCAGCTTTGTTTTCTGCATTCCATCCACACAAACACCCACCACATGATAATCCCTTTAACACAGTACCACAGGAATTTCAGGCTTCTGCACAATATATACAGTTTGACTTGGGGGCCTCTAACTTGTATTTAGCCTGTCAAGAATATCTAAATCTCTCTTTTCCAAAATTTCCCCCTAAAAAATGCTGATTTCATTTGACATTTCCCCCCTAAAATAATACAACTGACCTTTATTTCAAAGGTAAAGTGTATAGCAACTAGATGAAACTTCCTTTGAATTGGTTCTGTGCAACTTGGGCAAAACTTTTTTTTTTCCATGATATTTTTCACAAAGGGTCACCATATTTTGAGGCAAGCTGATATTTGTGAAAGATGTAGCAGTACATTAATAATAATTAATGTTTTTAATAATTAAAATGCATATGTTTAGATTTCATTAGAAAAGGAATTCTGTACCAAGGTTGCCTGTGAATGTTTTGGGTGGCCCCCACATATATTTAGAAATACCATAACAAGAATTCCAAACATAAAACCATACAAAGCCTCAGTGCTTCTTTTCCCTCCCTCCCACATATTATTTTATCCCAGATAAGGCATTTGTGTAGTTTAAGACCCCACTTTTTTTCCCTCCCACAAAGCAATCATACTCACCACTTTGTATCCATTTCAACTCAAACAGATGGGCTTTGCAGTATGTCTGGGAGGTCAACACATTTTGATTTGTCAATTGAAGTGGGGAACGTTCTGTTTTGTATTCTATAATAGATAACTGTAGTTTTGTAGTATTGCTTTTTTGACTGGGAAGGGCAAGATGCCTTGGGGTGCCTTTGAAATGCTACTGTAATACAAATAAATAATACTTAAAGGAAGGGAGATCTTCTGACCACTAGTACTGGAAAAAATAGACAGTGGAAGAATTACTCCAAGAATACTTTAATTCAGAAACCTTAAATTATCTAGGTATTTATTAGATAATGTATACAGCCAGTAGGAATCGGAGGCATGATCTTGGGAACTCCCATTGATTTTAATGAGAGCTGCAGATGTTCAGCACCTCTTGAGATTCAGCTTATATTCAGGAGCTGGGTTTAGAACTGGTACCGAGATGCAAGGTGTGGAAAATAATGGGAATTTTGGGGCCTCAGGATAATTCAAATCAAGTGTTCAAAGCATGATTTCTGTTGAAATCAATGGAACCTTTTGATTTCTGGAAAATGGGATTTGGTTATTAGCAGGGATCCTGGTTTGCTCTGACAAAAGAAAAACACATTCTCTGATTAAAGACCCAAAATCCATGATTGAAATGAAACACCACTATATAGATAGGTATCACTTTAATACAATGTTTTATTGATTTATTTACAATTTTAAAGCAATTTGGAAGCCTACCAGTGCCTCAATCATTATAATAAAATAAATTCTAAATAACTATACATTTTGGTATTTGATTCTGGGTTTTTTACCATGGAGAATCAGAGCTCCCCCTGCCCCCTTAGCCCACAGAATGCAGACCCAGGCCCCTCACTCCCCAGCCCCAGCCCCAGCCCTGCTCAACTCTTTCCCTATAGGGGCCTCACTTCCCTACCCCCCACCAGACTTACCTGTGGGATCTGCTCTCCTGGCTGCCTGGTGGCCATGTGCACATACATGCACATGGAGCCCCCTGCCTGATGACCCTGGTCCTGCTTCCCCCCGCCCCTTGCAGGCTGGAACTCTGCCAGCCTACAGAGAGCTCTTTGCAAAAGTGCAAAATCCACATTTCTCCATTAAAATGAAAAATCCAGTTTTCCTGGGTAAAAGGGGAAATCCACATTTTTTCCATTTTTCTGTGGGAAGCGGCAAACTTGCATCTCTGGTTATTAAGTTTGTCAGCCTTTCAGGGAAAAGAACTGTCTGCCAAATATTGTTGATATAAGTGACATTGGTATAAGTGACTAGGAATCACAACAGTTATTCTGTCTCTAGTAAGAATGTAGAATGTTTCAAAATCATATTTTTGACTGAAGTTCTTGCAGCATTGTCTGGCTTATAGAATGATGGGAGAGGGATTAAACATTGCAAATATTTACTGTAGGCTTTAGTGCTGTTTAAACTTCTTTATGCTATTGCTGTTTTGCTGAGCAATGATAGACTTTAGAGGCTGAAAACGTTGGTTCTTTACTAAAATGAAAATTGCTGATGCAGGTTATAGGGAAAATTCTTTGTACAACTAATTTTATAAAAGCAAGTCCTTGAACTGATGTGTGGTCATGAGGAGGAATAATTTATTTTAGGAATCTCAGTCTATGTCATGTGATATCACATGATCTGTCATCAAGAAACCTGGAAACATGTCTAATGTGCAAGGCTTCACACCTGTGAAGGAGCAAGATTGTGTGTAAGAGGAAAGTGGGTCAAAGAATTCTCCTTACTCAGCCTACAGTGGCCTGGGGGTTACCTGGAATAATGATAATTTGGATCTACCCAACCTGGTCCCTCTAAAGTCCTCTCAACCCAACAGGAGGAAGGTGCATGAGAAGGTTCTTGGCCATGTACACATCAGACACAGGAACTGTATGACTATAGCTGGAAGCATGCTACAGTCTTCTAAATGTGGTGTGGGCAACATGGTTCGAGTGGTTCTCTGGGAACTCAGGGAAGTTTTATGCTTCCCTTTGGTTTGGTGCCTTCCAGAATGTCACAGGGCACGAAGGTGCCTGCTCCTTTAATGGCAGAAACTGCCTAGAGAGAGGGCCCTAGTATTCAGGCAGGAACCCCACAGGTGCAGGTTACTGTGGCAGCAGGACTAAAGAGGAAATTAGCCTGCACCTGCAGCTGGTCAGCTGACTGGAAGAGTAAGGGCCCTGGGAACATATAAACCCCAGGGCTGGGACTAGAGAGTCAGTTCCCTGCCAGCAGTCAAAGGGGAAGGAGGCTCCAAGGGAGGAATTGCCCAGAGACACTGCAGCTGTCCGATATGCTGCACTTAAGGCTAATGGGGCTCCAGGAGCTCACCAGGTACCCTTGCCTACTAGGCACTTAGTGCCAGGGAAGAAGTTTGACTCTTTTAAAGGGCAGAGCACACCCTGAACTTTTTGTGTTGTTATAGCCCAGAGGCTCATATTTTGGTTGCTACCTTATAAAACCAGTGGATTGGGCTAAGGCTATTAGGGAAGGAGTGGGCCTCATTGGGGACCCACTACAGTGTGAGGAACCCAGCGCCAGTGTAGACAAAGTATTCAGGGGTGAACAGACCCCAGCAGCAGTGTGGGCACAGTATTCAAGAGTGAACAGATGCCAGTGTGGGTGCAGTATTTGGGGGTGAATAGAACCCAGTGCCAGGGGGCAGAGAAAGAGAGACAGGGCTGCAGAGAGCCCAGTGAAGATTGGAGGCCAGGCTACACTAAGGCTTAGAAGGGACAATGTGTGAATACCATCTGCGAGGCTTGGGGCATGGTAAAAGGGCAGTTTGGAGCCATGCAGCTAGCCCATAAGGCTGAGGGTATATGGAGAGGCATCCATTTTGGAATGGGACCCAAAAGGGGTCCAAGAACCCACAGGGTTCAGTAGGGTTCATCAGGACCATGTCCAAAATACAAACTTGAGGGCAGCCTCCCTATTTATTATAGTACAACAAGACGTGGCAAGCAAGAAAGGGTGCCCATTGGGCAGGATTGGCATGGTCAGGAGCCCTAAGGGTATCATGGCCAACCCTGGGGACCTCATCCTATGACACACAACATCTCTGGAGTGTCTCCTCTTGCTCCCAACATAGATCACTAGAAATTGGGCACGATCTGGTGCAAAATAGTTCATATGCACAGCCTATAGATTAGTTTTTGTTGTCATACTTCTTGCAAGCATCAAAATGACCTACTTTACTCAATGATTTAATAATTTAATCATTGAATAATTATTCATTCAATCATTAAATCATGATTTAATAATTATTAGCTTGTTCCAACCAGAATGAATACATACATTTTCATGTTCTTCGCCAAATTCTAACCCCTTGCCCCCAATACATTTTGCTGAGGAAAATTTCATGTATTTTTTCTTTAATTGTTCTCAGTTGTCAGCAACAGTTACCATGTTCTTGATTATTTTTATGTTGAGTGGTATTAGAAGAAGAATCAGTATTCTGCTGGTTGGGTCAAAAGTTCCAAAGTTAAATGCAACATTAAGTTATAGGAATACTGTATGTCACAGGGTGGGGACCCAGAAGCGGCCGTGATCTCTCCTGGTGCCCCTACCATGCCAAGTTGTCCATCATGCACCTTCATTCTTGCCCACCACATCTTTGATGGTTCTATAATTCATAAGAGAGGCTGCCTTCTGTTCCCTTGGCACTGTCCCCAGGTGTACTCCCGCCTGTACCCCGTCTACAGATAATAATGGGCACTCCCGTCCCCAGGGCTAAGCGTGGCTCCTACCACCCCTAATACCATGCCCCAAGCCTCTCAGATATTCCGGACGTTGTTGAGTCTGTTCCTAAAGCCCACACCCTCATGGACGCTCTCCTGGCCTGTCTTCGCCTAGTGGCCCCACCGGGCCTTTCTCTACGCTCTTGCCCTCTCCTGGCCTTCCTTCTATGCATTCACCCTCCCTGGGCCCTCATGTCCCTAGATGTCTGCTCCTAGGGCTCCTCTCCAGCGCGCTCGCCCCCTCCCGGGGCCTCCCAACGTGCTCGCCCCTCTTCTGGGGCTTCTCAACGTGCTCACTTGCTATTCCTGCGATTGAGGCTCAGGTGGCCTTAGCTGTGCCTGGCTTCAGACCCCCTTCCCGGGTCCTATGCCTACTGGGCTTTGCTTGGACGCCTCTCCCTACAGCTCACCGCAATGCTCTCGCCCTCCCTGGGGCTCTGCCTCGTGCTTCCCGCGGTCACACCCCCAACCGGGGCCTGTGCCTCACGCTCCCACGCTCGGGCCTTGCCCGCGTTTCTCGCGCCCTCCGCCCACTAGGCTCGTTCCGATAATTGCCCACACTGGGGCCGGGGTCGGGACACCCCCAAAACACGGCACCCTCTGTGGTGCCAGGAACCCCCACTCTACTGGGGAGCTCCCATGAGGCCTCCTCCACCCCCTACAGCCTCACCCGGTCCTCTGGTTGTAACAATAACCAAAACCATAAGCTAATCAGCTGTGACACAAAACCCCAACTCAAATGCTAGCCTCCTGGCTTAAAACATAAACCCTAAGCCCTCTGGCTCATCATTATTTCCATCCCTGCCAGGGCTCCTCTGCCTGGTATTCTCACCCCTGGAGCTGCTCAGGTCATCAGGCTTCCTGCCTCTGCCTACTCCTGGCAGAGCTCTCTCCTTCACGGCTGCCAGAAGGGAACTGCCTCTTGGCCTCAGCCCAGGCTGTTTATAAAGGCCGGGCCCTGCCCCCTTCCGGTCAGCTGACCTCTGGTGTTGCCCCGGCAACCCACACCTGTCCTTCTTTAGGAGCAGGGCACTTCACTGCCCTGCGACACTGTACTCTCTACAAAATTATTTAGCTTTTTTAAGTCAACCAACTTCCTATTAAACAACTGTCTTAGTAGAGAAAAGTGGTGTGTGCTTTTACTGAAGATTCTTTTTTCAGAATCAGATATGGTAGAGTCCAGCTATAAAATACTTACTTGAAATGAGACTTTGGTTTTTTTATCTGAAAAGAGAACTGGATGGTAAATTATATTATTGTAATGATCACTTTGGAATGAAATATGTCAGTCCAGTTTCATGGGGCTAGGCTTTCAAAGGTTGAAACCGCAACCACAAGTTCATGATTCATTTCTCTTTTTGGTTTTCATACAATGCCATTACTCATTCTTTGGCTGTGTTTTGTATTAATTGATGAAAGGAAAAGGACTTGTGTTTAACTGTTCTATGTTCTGGTACCAAGTCTGACTCTGTGGGCAGAACAAATATTTCCTTGTATGAAAATGCAAATAGCATTTAAAAGAAAAGATCCGCAATATATACAATAGAATGAGAGAATGGGAAAATTCCAGTGAAACTGGGATCACGGTCTCTACTGCAGAGTTCTAGTAATAAGTAGGTCACATTTATTCTCTTCTGCTTTGTAATAGAAACTGAAAGGATAAAAGAGTAGACCAGAACAGTGTACATTTCTTAGAAGAGGGAGGGTCTATATAGTACCTAACCTGTATATAACAACTTTATAATGCTGAGTATGACTTTGAAGTTTGTAGTATTTGAGAGCAACCCTCCCTAACACAGGTGTCCTTACCTCCAAGTAGATCTTTGACAGACAAATGTTAGGTTGTAAATATGCTAGTTTATTTCTGCTATCAGAGAACTGCTAATGGTATCTAGAGAGGCTTACCTCTCATATACCGGTTTAGCTAGCTGAGATAGGTAACAATAAAAATAATCATACAATGCAAGTTTGGCTGGATAGGCTCCTGACACTGTCAATCTAGCCCTAGTCACAAACACTGATTTAAATTAAGAGTATATAGCTTCATTCATAATCCTGTATTATCATATTTTACAGTTTGTGGCCCAGCATTTTCATATGGGTAATTAAGATAAGTTTTCTATGTATTTGCCATGTAGAACCATACAAAGACAGGGCTGGAAGGGACCTCACTGGGTCATCTAGTCCATCTCCCTGCTCAGGGCAGGATCATCCCTGATAAAATCATCCCAGCCAAGTGTCTGTCCAACAGACATTGGAAATTTCCAGTGATGTAGATTCCATGGTGTCTCTAGGTAGCCTGTTCCAATGCTTGGCCATCGTCATAGTTAAAAAGTTTCCCTTAATTTCCAGGCTGACTTGTATTTTTACTTGCTTTGTTAGGAAAATGTTACCTGATGTTCTATTGCAGGGAATGATGCTGGGACAATTTATTGACACTATCTGAGAAAATGACAGCAGTCTGGATCAGGGGGTGGTACCTGTGGTAAGCAGCTTTGCAACTCGCAGTAACGTTTCCAGATAGTGATTTCTGTAATCAAGTATGTGGGTGCATACCAGTGCTATAGTTATCTAGGACTGGGCCAGCAATTCATTTTTACAGATACAATGAAACTACGACAAGAAGCCCTGCTCTTGCTTCTGTTAGAATTTAAAATCAAGCTTGGCATTGACTTCAGTGGGAAGAGGCTGAATGACTGGGGAATTGGAAGAAGCTGTGTCAGTTAGCATTAGTCTGGTTGGCAAAAGCAAATGTGAAACTTCAGTTTCAAAACTGTCCATTTAGCACTGGTGGGAAAACTCCTGAACCTAAAAAAATTGAGGCCAAAATTGTGCACTGATAATTAAGATAAAAAGTAGTGATTTTAAATTAAATACTTTTTAACTTTTTCACAAAATACACCTACCTTTCTGAGCATCAACCAGAATTTTCCCTTGGACCTAAGAAACATCGATGTCCTTTCCCCCCTCTTCTCAAAAAGCTATGTTTGTCTCTGTGTGTTCATAAAGCATGGGGTCATACCCAGTGAACTTCTAAGGGTCAGATCCAGCCAGAACATAATTTGGGGATGCCATGCTTGGGGGTTCTTCTGGAAAGCCAATCCCACCTCTTGTTCCCCTTCAAAGTTTGCTATCCTCGAAAATGGGGCAATGCCTCTGCCTTAGAGCAGACCCCAGAACATGCTAATAATTACACCCTAGGCAGAGAGCAAGGGTTGACACCTCTTCAAGGCCACTCTATTGCCTTATTTTCTTGTGTTGTTCTGGAGTGCAGAGTAGGAGCATGATGTAGTCCCTATGCACAACACAGGGGCAGCTTGGATGTGCCCTAAAACTCTACCATTGGGTATCTCTAAATTGTGTCTCTGACATACAAAGGCATAACAAAGCATCTCCACATCCTGGGCAGCTTTGGCACATGGGTAGTGTCAGCTGCTGGAGGCAGTGATTATTATTCCTGCTCATCCCCTTTACTATGCTACAGTTGACATGTGGTCCTTAATGGAACCTGCAACAATGGAGGATCAAAGTCACAATGTTCCCTCAATCCTTTTCTGCTCCTATTCCCACCTCTACTGCCTCATGCTCCTTACCAAGCCTCCCATGTAGGGAATGGACAGAGGAGGCGGAGGCACAGACTCTAATCTGGCTCATCATGTTTGGCAGTGTATTTCCTGTGCAAAGATATTATCTGGTTGTTATTTTCAGCCCAATTGTGTAATATGAAGAGGTCATGTATTCACTGCGGTTTGCTATCCAAAATATTCTATGATCAGATCAGATTCCAAAAGGTGAACTTTCTGTTCTTCCATCAATTGATACTCAGTTTCTGTTGCTCTCTCCAATCCCATGCTTCTCCTCAGGAAACCTGCTCTTGTTTATTTTTATATTATCTAACATGCATTAATTACAGCTCTCCATCAATTGGTATGTCTTTAGCAAGTGAATGCAAGTGGCAGATGCCAAATGCAAAATGGAAAACACAAGTTATCTTCAAAGAAAGCAGGCTTTTTACTTTGTTAGCAATGCATAACTGCTGGGGGTCTATAATATTTAATTACTTATTTCTTTAATTCTTACAGTGTGGCTTTAAAGAAGACCTGTTCAGAGAACAAACATTTAAATGTCCCTAAAGTCATTCTGGAGCTCGTTCAAAAGACAATTAGGATGTTAACGTTCAGTAGAAAAGCTGAAAGTATTTAACAGCAAAGGCATCTTTGCCAAAATGAATTTTTATTCAAAGAAATAGCTGCTTACCACTTACCTTGTGTTTTGCTCAGAATGGGCACTGTAGTAGTAGATGAGATCCCTGAGTGTTTAACCTTGGTGAGTTGACAATGTCAGCACTTTAAAAAAGCTTGGAAATGCTCAGGGAAATATTTTTCCAACCCAAGTGATCTCTTCAGTTTGTGGAATGTGGTGAACAAACATGACAACCCCATATTCAACATTATTTTTTCAGAAATATCCAGCTTCATTCTCCTGAATGTGGAACATAGCCTCCTATGTAAACACACATCTATGATGTTCATGTGCAGGAGCTGAGGCATCCCTCAGTATCTCCGATCAGAATGCAGCCAGGTTCTCAACACAATAGATGCATGGGAAGAACAACTACTACAACTATTGTCTGGGAGACGGTGAGCTTTTTCTGGAGTGGGTTAAACTAATGAAAGATTCAGGACTGGATACAAAACGATTTGAAGTCAATCTTTCCATTGAACTCACTGCCTTTTGATCATATCCTCTGATTTGAACCTTATTTCTGCCTTCCTAAATTGTGAGGGTTGCAAACATCTCTGATGTTCCTCATCAAGTAACATTAGTAGTTCTGCTACTGAGTTTTTTTCTTACTAGTCGAGTCCACAGCTTGTGTGCTCTTCTGTCTTCTAGGCTTACTGAGTTTAGAACTTGAATACAGAATTCTATGAGCTGGAGTCATTTGTAGAGCAGCAACACAATGACTTGTTACAAGGGAGTGGTTCCCATAGATGTCTAGAATAATTATGAGGTGAGTGATTTCCTGGGAAGATTTTCCTTTCCGTCTATTTTAGACATAACCATGGACTTGATTTTGAGAAAGATTGAGCACCCAAAGCTCCAGCAGAAATCTGTGGGAGCATTCTTTGTTCAGCCCTTCTGAAGACCAGATGTTTGTTTTACCTGGTGTATTGTGTGCCTGTCTAAGGATGCATTAGGAATACAAATTGATAGAAATAGAAAATATATGCATAAAAATACCAGTAGATGTTCAGATGTCTAACTATATCCACAAATCAATGTACAGAGTCAGCAGATCTGAAAACTGACTGCATTTGATCTGAAGTCAGTGAGTAACAAGAAACACTGCCAATTTTAGAGTCACTTTTAAGAGCAGGATTACCCTTTCAGGAATAATGATTCACAGAAAAGACATTTCGTTACAATTAATGACCAGCAAGAAGAGTTAAGGGTTCACAGTAACATAAATAATGGCTAGGAAGGCCCAAGTTCATTACTGCTATTATGAAACACATGGAATTCACAAATAAAATATAGAACGTTTCTTATAACCGTACCAAGAGCATGCATGTACTAACCAGTGAGAAAGTGGGATGATAATGTGACCCCGGTTCAGAAAAGCAAATGGAGTAGGGCAAAGAAGCATAATTCTGCTTCACGGAGAATTTTGATGTTTCAAAAAAATTCTCCCCTCCCTCCCCATTGGAACAAACCCTGAAAATATAGATAGAGGGTTTCAGTGAAGAAAATGGAGTCCTCAGCTCATGGCAGTATCAGGATGTGTGTCAGGCTACCCTGAAGCTGTGGACCCTGAGAACTGGAGTTCCTGACTCCATAGCTGGCCCAGAGGTACGGTCTCAGGAAGCACAAGCTGTCAACAAGCCATAGGCTGGGGCTTCTAGGTCCACAAGGTCATGTCAATACAACACAAAGCATTGTTGTACAAAGGTACCACAGAACCAGCTGCATGTGCACTGGCTTTGAAATAAAAGGCAGCATAGCCGTATTAATATGGTGATGGGCCTGGAGTAATTAGTTTTTAGCTAGTTTGGAACCAAAGGTAGCATTCGGAGGGCTAGCTGAGAGCATCTCTGCATAGAACTACCTTATGTATATAGACAAACACTCAGCCTTTTGACTCCGTCTCAGCTTGCCACATGGACTGCAGAGGAGCTGGAAGTTCAAGTTGCCCAGCACCTCACTGGGTGTTTCAGTTAATTTGGAACCTTGGTGAAACTGAAGAGTCTTAATTAAAAGGTTTGATTTCAGTGAATCGTGCATTAAACCCAATTGATCGGCATTTTTTCAATGAATTCTGCATTCAGACATATCATTAAGGCCATCACCTTTTAGCAAAACATTCTAGCCAAGGTATAACTGTCAGCATGTCCATTAGTCCTATTGGCAGCAGTAGGATTTATGCATGTGCTGAAAGTTATATGTGCTGACATGTTTTGGTGGGTAGGGATGAACTGCTGAATCAGAGCCTATAAATGTGCCATTTAATTGATAATCCATAATAAGACTAGTAAACATGAAAGATTCATGTTGAATATCTCTATTCTCTAAGTAAACAGTTTTATATGAGTTCATCCTTAGTTCTTTCTTGGCGGTACTTATAAATCACAGAGATTTATAAGACACTCTCTCCAAGAAAAAAAAAAGGAATATTAGAGAACACTTGCCCTTTGTCTTATGTTTTGAAAGTTTCATATAAATTTACCAGGATCTTATCCACAAATCTTAAGTTCCCTGTTGCTGACCTCCTAAAAGAGCATTTTACAATATTTGACATTTATGTTCTGTTCTGTTCTGTTATACCATTTTCACTAGTCTTACACTTTTGGCCATAGACATGAAACTATTTCAAGTCTGTGCTGTCATATTGCAGCCTTTCTATCTGTTCAAACATCTCTGGATTATTTAAAAGGATATTTGATCAAAGCTTTAATTCAAATGGCTCCTCTTTCACAATACTGGTATTAGCATTTTTTAAATATATTTTTTTGAAATGTTCAAAATTCTGATTTTTTTTTATTTCTCCCTCTGCCCTTTCCTTTTTAACCATGTCTACAGGAAAATAATGTGGAGTTTTTTTCACTTTTTCTTTTGTTGCTATTTACATTTTCAAGAGTTCTTCAACTTTGGACATATTGAATTGAAAAAGAAAGAAATAGTGATGGGAAAAGCCTTCTATATTTCTTTCATTCCTTTTTTTTAGTAGGAAAAAATAATTTATTTTCAAAATGCTTTGGTTTTAAAAGCATTTCATTTGGAAATGAAAATCCCAAACCAGAACAGAACTAAGTGAAAATATTGAATAGATTACATATTTCCTGTGAAAAAATGAAAACTTTTCCTACCAATATATAAAGATTTACTTTCCTGCCTGACGTTTCAACCATTTTTTCAGTAGTTCTTATCAGCCATGTAGTGCTTCTTCATTGCTCTTCGCTGGGTTCGGTTTTGCTCTGCCCTGCATTCCCTGGAGCACACTGTTTCCTGTTCCCCATCCTTCTTCACCTTTGGGATGTTCTCTGCAACTTTTCTGTGATTCTTTGATTAATTTCTGGCCACACTGCACTTTTTTCCATTGCTCCTTTCCTGGCAATGTAGTCTTTTCTAATGTGAAAATTGCACTAATTATAGGCCAACTCCCATGTTCTGTTCACGTGTTCTGGACCTTTCTGAACTTCTTCTCTCACATCACCTCTGTAAATAAATTTTCCAGCTCTTTTCCAGCTCTTCTGATCTCCTGAATTTAGGGTCTCTTCTAAATGATGGCTCCTCCTAAACACTATATTTTGGCATCACTAGCATATCTAAACATCCCCCCCTCCCCCCACTGTATACAATCTCCCTTTGGCTGCTAGTGCCGTTCTAATTTGCTGCCACATGTCAATCCTCTCTTTCCCTCTGGTCACTCCTGGCAGCAAAACCAAACTTACTGAGCCTTGCAAGATATATTTAATTGCTAAACAGCTACACAGTCCAGCAGTAAATATAATAGGCATGCCAGAAGACCTACAAACAAGATTTACTTGGCACTCTCAGCAGTGAGGTAAAAGGATGGAATGAGTTTGTGGTCAAACAATCAGACCACCAGTGGAGACTTAAAGGAAAGCTGAGTCCACTTCATTAGGGAAAAAAAATCCAGAAAGCTCACAGTAGAAGCGGCATCTCTGGAAACTTCAGTTTACTGCAAATTCTGTTGTTAATTTTGCTGTGTGAGAGACACACAGTACCCTACACTGACCAGGAATCGTTTAATGCAGAGGTTTTCAACCTTTTTGGGTAATTGAACCCCTGGTGGCCAGATGCGGAGCAGTGTACCCCTGACTGCTGAGTAGATGGCAGGGGGGCACATGGCTGGATGCTGGGGTGGAGGGCGGGTGGTGGCATGCAGCCAGACTCGGAGCAGCAGCAGCCACCGCATGTGAGCCTCCCCTGCCCCCCCACATCTGGCTAGGTGGGTGGCACCTGCGTGGCAGCATGAGCTAGTGTGTGGCAGCACTCTGTCCTTGCCTGCCTGCACATACCCCCTAGGGTCTTCTCAAGTACCCCCTTATTTAATGTGCTGGCACCATAAAGAAATATCATTGCCATAAATTTCACTCAGCAATCTGCTTTGTGTTATACAGGTACCTCTACATGTGTTATTTGGTACCTTGATTAGCAAGTCAGAGAGTCTCAGCCCAAAAACTATAATACAGTTGACAGAAAGTAACAGTACTAGACAGCCTTCTACTAGGGAGAGCCATTCCCAACTACTCCAGCTAGTGCCCACTCTCTGAGGGACCTACCCCTCGTGCAGAAACCTTCCAGAGCAAACAAAATGTAATGATTTGCAGAGCTCTAACTGCTATTTATGCATCTCCTTTTAAAACAAACTTACCAAAATATGGTAAATCTGGGATCCAAATACCAGATTTAAAATATGTGAAATATAAAGGTATGTGGCAGGTCTCAATTAGTCTTTGTGGATGAATTATACTGCTGCTAGATCCATGTAGCATCTCTTCATTCTCAGTGCTCATTGATTTGAGTCATGTTATGTCCCCTTCCATGGATGTTTTCAATTCAGTCTTTTTATCTCTAATCTCTTTTGCAGAATCTTATTAATTAGATAGTAACTCTGGCTCTGATGATGAGTCCTGTGATGCCTTTTGTGTTTCTTCCTTGGATAAGCTGTAAGTGCCTTCTGTACCTCTGGAATACCCATCCCTTTGGCTTGACAACTTGATAGGATCTAGGAGCACATCTAGGACCCGATGTGCTACTGCCTTTTGTGTCCACTCCTTGCCGTCAGATATGTCCTTGGTTTGCAGTGGTGGTTACTCCTTAGAGCTCCTGTCATACTATCTTTTTATTAATATTATCCCTTTTTTAATGCGTTCAAATTACAGATGTCAAAAACATCATTAATGAACATATGACATTTTTTACAAATGTATACCAGAGCTAAAGCTTTTCCAGCTTGTGCTTACCAGATGCTCTATTTTCAGGTGTGCCCTTGGTGCATAAGCTTACTGGTCTCCCATTTTCTCCATGTGTTTACATCAGAGCTGCCCTGTTCTTTATTTAGAGGCATCCCTTGAGAGTTTAGTGGGTCTTCTGGAGTCACAGTACCTTAACACAGGAGCCTTTTTGATTAATTCTTTTAGATCAGTGGCAGGGTTATGTTCCCAAGCCCACTGAGCACTTTTTTCCATCAGTGTTCCCATGTTTGCATCTTCTTTGCTAAGTTAGAAACTTCCCTACAAAATTGACCATTCCCATGATTTTTTCAACCATTTATCATTAGGGGGTGGCCTTGACTTCTCAGGATCACCTTGTGTCCCTTCTTCTGCTGATCTTTCTTTTAAGTCATGTCCAAAAATGACTAATCTGTCTAGTTCCTCTTTAAGTTTATTTCTTAAAGAATAACAGTTCTAGGAGCATGACTAGGGGGAGTGTTAGTTGACAGTTTCTCTATACCATTAAAACATGAGAACTGTTCTTTATTGGTATCAACTGATTTCTTTTTAGTGATATTCAAAACTTCACATGTTCTTAACCCAGTAATACGCACCAATTTTCCTGGAACAATTATGGATTGAACTTTTATTACTGTCTTTGTGCTGTTTAATGACATTCCTTTAAAGGTGTGATCCTTGATCCCAGCAATCGCATTGGCCCTGATGCAGAGCACCCCAGAGCTGGCTGGTGATCAGGTGACTGTCAGCTGCCACGGGTTACACCCCAGCTGGTTCAAGCTCTGGTGCAGTCCCATATCCAGCTGAAAATCAACTGATTGTTGACTGGTAGGGAACATACTGGGGCTGGTTGGAGTCCCCAGTCAGTTCCTAACCTTGTTACACATTAAATTTAAAGCACGATGGAAACCAGCCACAAAAAGATTATGCATTTTTCTGTATTATTTTTGTGGCTGGGTTCCCTTTTTGTGATGCTATTAATTCCTTGAATGGCCAGGGATGTGATTAACAGACCGAGTATTCACATCTTAAGTGCAACATCTGCCAGGGGCCTAAAAGTCAGTTCACACACACATTCAGTTGGAATTAACTCTTTAGTATATGCTCTGAGTATCATGTTCTTATTCTCTAAGTGCATTGGTTTAATGTTAATTTGCTTAATAAAATCAAGTCTTATGTTGACCTTTGCCCCTCTTGGGTGCGTCCAGATGAGTGGGCACGTGTGTCTCAAACCACTTTGAGGCAGGGCAAGAGACACATGCAGAAATGAAAAAACGATCCCCACACTGCAAACTTGCAGCATGGGGAGAAAATTAGACCCCTGGATATCCAGGGGGTCAAACAAAACCCCGGGGGAAAAAAACTGGGTCAGGCAACTGGAGGCTCAGTCCTCCAGAGACACTCTGGCACAGTGCCGGAGCAGCTCTATCCCCTGCTCCTGAAGCATGCCGCCTGCCTGTTTTGGGCAGGCAGTGGTGCAAGCTGCAGGGACCCGTACCCAGCTTTTGCTAGGTAAGCATGGGGTTCGGGGGCTAGAGAAGTGGGGAGGGGACCTCAGGAGGCTGGAGACAGCAGGGGAATGTCTCCGGGGCTGTCTCCAGCCTCCCGAGGAGAGCTTCTTTCCAATGTGGAAAGGATAGAGAAGAGTACCAGAAAACAACATTTGAGGACAGGGCAAAATGCCTTTTTAGCTTCTGAAGAGATTAATTTGTTTAGCTAATCAAAAGAAAAACAGATAGCTTTATTACTGTGTACAAGTAGGCTCACTGGGAGAGAATACCAAGTATCAAAGAGTTCTTAAACCTAGCAGAGAAAGACATGACAACAACCAGTAGCTGGAAATTCAAGTAAAAAATGAAGCATACATGTTTAAAAGTGATGATTAACAACTGCCAAAATAGTTCATTTTCTGTCTTGTGAAGTTTTTAAATCAAGACTGGATGTCTTTCTAGAAGATTTACTTTAGTCAAATACAAGTTATAGAATGAAATACAGAAAAATCTGGATGAAATTCTGTGGCCTAAGTTATAGGACATTACTCTCGATATACAAAAATATGTCTGATCTGGTGTCTTTATTGTAGAGTTGTCTGTTCTGAGAGTCTCCTTTAAATGAAGTGACATTGTATTCCTGATTGATACATGCATGTTTTTTGGAGTCAGTAGCTGACCCAAACACCTTTTCTTAGGCAACAGGACAGAGGAAAGACTTGTTTCATTCTAGGTAGCTTGGTAACCAATAGCACTGAAGATTTGGCAGCAGGGTCTTAATGGTAGGCTTCATAAGCCCACTTATGCCCCAGGGTTCACTGGGATACAAGCATATTCACTGTCTGCTACCTGAACTAGCTAGATTAAAACTAATGTGGGCATGCTTGCGCATAGTACACTGGCACCAGCAATTACAATGTGGATACAACCTGCTTATCAGTGATAGGTACCAGGCAAAAAATATTCCTAATAACCAGGGATCCTGATTATCTCCGAGTTTTAAAAATCCCCAATGTTTGGATTAAAAAATGTAACACAAAATTTTTCTGTGATTAAAATTAAATACCACTATTATATAGATGTGTTTCTGAGATTAAAATGAAACAATGAAGCTCCTGAGGTCAAGTAACCCTGAGCTGCTTGCCAGGGCAGGTTTTTGTACTGCTGGGGCCAGGACAAGGCAGCTTTTTATATTACTGGGGACAGCACAGGTGCTGGCCCTGGGCTCTAGCTCCCCCTGGCTGTAGATCTGGGAGGAGTCAGGCAGGGTTATTTTCCCCTAAGTGGCACAGTTTGCTCCACAACGAAGTGCATGTCCGAGCACATGCACTGAGGCAGAAAGCCCTGGCTCAAATTTGCACCACTTCTATTTGAGCTGCTGCAAGTGCATGTGCTTGCATGTGTGCACCCACCCCTTAAATGTTATCATTAGTCCCTTTATCTCCAATGTGATTGTTCAGTCCTCAAATGAAAGTACTTCTTTTTTCATTATTTTTATAAAGAAGTCCTCCTCTCTTTCACTGTATAAGGCATACACTGTCTTCTGCTGCTCTTGCACTGTCCATCCTGTTTCTGTATGCAAACTCTTGCAAAATGTTAGCACCTCTTGCACTTTTTGCAGTGCTTTTGAATGCTTGACAATGCACAAGATTGTGGCTACCTCCACAACTTATGTAGCATTTTGTGATATCTCCAGGCAACTCCATTCTGCTTCTACTGATCTGTTTTGCACTGAAGTTCTCTCCTTTTGGCTGTCTGTGATTCTGTAATTCTGTCCAATTCAGCTGGCTTGTCCTTCAACCCCTTCTAGCTGGCATTTGTAATTTCAGAAGCCTGGCAAACCCTAATTGCTTGCTCCAAAGTTAGTTCCGAATTTTTAACAGTCTTTTCCCTAATCTTCATATCACTGATCCCAGCAGAGTTTGGTCTTTTATGAGGGACTCTGTTAAATGACCCCTGCTGACTTCCTGCCCCTGAAGCAGGGGGCTGGACTCAATGATCTTCTAAGGTCCCTTCCAGCCCTAGTGTCTATGGATCTATAAACTGCAACTTTGCAAGTCTGACTCAGTAGTCTAAGGTCATTAAAAAACTTCTCAATTGTCTCATTTTCTCTGCTGTCTCTCATGAAAGTTAAATCTTTCAAAAGTTTTGTTTTGTTTTGACATGCAGTACTTTTCAGACTTTAAGTACTATTTGATAGTTATTCTTTTCTGTTTCTGAAAGTTGCAAACTGTTGTACACAGAGCTTCCCACCCTGATAGATTAAATAAACAGCTGCTTTAACTAGGTTTTCTTTCTCCATGGTTCCACTAGCCAACATATAGATGCTGAAGCTCTGCTCAAACTTCGTCCAACTTTCTGCTGCACTGTCAGCCAGCTGTAACTGGTTTGGAAGTCATAGATGCTCCATTTCTTCTTTTGATCACATTGTAAGGAACCCACCCCTCCGACAAGTATGTTCCAGGAACAGGAACTTGTAACAATTTGCAGAGCTCTAACAACCATCTGTCGTTGTCAGCCTAGATGACTGTAAGGGTTCCTTTTGTCCTTTACGTTTTTGAAACTATGCATGTCTATTAAAATTGATTTACAAATGAGCAGAGCATTACTGTTTTATGAATTGTTCCTCCACTTGAAGTCAGGGGGCTTCAATGTGGCTTCTTAGCATCTCTCAGAATCAGAAACACACTTTAAATTCAATTTCAGTGGGTTTTTTTTTGAAGTGGTCTTAAAAGAAGATGGAAAGTGAATTCCACTGGCTGCAAATGCTCTCCTATAGCATGGCTGTGTTACAAGTCACTGTTTTAGAAAGATTAAATAGTGATATTAATGAAGGGTTTGGACTACAGCTGTTAATGACTTGATCCAAAGATCAACATGTTTAATGAAGAACTCATTATTTTCACTGTGATTTCAATTAGGCTGTAAATGAGCTTGCAAAGAAGAATTGTTTCAACTATTTTAGCTGGTCTAATAAAAGATATCAGATTTACCCAAAGAACCTTGTCAGCTTCTAGCTCAAAATTTTCCTTCATATATGCTTGCACATTCCTGACTGGTTATATTGGTCTAAGATCAGAATTCAGGATTTTGTTTTTAATTACACATAGTAGTTCCTGATGATATAAAGACCATATGAATTCTAAGCACTAATTAAACATACCAAAATTAGCAAGACTGGTGTTTCTTGCTGGTTGACCTGTGAAATATTTCACTAGAGATGACAAAATATTTTATTCAGTCTTGCTCTAAGCTTACTGCTGCACATAAAATTGATTTTGCCATCTTTGGTTTAGAACAGGTTGACAATTTATGGCCCAATGGGCCAAATCCAGCCCACAGAACCATTTGGTCCTGTTCACAGACGGGGGGCTGTGGGCTGCACTTTCTCCATGCTAATGCAGGGAGATGTGGTGGCTGCAGGAGCTCTCCCTAGAAGAAAAACAAACAAACAAAAAGAAGTGCAAGACCTATATCTCTGAAATGTAGAGCCTGGAGTCTTCAGAGAAAAGATTCCAGTTTACCCACGCTGCCTGGAACTTTGCTGCATTATTCTAAAAAGGTACTTGGATTTGAACCCTTCCTGGTGTAGAACTAGAGTTATTCCATCTGTTCCCATTTCTGTTGTTATTAATCTAAACTGAATTACTCCACTTTAACCATTATGCAAATAAGAGCAGCATTAAACCTAGCTTTACTCTGGGATGAGTTTGTCTCCTATATTTGTAGTGAAAAGCAAGGCCAGGTCTAAACTACAAATATAATGTACCACATAAGCACGCCCTCAAATTTATTGTACTGTTCTGTGACAGTCATCTCCTGACCTGGAAGTAGTGTAGCTACATTTGTCTGTGTATGGGGGACTAATTGACATGCTTTCAGGGCAGTGCTAATTTGTTCTATCCCATGTTAAATCAGCAGCTGGCTTGTCTTATGACATGTTGGTGCCAATTAGAGCACTTGGAGTAGTCACTGACTCATCTGTGGTTTGGGAGGTGTAGATCCACCTTTGTTTATCTCAATAACCTTACAGGTCTGCATAATGAACAACACAGACCCTAGTTAGATGCCTAGACTTCAGCTGAGGAGTATTAAGTCCCTAAGACGTTGGCTATGTGGAAGACTACAGTGAAGTATAGTGATATTCTAGCTAGCTTTAGCCAAGCTGGTTTGCGTACTGGATGCAGCCTTGACACAGTATTGTGGAGCAACATGCTTGCTAATTTACTCTTACTCTTGGCAGCCTGAAGTGTATGCATATATGGGATGCCAAAAAGCCAGCATGCTGAGTAAAAAACTGCTTCCACCAGCCAATAGAAAATGCCAAGAAAAGTCATTGCCTTGCAGCATCTGACAAAGCAAGCTGTTACATAAGAAAGCTTATGGCTCTCTCAAATAAATCATCTATAAGATGCCATTCTGCTCTGCTTTCTGCCTTCAGATATGGTAAGATCCTTAAGTCCATTTGGGATTGAGCCATGAACCTTCTTTTGGAGTCTGTTGCTTTTAGTGAGACCATTTTTGCACACTTATGATGAGTGGTAGTACTACTCAGTGATGTACCATGGGTCTGCGGTGCCTGGGGGCCAATGCTTGAATTTGCGCCCCTTGACCCCATCCTTCTTGTAGCAATACTTAGTCACATTGCGTGATAAGAACTCTGAAGGGCCTGGCTGGCCCCGAGGCCAGTGCCTGGGGGCCTTGACCCCTTTCCCACCCCTATCAGTCTGTCACTGCTACTACTGCTCTCCTTTTACCCTTTTATTCAATAGGGTGTACATCCATAGTATGGGAAACTCAGGATTGAATCCCTTCTTTGCATCTGGGTACTTGAACCCACATCTCCTACCTTCCAGGCTTTAAGCAATGCAGGAATTAGGGGCTCAAGTCAATCTCTTCCATTAAAATTAGTCCATTATGAATGAAAACTTAAAAATGAATTGAACCAGGGAAGGCAAGTATTAGGATGACTCTATTCTGTAAAGGGTTAGGCCTTTCCTCTGGGAGAGGGTAGTCCTGGATTCCAGTATGTTTATAAACAGCACCTGATAGTCTAGAGGTTGGAGTGCTATCATGAGAAAAAATGAGGCCTGTTTCCTTGGGTGAGTACCCCAACTGCTGGGATTTTGGTAAAACCCTTCCACCCCTTCCTTCAATTGGCTTTAAGTCTGAGAATATTTTCTGGCCTAGGTTGTGAGTTACCTAGCTAATGAATCCTACAGCATGAACAAGGCATCTAGGTGTTCAGCACTGTCCTGGCTTAGATGGCACTGGCCATACTCAGAACTAGATATTTAGTCATTTGAATAATTTTAGTGCAAGAAATGCACATGCTAAGGAGTTTTAGTAAATGAGTTTTGGGGTTCTGAGAATTTAAATTTTGGATATAGGCACCTAAAGCAATCATTGGGTGACTAAAAAAACCTTTTAATTTGGACTTTAGTAGATTTACTCCCCGTAGACACTGGTTTAACCGGGTATGTGCAGATATTACGCTTAGATCGACCTAACTAGGTTAAGTGCTGAACTGTACAGATATTCAGGGTGGTTAAACTAGGCAAAAAATGATCTAACTTAGGTCACCTGAGGAGGTAAACTAAGTTAGATCGGGAATAGGTTAGCCTGATAATAACAAACAACTGCACATATTTGGAGTGCAGTTCCAGGGCTAGGAATGCCTAGCCATCTATCCTAGATCCAGGACTTCACTCTTCCTACACCCACCACCCTGACTATGCTGTTTTTAGATTCCTAACCTCCCCATACCCTGACAGACAAGCCACCACCCTCCCCCTCCTGATCCCACCAAACCCTACCATGGACCTGCTAGCTCTCACAGTCCCACACTGACTTTTTTAGCTCAGGTTCCCAGTGCAGCTCCCAGCATTAGCAAAGGTGTGCACAAGCCAGATCCAGCCTACAGTCATGCGGCTTAAAATAAACTGTGTGGCTGTAGACTCGATATGGCAAATGTCCGCACATACCCACTGGTAGCAGAATCAACCTTGGTGTTTACAAAAAGAAATATGAGTATTTTTCAAAGTAAAACTCCAGGGGTCATAGTCCCTGCTGATGCAAATCGTTGTAACTTCATTGCCAGAATCATAATCCAGACGAAATGTATAAAAGGCTAATAATTTTGTTGAAACTATTTACCTTGGTGAAAAGCAGACAAATGCATTGCTAATTAATATTGAAAAACATGAAGTCCTTGCCTTTTTAAAATCATATCTCCTCTATGACTAATAATTAATTAAAATGATTTATCTGGCAGAAAAATCTACTAATCCTCAGAGTTTATGGTTTTCTGGTCTCTGCCTTTTTCTCTAAATGTTATCCCATGCTTCAGGCCAGGAAACTGCATTTAATTTTGAAATACTCTTTTGTTTCTTTGTATTGTCCCTGGAAGATTTTTTTTTTCACAAATTCAAGTATTTCTTTTCTTTCAAAGATACAATTTTTTTCCTTACACTTGGGTCTCTCTATGTGATCTGTGGTTTTACTTCTTTTATTTGTGAATAGAATTTTTCTGAATTCATTCATTGATGCAGCTTTAGGTAAATTTAATTGTAAACCTCAGATGACTAACTCTAGGAATCATTATGGAAATTATTAATCTTAGATTCACTAGCCCAGATCAGATCATTTCAGGATTAGTTAGTAATCCCATCAAAGTGAACTAGATTAACTGTATATGTAATAATTACTTGTCCAAGTAAAAATGGAAGGATCAGTATCTGAATTCCTAGAGGTGACACTTCCTCTATCAGTTTCTATTTCTAAGTATTTAAATCACATACTCACTTGGTGTAAATTCTATGAAGTTAGAATTATACTGATTTATATTAGCTAAATCATCCTCTGACTCCTCTCCCTCTTGTAACTTTCAGCAATCTTCTTCTTACAGAAAGGCCCCCAAGGATGCCCTGTATAATTATTTTACGGTAGGTGCCTGAGTGGTCTTTTTGAACCATAAAATTATAGTAATAAACTAAATTAAAACTGAAGGCTATTTAACTCTGGCTTTTAAGGCTTTCCTCACAGAAGAATCTTTCTGGAGGAATGTTATTAACATAATTTAGATAAACCCGAGACCTCCTGTTTGGAAGAAATGGCTCAGTTTCAAGTTTCAAGTAGGAGAATGTATATCAAACTTTCTGTCTCCATTTTGTAGATGTAGCAGTCGAGGAATGGTTTTAACAAAAGTCTGTATTACCTTTAGCATTACTGCCTGCTGAACAAAACTAAATCACGTAACTGCGTGTAATAGAGGTCCAGATCTATTATAGTACAATCATCAGCAGAGTCCATAATGAAAGGCAGCTATTATTAGAGCATGTTAACAGAAATGTACAGTTAGTTTTAAAAATTTGGAATTACTGATTTTTCCAATAATATGTATAAGTAATTTCCTCTGCAAAATGGTTAATTTGAGAATTTGATGACAATCCATAATGAGAAGAAAAGCCAGAAAAAAATTAGAAAAGG
Source organism: Gavialis gangeticus (assembly GCF_001723915.1). Taxonomy (NCBI): domain Eukaryota; kingdom Metazoa; phylum Chordata; order Crocodylia; family Gavialidae; genus Gavialis; species Gavialis gangeticus. The sequence goes on along the minus strand of NW_017729004.1, from coordinate 70,610,117 downwards.
TCTAGTGTATTTAGTTTTGCTGTAACTTATGGCTGTCTGGAAATGCACTCAGATTGGTTGCTCTTGTGGAGTGTTCCAGGACAAAAGTCAATTAATGTGTATTATATTATGGTTTTCCCAACATTTTCACTGATTGCATTGTGATGTTGGAAGGAATTTCATCTGGAACACCTGCTCCTCTCAACGCCCTGATCCCTCGCCATGTTCCATGTTCACTCGGGCAGGCCTTTCTTTGTCAGGAGGAGGCTAATGGTCTGGGCTAGTGCTCCACATGGTGTTTGGAAACTGCTCTTTACACTCAAAGTAAATGTAGAAATTGTATTTGGCGGCTTTCCTCATCCCTGGTAATCCCCTGTTTTAATATTGCCATCATTTTAACATGGTCTTTCTTCCCAATACGCCCTGTTAGTATAGTTCCTTGAAAAAGGCTAATGAGGCTGTGAACTTCATTGTAAGTTTGTGCTTATCCTAGTCATAGCATGATTTTGAATTAAGAGCAAATGAATCAAATGCAAGAAATGAGTCACAAATATATTTATAAATAAATAGAATACATTCACTCAATTATTACATGCAACATAGTTAAATAATTAGCACAGATGATTATCCATGTATAATATATACTGCAGTGTATTATTTAACATGACATCTAGTGGGAAAACAGAACCAACCTCTGATAATGTTGGCTAACGCAACATAAATGGTAAGTAGTTGCAGTGCACAAAATTTCCATTGAAGCCAATGGCAGCTTTACCATTGACTTCAATGGATGAAGGACAAGTCCCAAAATAACTAGTTTGCAAAGAGCCTTCAAGCTGACCTTCACTGTAAGAAATTGTTTAAAAATATTTTTTTCAATAGTAAAAAAATACAAAAAACCTACACATACATTCAGAAAAATCCACTATGAAGAAACACAGCTATGACACGGTAAGTGATTCTAATTATGGATATAAAGTGCAAAATCCTAGTTTGTGATAATGTAAGAGTAATCAGATGCCTTAGTCTGAACATAGTGCTTATATTTTTTTTATATCATAAATATGCATTTGCAGGAAAAGTGGGACTAGACAAACTAGAAAGCTTAGTGTGGGCAGGTGCAGGCCAGCCGTGATGAGGCGGTCATTTTAGGTTCAAGCCCACAGGGTTGGCGCAGCAGTCTGCTGCAAGTAGCAGAAGGACAACATCCAGTTGAACTGCTGTGCTCAGAACATCTTGGAGGTAAGGGCAGGGGCTATGAGGATGGCAGGAGGTTCCTGGTCCTGGGTATGACTGAAAACTACACCCTGCCAGGAAAGGGTGGCCTGGTGGCGCTGTTAATGGTGCAACAGTCTCCCAGAAATGCCAGGCCAGTTATCTCCCTGTTGGAAGGTGGGTAGGCATGCCTTGTAACCCTAGCCCCCACTCCTCAGTGGGTAATTATGAGGCACAGAGTCCAGGCATGCCTTTGGGCACCTGAGCCCCACAGGGGTGTAAGACCCCGGAGGCCCCAGAGTGGGGGCAGTAATAATGGGGCCCCAGAGAAGAGGCAGTAGTGTGGCCCCAAAGAGGAGGCAATAGACCAGGTGTGGCCCACACAGAGTAGGGTACCTTCAGTGGTGGCCTGAAGGTCTGTGCATTAAGGGTGCTGAGTTGGGCTGAATAGTAGCATCGGGGGCAGTGTTGAGTAGGGCTGAAGAGACAGTCTAAAGAACAGCACATGGGCCAACCCCCAAGAGAAGTGTATGTGTGCAAAGTTGCCCAGTGAGGGGCTAGGGGTGGAGTCAGGCCAGTGTTTGGTGAACTGCCCGGTCACTGTGCAGATAAGGGTCGCAGAAGGCCTGAGAGGGTGCATGTCAGCCAGCTAAGGAGTGAAGAGACCAGCCTGATGGCCTATGGAAGCCACTCTTGGGAGCAGGGCAGGGTGGATGTGGCCCAGTGAGGGGCAGTGTGCAAGAGGCCCAGTGAGAGAGGGTGGAGTGATAGAGGCCCCAGTGAGAGGGGGGTGGTATGAGTATGGCCCAGTATGGAACAGTATTTGAGAGGTCTAATAATGGACTGAGTTTTGCCTGTCCTCAAGCCAGAGCTGTAACAATAGACTGGATGCCAGCTGCGAAGCATGGGCCGTGGTATAGGAGAAGGTATGGAGCCTTGGATAGCACTCCCTGGCATCAGGGCATTAAAATGGGCAGCCTCCTGTATTTATACACCAGTTTTGAGAACAGCAAAGTCATGGCAGATGAGATGAGGCAGACCCCTGGTATCCAGGGGTCAAAAAACCTATGCAAAAAAAAAGTGGAGTGGCGCACATGGGAGCAGTGTGCACCACTCAGAACCAGAGCTTGGATGGCCGGAGCCACACTCTGGCTGCCAGCTTGGCTCCAAGTGGTAGGATTGCTGCTGCTACAGCCCTGGGAGGGTCCCAGGACTCCTAGGTAAGGCTGATGGAGCCAGTCCAATGCTGGCACCAGCCTCTTCTACCCCACTCAGGGTAACCTGCTGTGCGCCAGAGGGCGCGTGGCACAGGCATTCCCTGGGGACAACTGACAGCAACACAAGGTATCCCACTGCTAGTTCTCACTGGGGAACCAAACATCCACGCTCATGTGGACGTGGCCTGTGGGAAACAAACAAGCTCACTTTTAAAATATCAGGGTCCAAACTGCTTTGTCTGCTAGCAGTAAATTTAAACAGTCCTGGAAGCAAGGATTTAAAAAAAGAGACATATCAGTTAGTTATAAGCACTGGCTTGGAACATTTTCATTGTATGCTCTGGGAGGAAGCCAAGTTAAACATTTACATTAATCCTCTGAAGAGTGTCTAAAGGAAGTAGGAGTTTTTAATATTCAGTGTCTTACTCATACAAGTAGTCTTAGTTCATGTGGCAGATCCATTGATTTATGGATTACAATTGCTTGTTAAGAAAAAAAGCTAGGATTTTTTGCCCTTAATTATAAATTAGAATCAATGAGTAGTCAAACAATTCCTGTCATTTGCTGAGTATCTTGCTACTAGAACAGGTGTTACTGTAACTAAAGTATCAAGAGGATCTAAATACAACAGTATTTAAGTAACGTGCAAATAGGACAAGAAGCATTGTGTATGGACATACAAACAACTTATTGTGCCATCAGAGACAGTGGGCCTTTACCATGCCTATTGCCTATTTGTACACTGTAACCCCAAAAGAAGAGAAAGCCAAACTATGGTTATGTACCCTTCAGTGAAACAGGGGAGGATCCATAGCTGTTTAGTAGGCCTGTGTGAAGCAGCTAGTATTCCCTTCAGATTTAGATTCAGCTGATTCAGGGGACAGTGATTTGATTCAGTGGGTTGGATCACTGTCCTGAATTGATTTGGCCAAATCTGATTCAGAGATTCAGCTGCCACCAGATTGGCCAAATTTCCAAATCAAACAGGCCCCATCCCTCGCCCGCTCTTCCAGCCCCATCAATGGCTGCCCAGTCTGTCCCCAGCCTCCCAGCTCTTTAAAAAAAAAAAAAAAAAAAAAGCCTGGCACTTACCTGCTGCTGCCAGGTGGGGTGGTGATTCCCACTGCCCCCTACTGCCCTGTGCCATGTGGGGGGCTCTGCCATGAGTCCCCGTCCCTTGCCGGCTCTCCCAGCCCCCCCCATGGCTGCCCCACCTGGCCCCAGCTCCTGGCTCTTTAAAAAAAAAAAAAAAAAGAAAAAACCCCCCACAGTCACTTGCTCCTGCCAGGCGGGGGGGAGGGGGTTTCCACTGCCCCCCACTGCCTTGTGCTGTGGGGGGGGCTCTGCCATGAGCCCCCAGAAGCTCTGATGGCTGCTCCAGTAGCTGGTTAGTGTAGGACTTTGTTGAAAGAACAGGGAGCTGGGGCCGAGTGAGGCAGCTATTGATGGGGCTGAGAGAGTGGGCAGGGCATGGGGGCTCATGGTAGAGCCCCCAACACAGTGTGGGGCAGTGGGGGACAGCAGGGATTGGCAACAGCTGGTAAGTTTGGGGCTTTTTTTTTAAAGAGCAGGGACGCTGGGGCCAGGTGGGGCAGCCATGGGGGGGGTGGCTGGGAGAGTGGGCGGGGGAGCAGGCAGGGGATGGGGCCTGGTTGTTCCCTCTACCCCCTACTTACCAGCACAGAGTCTGGGTCCAGCTCCCTGCGGCAGTGAGCAGGGATTGCCCAAATTTCTGAAGCTCTCTGAATCATTTCCAAATTGATTCAGAGAGCTTTGAATCAATTCAGACTTTTTTATTGGTCTCATGATTCAATTCAGATTTGGAGATTCGGTTGCCAAATTGGGCCGAATCTCCTCTGAATTGATTCAGCACCCAAAGCTTTGCACAGCCCTACTGTGTTTAGCTTCTAATTATCACAGAACAACTGATATGTGGTAAGGTTCTGTGCACTTTTTACCCTGTAGTAAATTGTAGGTATGTCTATACTCATTATTTTCCTGGTTAGCTATCTGCTTAGGATAATAAATATAGAAACCTTGAATAATAAAAATCATATTGGAAGAAATGTAAGTGTGACTACTACAGATCAATATGATAGTTTAAAAATCCTAGTATAAAATTATCATCTCTTATAGGCCATAGCTTTCTTCCACAAGGTTGTGGTTTATTTTCATTGAATTATATTCAGTGAAAACCAAGTTAATTTATTTTTTAGGGCTTCATTATCTTGATGTAGCAGATTCTTTTCCAGTTTCTTCAGAAGTAAATGAACTTTTCACAAGTGTTAATATATCAGATAACCAGGCCAGGCCCACAAATGTAATAACCTGCATGACATCTGATATAACTATTTGATTACAGACATATTTCTACATCTATCAGTCTGCCCAGCTTGTTCCCAGGATTAGACCCTTACATTTGTAATCTTTGTGAGGCACAGTCCAAGTCTCAGTCACTCTGTATAAAGCAAATATTAATAGATTTATAGTGGCTGGAGTCCCATCTGGCAAATTCTGACCCCTGTTGTGTCTTTGCATTTCATTGCATTGCCCCTGCTTTAGGCTTCATTTAATATCTGCTATCTGAAATGACAGCAGCAGCATGGACAAAAATAACTCAAGCAATATTCTCACTTACTGGGCTATTTAAGGCATCCTGTGGTGTTATGTCATTTTTCACGACAGGGGAGCAAAAAAGAAGGTGCTAATGTTGTTTTGTCACCTCAAAAATGGGAAGAAAATATAATCTTCCGTACTCTCAAATCTTTATTATTAAATATTTTAAATGGTATTGCAAGGTTTGCTTTCTTGTTTGTATATTCCAAAACCAGCTGCTGCCTATCATTTCTTGAAAAAGGTGCACTACTCACAGTCTTTTGTGTTCAGGACAAGCCATCCAGACAAACATGACAATTCTACTGCACTTTTGACCTGCAGGGTGCTTTTATTCTCTGTCATCCTGGATTAATATTAGGTCAATTGGACTTGTCCTCATGTATAATAGAATAGATATGAGCCCATTGCATAGCTGCTGGCTGATATTAAATTTAGCAATTAAGAGTCACACACAGGAGATTGAGTATAGATATAGAGAAAAATAATAGCAAGCATCTCTCTCTTACTGTGCCTTTTGGCTTTCAAGCTTTGAGTCTGGCCTCTCTTATGAAGCTTTGATGCCAAGGCGGGGAGGCACAGGCAAAAGCAAACAACTGTGTGGAAAAAAAGGAGAGGAATATTTCTACTTCCTTTCGGGAATATTTTACCCTAGGCCTCAGCCAAAGAACAGGACACTCGTATTGAACCTGCAATAGATGGTTCTTGCTGTTGCTAATTCCACAAGAGTACTGTAGCAAAACTGCATGCACCTCTGGCTAGATGCCAGTGGCTGCACAGTTGGCCTTTGTGTGGCACTGCTGCCATGTGTGCCCCTGCTTTGCCATCTGGACAGCTAGATGGGGGGTTTGTGGGTGAGGGTGTAGGGGTGTGGGTATAAGGGGTTTGTGGGGAGGGTTTGAGGGGTTTGACACCCCCCCCATGTCCCTACCTGCCTGTGTTGCACAGCTCCTGGTGCTGGCAGCAGCAGCCAGCTGAGCCATTGGAGGACTCATGGCCCACTGTGGAGAAAGCCCCATGGCAGCGCAGTGCCACCTGAAACTCAGGGCTGGCCCAATGGCTCAGTTGCCTGCTGTCATGGAGCCAGCCCAGCTCAATGGCACTCAGGGAATATGTAGGCAGGAGCCAGTGTGCCCTGATGGTACACGGCTCCTATGTGCAGTGCTGGGAGCCCTGGGTGACAGCAAGAGCCTGCCTGGTTCTGCCCAAGGGCATGCACTGTGCACCATGTGTAGCTCTTGGGTCTCAGGCAGCACTGCGCTGCTGGGGGGGGTGTCCTCTGCCTGCAGCGGGCCATGAGCACCCAGATGGCAGCTGCTGCTGCTGTGGGAGGGGCTGTGCTGTGTGGGGGGCAGGTGGGAGACCCACCCCCACATAGTTCCCCCACTCCCACACAGCCCCCCCATACCCACAGTCTCCCAACCCCCACACAGACCCCCCCCATGTCCTTTTTTACCTGGGACAGAGCCTGAGTCTGAGACACTGCTGCCAGCCTTGCCCCACTTCTATTTGCCCCAGTACACTGAGGCAGCATGGAGCATCAGGGGCATGCAGCAGCCATAGAGACACTCTAGCTGGGTGATACACACTGCTCAGTGCTGCCCTCAGAGACAGAGACTGCTCCTCCCCTGCCCTGATCCTTCCCTGCCCCTTAGTTGAGCCCCCCTGCTGCCTGGGCTGACCAGGAGCAATTTGCTTCTATATGTGCATTCAGATGCATTAATGTAAACACTGTTGTCTAGTACCTATATCCATCAGTGCTAGCAAACAGCACTTTACATTAATCTACTGAGCAGTAATTGCTACACATGTGTAGATGGTGACACTTTACTGTGCTTTATGGTCTAATGCTCAGTAAAGCGCACATGTAGATGCGCCTAGTGTGTAAAAAAAAGACCTCCTTTCTTTTAGTTTTAAATTTACTACCTCCTAGTGTCTTTTTGTGACCCCTAGTTTTTGTATCATGAGAGATGGTAAATAGTAAATTCCTATTTACTTTCTCTTTGCTGCTTAGTGTTTTGCAAACCACTATAATATCCCCGCTCAAGCAGCTCTTCAGTCTCTTCTCATTTGGAAGTCCCTCCATACCACCAATCATTATTGTTGCCCATCTCTGCACCTTCTCTCATTCTTCTAAATCCTTATTTGAGGTCTGGGAACCAGAACTGGGCACAGTATGTAAGGTATGGACACAGCAGAGATTTATAAAGGGGCATAATGATACTTTCTGTTTTGTTTACAATTCCCTTCTTAATAATCCCTAACATTTTGTTTTCCTAACACAGCAAGATAGAATAAACAGGAAGACATTATCTTTTGACTATCTGACTGTCTACCCCAACTACTTCAGGCCCTCTTCATGCCAAGGTTGCATAAGTAGGACAAATGTTGTTTCTTTTGTCCTAATTATCATTTCTTTTCCAACCTATAGTTGAGTTATTCTTACTTAGATTTTGAACAGCATATATAGAGACTGCTGGTCCTTACCGTGTATCTCCCAGCATGGGTGATTGATGCCCTCTGAGTTGGGGGGGCACTTGCCCTCACAGCAGCCAGTCAGCAACTGGGGGGGATGTCCCCCCCATGGCCAATAACATTGATCCTCAAGTAGCAGCGGCACTTTTGGGTGAGAGCAATTGCCCGTGGGGGGACCGCAGGGATCACTTTTCCTGGTGCCCCCACTTCCCAGCCGCTGCTCTCAGGGGGGCACCAGTGCTCTCACCTACCCCCCCTGCCCAGGAATGCTGGCTCTCAGGGGGTGCATGTGCACCCCCATGCTCCCTCCATGCATTGCCACTGTCTCCCAGGATCCTTCTGCTAGGCAGTTTTTGGTAACTGACTTGGATGAACCTATTTAGACCACAAGAAACTATGCCAGGGCTGTTTATCCTATCTTGCTATGCTAAGCAGCCATTCTATGCAAGTGGCTGGGGGACACACTATTGGCTGCATGCCCCCTGGGCCACACCAGGGTGCATGTTGCATGGATGCCTCCTCCACCCCTGTTACCCAGTGGACCTGTAATGCCCCTGTTGCAATGGTTGCCCTGTGGGTGCCTTCCTGCAGTGACTTTACATGGACACTTCCACCTGCCACTGCTGCACTGTGTGTTCACACAGGCACCCCAGTGCTACACTGTGTGCTGTGTGGCCCTGACCTCACTCTGAGCACTCTGCCATGCCATACCACACTACTCTGCCCCATAAGGCAGGCATAGAACATGAAACAAGTGAGGCCTCCTCCACAAACTTCCTCTTCAGCTGAGGCATGGCCTGGGTCACTGAAAGCATGTAGCTGCATTTTTAAAATCAAAAGTAAATATCTGTTCACTTGCTTATCAATTCAATTTATGCAGCTTAAATTAACCTGCAAAGATTGAATAGATTCAGCCTCAGGCTTTTTTGACTATCTGCACTTAGTCAATGTGTCTGGAGTCTGTATCAGTCATGATCAGTACTCTAGAATGGTCATTGTCCACTCATTCAGTATTTAGCCAGTAAGAAGTAGTAAGAATCCCTGTTTTGTCCTGAAATAATATTTTGCAAAGTTTTCCCCTTTAACTTCCTTGAATAGGTTACTGTGAGAAAACATGTTTTGGCATGAAACACCACAGGCTATATTCATCTTATTACAGATGCATGTATTTCAGAGTTCTTACAGACAGGATGAATTGTTTTTAATGGACCTATCATTGGAACTGGATCATAGTAAAGTAGCGTTGGAAGGGACCTTATGAGATCCTCTAGTCTAACCCTCTCCCATGAGGAGAGAGAGGTAGTAAGCCTAGCGTCTTATAGTTAACAACTGATTAATTGAACTTGAGCTTGCAGAAACTTATTCTATACTTTTCTTATTTAGTGGGTGTGTCTACATATTCTAATTTAAGGTTCTTTAGCCATTTTTAAGGCACATTAAGGGCACGGGTCTACACGTGTGTGCCCCTACTACATCTTAAAAATGGCAATTTTAGGCTATTTGTGTAGCTAAAGTACCTTAATGCATGTGTAGATGTGCTAGGGCATATTAATGCTGTGTGTGTGTCAACTGACTTGGGACTAACTTTAGTCCCAAGTAGGTGTGCACAATGTTAATTTGCATTAGGGTATGCATGTGTAGATGTGCTAGGGCATATTAATGCTGTGTGTGTGTCAACTGACTTGGGACTAACTTTAGTCCCAAGTAGGTGTGCACAATGTTAATTTGCATTAGGGTATGCATGTGTAGATGCGTGCCTAATTCCCCTTAGTGTGCCTAAATTGCCTTAAGTTTAGGTGTGCACAAAAGCACATGTAGACATGCCCAGTTAGTCTATAAGCTGAAAATCTACCCTGCTTTCTGCCTGACTTTAAACCATGCCAATCTTGTGTCTATCCAACCGGCTTTTGAAATTTCCAGTGGGGGATTGTTCCAATGTTTGACCATCCTCATAGTGAAAAAAGTCTTCGTAATCTCCAACACAAATTTCCTCTGCTGCAGTTGGAAGCATTGCTCTTATTCCTATTCCTTATGTCCACCAAAAATATTCTATCTTAACCTTATTTATAATATCTCTTCAGGTATGTGAAGACTGTTATCAAATCCACCCTCCTCAATCTTCTCTTCTCCAAACTAAATAATCCTATATCTTTCAGCCTTTCCTCATAAGATATGCTTATGACTTATGAGATGGTTTGTCCCAAATCCTGAAGAAGATTGGCTGCCCTCCTAAGCTCATGAGCATCATCAAGTCCTTCCACATTGGTATACGTGGAATGGTGTAATTCAGTGGGTCAAGTCTGGAAGAATTTGAAATCAAGAGTGGTGTCAAACAGGGCTGTGTCCTTGCTCTGATCCTTTTTGGGATTTTCTTCACTGTCCTAAATATGCATTTCAGTGGCTGTTCAGAAGGAGTATACCTTTGGACCAGACCTAATGGGAAACTCTTTAACCTCATTTGTCTGAAAGTGAAAACAAAACCTCAAGAAGTTCTTGTCTGTGAAGTGTTCTTTGCTGATGACACAGAATTTGTTAGTCATTCAGAAGCAGGACTGCAAAGTCTCATGGATCAATTTTCTCATGTTTGTGATTATTTTAGTCTGACCATTAGAAGAAGACAGTAGTCATGGGCCAACAAGTTGGCCGCCCTCCTGAATTTCAAATAAATGATGAAAGCCTGGAAGTGGTTGAAAAAGTTCACTTACTTGGGCTCCACTGTCTCACAAAATTTTGTCTTGGAAGCTGAAATTAACACTTGTATTGGAAAGGCAAGCAATGTCATGGCTAAACTTCAAAAGAGAGTTTGGAAAAACAAGACTCACTTTATTGACAAAGATGTCCATCTGCAGTGCTTACATGCTTGGCTTTCTATTGTACGATGGTGAAACGTGGATTCCTTATGCCAAGGAGGAAGGAAAACTAAACAATTTCCATCTTTAAAGTCTCCGCTGTATCCTGGGTGTAACATGGTGTGAAAATCTCCAATTTTGCTGTTCTGGAACAGGCCAAGATACCCACTACATTCTTGCTCCTGAGACAGAGACACCTCCATCAGTTAGGACATGTGAATTATATGAGGAATGACCGAATCCCCAAAGACATACTCTATAGTGAGCTGGCCACTGGCAAACATCATCTTGGATAGCCCAAACTCCATTTTGTTGTTGTCTGCAAGAAAAACCTTTGTGAGCTGCTCCATTGATGGCCAACACAGAGAATCAATTGCTTTGAACCACTGCAAGTGAAAAGTTGTTGTGAAGCTGGGCCTACGTTGCTTTGAGATGGCAAGCGTCAATGATGAGATAGAGAAGAGGCATCAGAGACAAGCAGGACAAAATGGTTCTTGGCATGCCAGCACAAGCTCAATCAAGTTTGTATTAGGGGTGTGTGAAAAGGGCTGTATTTGATTTGGATTCGGCCTGAATTGGGGACAGTGATTCAATTAATTGATTTGAATCACTGTTCCCAATTCGATTTGGCTGAATCCAAATCTGAAGATTCTATGCTGATCCAGAGAATGAATGATTCAGTCACAGACACAGCTTTAAGTGTTTTTTCTACATACCTCGATGTACCAGGCACAGTTCATGAATGCTGTGATGGTGGGGCGGATGAAGCATCCCACAGGAGTGTGGGGGGCCCCTCTGCATGCTCAGTGGAGAACCAAGAAGTGGACTGGAAGTACTTCCAGTCCACTTCCGGTCCATTTCTGGGTCTGCCAGGGAGTGCACCAGGGGCCCCCCCATGCCCCCCTAGCTTGGCAGTCAGCCATGGGGGGACCCCAGGTGTCCCCCAAGACCCAGGAGGCAACAGTCGCCAAGCTGGGGGAGGTCATAGGAGGCCCCCCAGTGTGCTCCTTGGTGGACCCAGAAGTGGACCGGAAGTGCTTCTGGTCCACTTCCGGGTTTGCTGCTGAGTGCACTGGGGAGCCCCTCGCACTTCTGTGGGATACTCCATCTACCCCAGCATCGCAACAGTCATGAGCGGCCTGGTACCTTGAGGTATGTAGAAAAAACATTTAAAGCTGTGTCTATGTCTGAATCTCCAAATCTTTCCGAATCTCTCTGAATCATTTCAGAGGGTTCCAATTCAATCTGGAGAGATTAAAGGGTCTCCTGATTCAATTCAGATTTGGAGATTTGGCCACTGAATCAAGCCAAATCAGGGACCAAAGCTTCGCACAGCCCTAGTTTGATTGTTCAATTTGCTGGGGAGTCTGCTTGTCACACATTGGACTCAGCCACTCAAGAAGCTGTGGTGGTAACCAGTAACTCAAAGACACAATCTCCATGGTCTTCTGAGACCAATGGGTGGCAATGATGATGCTTCCCTTCCCATAAGTTATGTTTGTCTCTTTTCTTGAAGTGTAGGGCTGCAAACTTAATACTGTTTTTAAGGTGACTAGTGTGCTGAATAGAGTGAAAAAATTCTTTCCTTGATTTGTAAGAGAGACTCCTGTTAATACAACCCAGTATGCTGTTGGCTTTTTTGCAACAAGAGCACACTGTTGTCTCAGATTCAGTTTCAAATCTATTGTAATCCCCTTTGCCCTGGGCCGTGGGGGCTCGGCGAAACCGGAAGTGCCATGGTGGGCACTTCCAGTTTCACTTTGCCTTACAAGCTGGCATGCCAGTTAATAGAGTATGCCAGCTTGTAAGGTGCTGGTTAATGGAACTTTTACTGTACCTCTCCCTCAGAGTATGGAGCACTATAAAATGCATCCCTGCCCACCCACATACCATTCCAGCTAAAAGAACAATGGCGTCATTTTATGGAAAGCACATTAAAAATGGAACGAACATTCTTAAGGACAAGAACTGTCATTTTTGTGTGTTTGTACAGTGTTGGGCACAATAGATTGGATGAGTCCTGTTTTGGGATTTCTGCAATATAAATGTTCAATAAAGTAATCCCATTTGATTATCATTTCTGATAATTCCACCTTTGTCTGATGCCATCTTTGAAGAAGCATTAAAATACAGAATTTCAATAGGCAATGTCAAAGGATACAATACTGTGAATTCCTTTAACACTTGTGTGTGTGTCTGGATGTGTTAACATTGGCAAAATTTATAATATATATACACATATATGTGTAATATAATATTTAAATTATATAAATGGATATTTCTGTCTCATATGTACAGTTAAATTAACATGTATTTCATTCTTGTAAGTATACATGTACATTCCATACCTCACCCTTTTTTATGCACTGATGCAACTTGTGCCAGCACAGTTCCTCAGGGACGTTAATCCTATTTCAAGCTTACTGCAGCTCAAATGTGTTTGTAGAGGAAGGGAGGAGAAAAGAGAAATTGCAGCTGTCTCAATGGCTCAGGACTGCATTGGCTGTTATTGGGATGGATGCCATTTTCCCCCTAAAAATACCTCTTTTAATTCCATAAAATAGAAAGATAGTATTTTTAATAACATTTTAATTGTGCCATGTCAGTAAAATGGGCAAAATCTAGGCTTTGTGGAAAGTAAAGTACCTCTGTGTGTGCATGTCAGAAATGGCTTTTTGCATTTGTGTGAAGATTTCTGAATGTTAGAGTGAAATTTCTTCAGGTTTTTTAGAACAACAGTCGTATTCAGTGGCTGAAACAGCAATAGTTTTGCATTCCTCTAAATTCAGATAGTCTCAGGAGGTCTATGGCTACAAAAGATTTCATTTCTGATTTATGTGTAAGAAACTTTGTGAAAAAAATTAATTAATTCACAACTATGATCTAGACTATAGGTGCTATAAATTGCTTTTTCTAATGCAAATTGTTCTCAGGACTTCTCCACATTATGGCCAGTTTTTTCAGTTCTAATAGCCTGTATGCTGGGGCATTCTGTGAAGGATAAAAGGATGAGATAATCCCTCATAATTCCCCTTCTTATAAAGCATAAACTCAAGTACAGCAGATGTGATGGGGTAACCTTTTTTTCCTCTTGTACCTCATTCAAATGGCTACTTGTTTCTGAACCTAACTCTTTGTCTCATTTCAACAGCAGAAGCCCTTTGGAACACAGTATTACAGCATCTAGGATGAAATCCACGCCCGTTTAAATCAATGGTGAAACATGCAGTATTCAGTGAGACCAAGATTTCACCTACAGGATTGTGTGCTGTTTCTGCTGAAGTCAGTGAAAGGTAGTGCAGCATGTAACTGGAATATCCATACTTTTTTTGACTTTGGACTTCAGTGTTTGCCATTCAAATTGTCCAACAATCTGCTAAAGATTTCCAGCAGCTACATTTTTCAGTAAAGCCAAGTATGAGGTTTTCCAAAAGGTAAATGAAATGAGCCATTGAAAAAGTGTCAATCAGAAGCCAAAACGTAACTTAATTTTTTGATCCTGGTTCAGAACGCATGCGATTTAGCATGTGGCAAACTGTAAAATGAACTGGAACAAAAGTGCTTGAAATGAATTTCACCTTGACCTGATTTCCACTTGACTGAATTTGTTGTAGTAAACTGGTGACACATAGTAGATAAACAGTAACACATGTCTGCATTTGAAAACAGAGAACAGATGGTAAACACGCTGATAGAAGAACTGTTATACAAGAGCACTGTGTATAATTCAGAAAGGTCAAATCCCCTGAAAGCCAAAACAAGTTTGATAAGGGAAAGGGATTAATTGAAGGGGAGCCAGAGATGAGCCAGTGAGCACAGTTCAACTTGGAGCAACTACCTGCAGTTCTGGAGAGCTGTAGATAGAAAGAACATCTTGCCTGTTTTCCCCCCTTATAAATGAGACACATGAAATGTGGTCAGTATTGTGTCTAGAGCAGACTGCTGCCAGGAAAAATATCTTCACCTGATTGGTTGATTCTGTGCCATCATTGTAAAAACTGCTGCTGGTGGTGGAACAACAGAATGGTTTCATCTTGTCTGGAGCATTTTACCCACCATTCAAAAATAGTGATAGACATCCCTGAGCCAGGGAATCCTCAATTTGGTCTGTCTGCTCTCACTGGCTCGACAACAGCTTGCTGAATAGCTATTGGTACCTACTTATAGCACAGTATGAAGAAGGATTGGAAAGGCTTCTGTCTACCTCAAGTACTTATATGGCTTCACTCCATAATATATGAGCCCCTTTCCATTTTAATGTATTTCTCCTCATAAAACTACCTTGGGAAATACTACCACACCTCTTTTATGAATGGGGAAAGAAAAGAGAAGTGACTTGATCAAGACCAGATCCAAGAACAATGCATAGGGGAATTGCAATGGCGGCAAAGAGCTCATTGTGCCTGTATCCTGCAGCTAACACTGGAGTCTTGACAATGAACGGGGAGGGGAGTTGATCCCCTCCTGGATCCACTCAACCCTGCTGTAGGTTACTCAGATTGTTATCTTAAGTGAAGGTCTCTGTAACAGGGGGCCTGCTCGGGGTCCGTCTACTGACGGCCCTACCCACCTGTTCTGGGCCAGCTGCCCGCCTTCTCTCCTGCCATGCCTTGGTGTTAATTAAATTAATGATCTTAATTAGGTGGGAGGCTGCCCATTTTCTTGCCCCGATGCCAGGGAGCGCTATCTGTGGCTCTGTTCCTCCCCTACACTGCAGCCCAAGCCTCACAGATGGTATTTATAAATTTCTCCTTCTGCTGGGGTCTTGGCCACTGTGGGCTTACCTCTTCTCTCTTTAGCTAGGCCTGTGAGGCAAAAACCCACTAATCAGGGCTTGACTCCGAGGCTCTAGCTCTCAAAAACTCACTCGGGCTCCTGCGCCCTCTCTGGCACTGAGGTCTGCTGACCCCCAAATACTGTGCCCTCTCTGGCACTGAGGTCCCCACAATGCAGTGGGGCCCCCCAATGAGGCCTCCTCCTTCCCCAAATAGCCTCAGCCCTATCCTCCGGGGTATTAACATCCAAGACAAAACATAAGCTTCTATGGCCATATAAAGGAAAAAATGATAACAAAGAAATAAGAGAAGCAAATGCTTGCTTACTTTAGATGATCATGCTTCTGGCTCACAGCGTGGCGTATTCTTCCAAAAGAGACTGCTGCCGCGACACTGTGGTCATTGGGAGTCCCCCTTTCTGTTGTCCCTCTGGCCTTCTCCACTCACCATTTGTAGGATCCTGGCCTTCCTCTTCCTGTCACCTGACTGACTGGCAGGGCTTGAGCCTTAACCCCTACTTGACCAGCCGGCCATGACTGGAAGGTTCTGGATTTGAAGGGACAACCCTGTCGCTTAGTAACAGGGCTAGGGTTCCTTGTTACAGCCTCCCAAATAAATCTTTCATTTATTGGCGTATCCTTCTGTCCCAAAGAAACATTACACTGATACAAAACTTGGACAAGTCCAACTTAGACTCAGTAGGTAGGACGATATGTTCTCTTATAAATGCAAGGGGTTGAAATAAAGATGGGCATTGGCAGGAAAGAGAAGCTGATGGAAAAGGAAATCAAAATATGAGGGCAAAATCCTTAAGTCCTTAATTCTAGTTTCCTATCCTAAATTACAGAATTCAGAATGGTATTGCATCCACCTTTGACAAATAACACAGAGGAGGATCCCTCATTCTGACTCACCCATTAAGAGAACATATTAACTAAGGCAAAAAAACTCCAAAATATAATTTTAAAATTGGTAAGTTAAAAAGAAAAGCTACATGGCAGAAAATATGATTTTTCCAGTGAAAGTATATCGTTTGTCTTGTATTTGAGTTCAAAAAGGCTTAGCCGCATTGGCTCAGAAATGTACCAAAATACATCTCAAAAGCAAGACAAAAATAAGAGAGAATCTAGCAGAAAATGAATTTTCACTGAGTATAAAGAGTTTAGTCTTCAAAACTATTCAAAGGTCTTTTATTAAAATGTAAAACATGGTATAACAGTCATTTCTTTTAAAGCTGAGTTCTACAGTTAAAAATATACCTACAGAGTATTATTCATGCCCCATATTTTTTCAATCAGTTCTTGGCAGCGAGCTTTAAATTTAAAATTGAAGTTGCTCTATTTAAGCACTCCAAGAAAACAGCACCTAATTTTTCACTCCATTTCTGAAGTCAGGCATATTGAATGTTCAGCACATATCTGTTTTCAGGAATTAGCAATGCCAAAGTCATTTCACTTATGACTTATTTAAGAGTCTGCAACTAGAGATCTGAATTTAGGCTCTTATCACATTTTTTCCTCTGAGGGCGACTTAAAACAAAAATTGTCCAAGCCAGTAGCCTTTTGTAACACATGCTTTGTTCATCTAGATGTTGAAGTGTCTTCAATGGAGAATATTTGTCTCCCTGTACCACAGACCATTTGATATGGCCAAATTCTGTTTACTTACATGGGTTGTGAGCATCTTGAAATAACATTACTAAAGAGAACAAGAGTCCACATGATTTCCTTCAATGGAAAAATACCTATGGAAGATTCTAGAGGGAAACACCATTCTTTTGTTCCTCCCCAATCATTCCAGGAAAGAGAATAGGTCCCTTAGATTTGATCCTTGTGTCACTGCATTTGCTGCAGCTCCTACTGCAAGTTCTTCCACTATGTCCCTAGACAGTGATGTCTTTGGAAACCCTAGAAGAGGTAGCAGTCAACTTGCATGCAAAACGTACAACATATAACACAGCTCTAGGGAACTTAGATGAGTGTGAGGCTACTATGCATCTCTTCCAGTAGGTCCATGATATGGCTATTCTTAATACCCAACCCATTCTCTGCTTCCTTTCCTCTGCAGATCGTTTCATGTTGAGTCCAGTGAAAGATATAAAAGTGATATGATTTCATAGACATTTGGGCTGGAAGGGACCCCAAAGGATCATTGAGTCCAGCCACCTTCCCCAGGAGCAGGGAGTCAGCAGGGATCATAGGATCCCAGCATGATAAGAATCCAAATGTGTCTTGAAGGAGTTCAAAGTGGGTACTTGAAACACCTCCGGCAGCAATCTATTCCAAACCTTGGGGGCTCGGACAGTAAAGAAGTTCTTCCTTATGTCCAGCCTGAATTGGTCGCAGCAGAGTTTGTGACTGTTCAATCTTGTCATCCCTTGGGGTGCTTTGGTCAACAGACATTCCCCCAGATCCTGATGAACACCCCTGATAAACTTATAGGTGGCCACCAGATCACCCTTGACCCTGCGCTTTTACAGGCTGAAGATCTCCATGGCCCTCTGCCTCTCATCATAAGGTCTGTTTTCCTGACCTCTGATCATGCATGTGGCTCTCCTCTGGACTCTCTCAAGCTTCTCCACATCCTTTTTGAATTGTGGAACCCAAAACTGGATGCAGTACACCAGCTGTGGCCTCACCAAGGCCAAGTACAATGGGAGAATGATGTCCTGGGATTTCCTTGAGTAGCATCTATGGATACAAGCCAGCATTTTGCTCGCTTTACTAGCCGTAGCATCACACTGAAGGCTCGTGTTCATCTTGTGGTCAACCATGACCCCCAAGTCCCTTTCATCTGTAGTGCTAACCAGCGTAGCACTGCCAAGCCTATAAGCATGCTGCAGGTTTTTCCTCCCAAGGTAGAGTACCTCGCATTTTCCAGTGTTAAACACCATCAGGTTCTCATCCGCCCATTTTGTGAGCCTGTCAAGATCTGCCTGGATCACCCTCCTGTCCTCAGGTGTGGATGCTTTACCCCAGAGTTTGGTGTCATCGGCGAACTTGGCCAGCCCACTTCTGATGCCAAGGTCTTCATCATTGATGAAGATGTTAAAAAGTATAGGCCCAAGGACAGAGCCTTGGGGGACCCCACTGGTCACAGCGCACCACTACAATTGACTACCATCAGCCACCACACTCTGGGTCCTACCACGGAGCCAATTCCCCAGCCAGAGGATTGTGGTGAGGTCAAGACCACAGTTGGCCAGTTTTGCCAAGAGGTGATCATGGGACACCAGATCGAAGGCTTTTTTAAAGTCAAGATATTTGACATCAATCTCTTCCCCCTTGTCCAGGTGATAGGTCACCTGGTCATAAAAGGAAAGGAGATGGGTCAAGCAAGACCTACCTGCAACAAACCCGTACTGGGTATCCCTCAGGATATTGCTGTCAGCTAGTCTGTTAAGGATGGCCTCCTTGATAATCTTTTCAAAGACCCTTCCCCAGGATAGAAGTCAGGCTGATGAGCCTGTAGTTTGCCAGATCTACTTTCCTCCCTTTCTTGAAGATAGGCACCACATTAGCTTTCTTCCAATCATCGGACACTTCACCAGAGCACCAGGAGCTCTCAAAGATCCATGCCAGGGGCTGAGCTATGATGCTTGCCAGCTCCTTGAGTACCCTTGGGTGTAAACCGTCAGGGCTGGCTGACTTGAAGGTATTTAGCCTGTCAAGGTATTCCTTCATGAGATCAGTTTTGATGGCAGGTAAGGAATCTCCCTCATCTGGGCATCCCTGTCCCACAGTGGGCAAGGGCGTCCCATGGGACTGGTGAAAAACTGACACAAAGTACCCATTTAGCAAGTTGGTTTTTCCTGGGCATCGGTTGTCAGTTGTCCCATCTAGTTTAGCAAGGGTCCAATGTTGCCCTTGCTTTTCTTCTGGCTCCCCACATATCTAAAAAAGGACTTTTTATTGTCCTTGATATTTGTAGCTAGCTGGAATTCCATCGTAGCCTTGGCTTTCCTGGTTTGCTCTCTCTGCAGGTCTGGACCAGAGTACAGTATTTCTCCTTGGTGGTGGTTCCAGTCCTCCATCCTTTGTGGGTCTTCCTTTTAAGATGCAGAAGTTCCGCTAGTTCCCTGGAGAGCCAAGGGGGCTGTTGTGCCCTTCTGCTGCCTTTCCTCTGAGACTTTGCTTGCACATCCAGGATTGCTCCCTAGAGGAGCAACCACTCGTCCTGAACTCCCCTCCCCTTTGGGGCCTCCTGAGCTTGTCAAAGTCAGCTTTCCTGGAGTCAAGGACTTCTGTATTACTGACTGACTTGCCAGCCTTATGGCGGATGGTGAAGGTGATCAGCTCATGGTCATGGTCACCCAGCTTCCCTTCAATCATAAGGTTGCTGATTAGGTTGTCCCCAGTTGCCAGTACCAGGTCGAGCAGTGCTTTACCTCTCATCAGCCTGTAGACTTCCTGCATCAGGTAGAGGTTATCCACGCATAAGAGAAAGCCTTGCAACTGTGTGGATTTTGCCGAGTGTTCCTCCCATGAGATGTCTGGGTAGTTGAAGTCTCTCATGACAGCCATACACCAGGAATGCATGGCCTCAGCCAATTCCCTGGCAAACTCCTGGTCAAGGTCTTGACCCTGGGTAGGGGGTCTGTAGTAGACTCCCATCGTAGTATCCCCTGTGTCATGTTCCCCACAGACTTTAACCTAGAGGGTCTCAAGTCATCCACCATGGGTGCCAATGTCAGCTTGCAGAGATGCGTAGCTTTCCTTGACATAGAGAGCTACACCCCCTCTCCCTTTGTCCACTCAATCTCTCCTGTACGGGGTATAGCCATCTATACCTGTGGCCCAGTCATGGGTGGAGTCCCACCAGGTCTCCATGATCCCTATGACACCATAGTTATTTGTGTTTAGCAGGAGGACAAGTTCCTCCTGTTTATTCCCCAAGCTCCTGGCATTTGTATATAGGTATGCAAGTGTCCCCTTGGGGGCCCTAACCTTGCCTACAGTTCATTCCAGGGCTGGGGCAGGGGTGGGTTCCCTTAAGTGCCTTGGCCTGCTGGCTTTGCAAGGGTTACTCACTGGGCCAGCAGTGGCGGTATTCCCTGCATCCCCCGGCGGGCTTAGTTTAAAGCCTGGTGGAACAGGTCAGCCTCCTCCCCAGTGGAGAGGGGTGGAAGCCATCCCTTCCCAGCATCTCACTGCTTCTCTCTCCAAAGAGTGGACTGTGGTCATGGAAGCCAAAGGCTTCCTGATGACACCAGCACCACAGTCTTTGGTTCACTACCTGGATCCTCCTCTCCCTCCTCAGCCCATAGCCTGAGACTGGGAGGATCGAAGAAAACACCACCTGCACCCCCAGACTGTTTAGCCTTGCTCCCAAATCCCTGTAGTGCTTCAGGACCTGGCTGGGAGCGCTCTGAGACATGTCATTGGTGCCCACATGGATAAGGAGCTCGGGATAGTGGTCAGTGGGCTGGAGGAGTTTAGCGAATCTTCTTCGCAATGTCTCGGACATTCCTGCGGGCTCCCAGGAAGCAGCAGACTTCCCAGGCTAAGGGGTTGGGGTGGCAGATTACCCACTCAGTCCCTCTCAGGATGGAGTCTTCCATGACAAACACTTTGTGTTTTGTCTTGGGGAGAGTAGGGGCGGTAGCTACAGTAAAGCCCATGTTGTTTGTAGGAGCTGGCAACTTAGCAGGATCTGCTGGGGCTGCAAGAGGCTTGTACCTGTGGCAAAGCTCCAGTGGTGCAGGGCCTTTGGTGTGGTGGGCCCTGGGGCCCTTGACCACCTTGGTCCAAACCCTGGGATGGACACTAAAGGAGGTCCCTGAGTCCTCCCTTGTCCTGGAGGGAGACTGTTGTGTACCCTTCACCTCCCAGGGGAGAAGGGCCTGGAAGTAGGAGTCAGTCTCCTGCTCACAGTCCCTGATGGCACGCAGTCTCTGGACTGCAGCCTGGAGCTCCTCCCAAAAGGGAGCAGACCCCACAAGGGGAGATGGTCGTGCTCCTGGGTCCCAGAGTCTGAAAAAGCGACAGGCAGCCCCTGCAGCCAAAAGCCAGAGACTCTGTCTGCGTGGAGCCCGGAACCATGGGGTCTATCTGGGTGGCGGTCTCTAAGGTGCTGGGGGGGGCCTGCAGGCCCCAAGGGGACCCTTGGGGTGCAGTGTGTGCCCATCTGTGTCATGCCACTGGTGGGCTGGCAACAGCTGGGACTGCATACCCTGGGGTGCTCACAGGCAGGGCCATGGGCCCTCCTGCGCACCCTCTTGTGTGCAAACTCCTGCGCTACCTTGCGTGCCGGGCCCAGGAGTGCACCTGTTTATGCTCTGGTCGCGCAGCTCCCTGGGGGGCTGGGCAAAGTAGGAGCCGGGGAGGGGCGTGACCCTCCTCGGCCCACTCAGCCCACTCCCAGCTGACTAGGTCCCTCCCTCCATGGGTCTCTGATTATCTGGGGCATGCTGGGGCTCATTGGGGGTTCTGGGAGTCTCTCCTGGGGTCCCTGGGCTCAAGGGGCACAGCGGGCTTCCACCCACACATCTCACACTGGAGCTGGGTCAAGAGTGAGGCTTCTGCCATTGCTGGGCCCTTTTTAAACTGTGTGCGTGCGCAGATGGGCCAGCTGGTGCCTTGCAGTTTTTGGGGGGCTGATGGGGGTCCCCCCCTCCACCGAGGGAAGGAACAGGTATGGACTCCCCCCTAATCTGGTATGTGCCCCCACAGCCCAATCGTGCAGCTCCCTGGGGGGCTGGCCCAAGTAGGGGGCTGGGAGGGGGCGTGACCCTCCTTGGCCCACTCCCAGCTGACTAGGTCTCTCCCTCCACAGGTCCCTGCTTACCTGGGGGAGGCTGGGGCTCATTGGGGGTCCTGGGGGTCTCTCCTGGGGTCCCTGGGCTCACAGGGGTGCAGCGAGATTCCACCCACTGCGAAAGTGTGAAAAGTCTGATTCCCATCTCCTCAAGTTGTGAGCAGACATGCATACATCTCTGCAGGTAGATCAAAGGGGTAGGCATTATTTGAGATATGCCTGGAATATGGCCCTCTGCCTTAGTTCATATTTCAGTCATTGCAGATAGTTAACTCTATGGACCTCTGTTACCCTGTGTTCTTATCCAGAATTGGCCTTTAACATCAAAGTAAAGTTCTCCTTTGTTTTTGTCCATTCCATGGCATTTGGCCTTTTTTGCAAATAAAATGTAATCACCAAAATCCAAATCATTTTCCACTGAGTTCGGTTTCAGTGGCATACCACATTTACCTGAATCCATGTTGATTTTGACTTTAAGACAACCCACCAATAATTAGATTCTATACATAGAAAATTGCAAATTTGTTACAGCTTTCCATGTATCTAATCAAAGAATTGAAGGGTCATCTTAAATTTGTCCCCTCAATGCTGTGGCAGGGAAAGTAGTGAGGGATCGGGGGGTAGTAGTGTCATTGTTTTCTTTCATTGAGCAATTATGAACAGAAACATCAACAAAAAAGAGTCCTTTTATGAGGGTTTTCTGAACAAAAAAAGGTTAAACTAGTTGGATAATACATTCACAGTATTATATCTCTTATAAAGAGGCTGTGTCATTTTAAGAGCCCAAATATCTCTTTAGTGTACCCGACTGACATAAGAAATAAGGATTATTCAGGTTTTCATGATATGAAATATTAATCTCATAATCTGTTAACTTTTGCTATATATACTTTTGGGTCATTGTATAGTAACCAATGATAAATGTTTAGGTATATTTTGACCAATAGCTTTACAAGGGTAAAGGGCTTGCTAAGTTGTAAATCAGACTCCCATGATACTTTGGCACTTACTTTAAAAGGCTTACCTAAACTGTATATTTTTTAAAGTGTGTTTAGTAAGCATTTTTCTCTTCCATGGGACATAACTGATTTATTTACCTTGCACTTTTAGTTTTCTGCATTTAAAACTGCCAAGCAAATGCCAGTAATAATAATTTGTGTGTCTGGTACTGTCTGGTATTTTTGTACTTCTGTTTTTTTAAAATAAGCAACTGAAAATTAGCTAGTTCTATAATGCCATAAATTGTAAGCAAGTGTAAATAAATGATATAAAATACTAAATTTGCTTCACTTTAATAACTTCAGCCCTGCAACAAAGGAAAACTTGGTAATGTATACTTTGTGGCTAATTCAATTATTTTAATCCTAATAAATTAATTCAGATGTGTAACATAAATCTCCAAGTCTTTGTTCACATAAAAAAACAACAAATAGTCAACAAGTTTATCTAGATTTTCAGTGCTCAATAAACTGCTACTTTGTCCCACAATTCAGCATTAAGGAAAGCAATTAAGCACATACATAAAGTCTGAAGAAAAATCAATCGCAATTATGTTTAAAAGTAAACATATGTGTAAATAGTTTCTCTGATTGAGGTCTTTACAATTAATAAAAATTTGAGTCACATTTAATTTGCTTAGTGTCTTATAATATGGTATTTAAATAACACCATGATGAAGCAATAGCATTGCATTATGGGAATTTTATGATGCTTTTATGGGAATTTATTATGATGTTTCCATTAAATGCCATTAAAAAGAAAGGATTATGGATGTTATCCTATGAATTGCTCTATTAAAACTATTTACTAGTTACATCTTTAAAGGTCACTAGTACAGAGTAAAGTTTCTGGGAATTTCCTCTTTGCTCATAACAGACTCTAGGCACCTTATTGCTCCCCAATTGGGGGGTGGTATTTTTATCTTCCTGTGTTTTACAATACTTATTCAGAAGTTTGGCAAGATAAATGAATTTCAAGATTGGCATACATTTTATAGAAGTTCAGCTGTTCTACTTGAGCAGTTTTTTGAAGACCAGTAAGTCATGCTTCTTGAAGGGTACACTGAATAGACTGATGTGGGAACTGTAAGATGGCTAATCATGAACTGAGGGTTCCTTCTAACATGAGGCATCTTGAAATAATATAGGTCAGACCTTTGTTCTTTCTCAACCTTCTTCTCTGGAGGAAAATGATCTGACTGACCTTATTAAACAGTAAGTCTTGAATTATTTTGTGTCCACAAAGCTATGCATCAGTTTTAGAAGCAGCTCAAAGAGGGGTACCTTCATGTTGGGAAAAGAGAAGCAGTGAGTTTGAACGTGGTCATTAAATTCTATCAGCATTTATTCCACAGGCTTTGATTGGTTCTGACAATAGTCTGCTGTCTAACTAGACAAGTTCTACTTTTTGCATTACGACTGCCCTTTGCATTATGCTACATGTAAACTGGGGAAATGGACACCTGGTAGTAACAGATGTAAAATAAAATAAATATATAAATAAAATAAGTACTAAAATTAGCAAGCCATCAGCCATCCTTTGACTTCATCCAGGGACAGCTGTTTCTATGGCATGTTCTCTTACCCAGTAAAACTAGTTTCAAGAATAAAATCAGGCAAATGTACATGAGCAGCTCCTTGGCCCATTTTCTGTGAAGACTGTACTCACAGACTGACTTTCAAGCTCAAAACAGAAATATGGGCATATACAGCATGCATGGCTTTTGATAACTAAAGCAGATCATCAGAGATGGACATGAGAATGATTAAAACAGCTGTCAATATTTGTAGTATCTTCTGTATCCACAATATACTGTACCAGCAAACACTTTATGGTTAATATATTTCAGGAGCTTCTGCAACAGTTGCTACATGGCGTACATCCAAGTTTGTCATCTCTGGAATTAAGGCATTAGACCATGGTGCCATCCTAATCCAGCCTATCAAAAATGGTAGCTATTAAGACATACCATGAGTGTATCACAAGCAACTATAAGGAAGCATTACTAACTTCATGCATCACACGCAGAACATTAAAAACATGTGAGCTATTGAAAAATGCCTCTGAAGTTAGTGCTAGTAGCAGGTGTCCCATCACAAAAGCTTGTAGAGATCTTCATGGCATCTAATGCCAGCTTTTAGTGGCTGGAAAATCATCCTTGATCCCAGTGGAAATTGATCTCAGTGACATCATTTGAGCTGTTTCTTATAGTGTGTTCTCACACAGGCTGCATGAAGACATTTATTTGTACTGGAAGAAATTTCTTCCAATAGAAAAATAGTTTAGGAGCTGGACTGTGAAGGGAAGCCTTCTATCCCCAAACTGGGATAAATGGAGTTTACTTTATTGGATGGGGCCCTGGAATAGAGAGAGAGAGCACATCTATCTCTTCTCGAAAGAATCACTTACTGGAAAGTTAAACATAAGTTTAACTAACATGCAGATCTGGCAATGGAAATACAAAAATATACACCTAAGAGGATGGGTGTAGGCTGGACTCTAGGAACTCTGAGTTCTTGTTAAGCTCTTCCAAAAGCTGTGATTCCCCATTTTCTCCAGGTTTCAATCATACATATATATATATACAATCATTAATGACATGAATCTATCTACAACCTCATTGGCTCCATGTTAATGAAAGGGGCTAATCATGAAGATCCCCCTCCCCAGCTAAATGAAGACTTTATGACAAATACTTAAGAACTGCTTATCTAGGATGGCTTCAGAAGTTACCAGTTAGGTTTCAGTTCTTCACAATGAATATTATTTCTTATGGTAATGGGTTTCAGTTGCTTTGTTTGTATGACTATAGTCAAACATGAAGTCGATGCTTTCTTGTTTACATCAGCACCAACATGGAATCTGGCCTTGCAAGCCTGTCTTTCTACAAGGTTGCCCAAAGTCTGTTGCAACCTGTATATAATGGAGGATGTATACAAGATGGAGGAACTTATGCTAAGACCTCTAATATGTTCCTGATAGACCATACAGATGTTTCTCTAGCCCCAGGGCTACAGAAATTCACAGACAAGCTCTCCAGCCGGCTGGTACTAGAGAGATGCTTTCTGGACCACCTCTGCCCTTTTGGGGGCCCTGTCAAGTGCCTGTTGGAAGCTGCTGAAAATTCCCTCCTAGCACCATGCGCAATATAGGCATAGCTATACTTAGATCATCCCTGGCCAGTGGCTGTCTAACCTCTTCTTGAACACTTCTAGCAATGGAGAGCCTGAGACTTCCCTAGGTAGTCTATCTAGCCATCTCACTGTTCTAATAATGAAGATTTTCCTGGTATCCAATTTAAACCTACTGTGCTGCAGCTTTAAGCTGTTGGTAGGTGTCCTGTTCACTACAGCAAGAGAGAAAAGGTGTTTCCCCTCCTGTTTATGGCAGCCTCTCAGCCTATCATGTCCCCTCTTAATTATTTTTTCTGAAAGCTGAAATGCAGGGTGAGGTGGGGACATTTCACTTTGGAAGCAAGGCTCTTGAGCCTTGCCACAGCAACACAGCTGTCTGCTTCATCCGGCTCTGTTCTGGGCCAGCTGGG
Source organism: Gavialis gangeticus (assembly GCF_001723915.1). NCBI lineage: Eukaryota > Metazoa > Chordata > Crocodylia > Gavialidae > Gavialis > Gavialis gangeticus. The sequence continues at coordinate 70,583,695 of NW_017729004.1, read as the reverse complement.
TGGTTAGGGAAAGCTGATGGGGCTGGGCACCAGGTTTGGGGAAAGTCTTCACATGCCAGGCTCTGTTGTAGTTTAAATTAAAACAAAACTAAATTATGATGTGGCTTCTAGATCCAGAGGTATTTTTTAGTAAATGATTCTCAGTCTTAGATGCAACACTACTTGATATTACAGGGCATGTGTAGATGAAACAGGGGCCCTAAACTGAAGCGGTGGGTTTTAAAAAACACCGCTTCAATTTAGGGCTGATTAAACCTTCATGTTGTGCACAGAACCCGCTGACTTACCTGCCTTTCTGGTGGGCAGAGTGGTCCCTGAACTGGGGAAGGGGACATGCATCCCTCTGTGGCAGTGGCAGCCCCCACCCAGGTGGCACCTGCCTGCAGGCACCTGGCTCGGGCAGTCCTGGGGGGTACTGCAGCCATGGAGGAAAGCACTGGGCCCCTGCACAGCTGGGGGGGTGGGGAAAGATCAGGCTCACTGCTTTTCTTGGGTGGAGCTGCTTTTCTAGGCTGCTGTCAGGCTGCCTGCAGGGCTTCCTGCAGAGCCGTGGAGATGCACAGAGCCCTGTGCTTCAATCTGCGGGTGGAGGGGCAGCAACTCCTTGAAGGAGTTTTAATTTGTTGCGCCCCAAGTCATATAAGGTGCTTTATGCTGCTAAATTTCCTACAGGGCCTGGAATTAATGTGCAATATACCACCAAGGTGTGCAAACACTGACACTGTTAAAGCAGTTAATAGAATATACTGACCTAACCTAACTCAAACCTGAAATCTTGGTATAAATTCTCTTAAGTGTACTCTGTGTGCTCAAAAATAAGTGGTTAAATATTTTGCTTTGACTTATCTAAGCAAAATCTGTACTCTAGAAAAAATCTATGCTCAGTGGACTTGAGAAAAAAAGTATTACAAAACATTTAGTCCTTTCTAAATGTTCTCTCCTTTTGATGCTGCAAAGGATACCTCTCATTTTAATTCACATGCTGTGGGTCCAGTAATACGGTACAGTAGTTACAAATAAATAGAACAGTAGTTCAAATAAATTGTAGCTATTCAGAGCTAAGTACTTCTCCCAGGGATCACTTCAGTGCTGAATATAACACCTCTGCTAAGGTTTGTGTAAAATTCAGTACTAAAACTTTTGTGAAGTATTACTACTTTAATGGTTGTATTTTATCTTGTGGAACACTTTGGGAAATATAAATAACATTTTTAATAAGTAAAAATAGAGCAGAACAAATTAGTTTCTTGATGTGGCTTTACCTTGACGCCTGTACACAATAGCAGAGCCCAATATGAAGAAAAGTAAAAGAATATTTAGGCTAAAGATTTATTTGGATGGATTTTGGAAGGATTTATTGAACCATTGCATAAAAAAGCTAAAATCATGTTTGCAGGAAATTAGTTATTAGGGCTGTGCGAAGCTTAGGTCACTGATTTGATTCAGTGGAGATTCGGCCCAATTCTGTGGCCAAATCTCCAAATCCAAATTGAATCAGGAGACCCTTTAATCTCTTCAAATCGAATTGGAAACCTCTGAATCAATTTGGAGAGATTCAGAAAGATTTGGTGATTTGGGAATCGATGCAGCTTTAACTGTTTTTTCTATGTACCTCAAGGTACCAGGCATCTCATGAATGCTGAGATGGTGGGGAGGATGGAGTGTCCCACAGGAGTGTGTCGGGGGGGGGGAAGGGGGAGGGTGTCCTGAGCAGGGACCCACTCAGGAGGGTTGGCTGCTGGACTGGAAGTGACCAGCATACTGAGGACTGGCAGCCAACCCTTTTTTATACTTTTTATTTAAAAGTAGTCATCAACAAAGCTCCAAGTTGGCATCCATTTGCAGTAGATATGAAGTGAGATTCCGCAGGAATCAGTCTGGAATCTAATAGTGTTCAAAATCTTCCTCAATGACTTGGAGGTGGCAATAAGGGATTAAATTTACTAAATTTAAAAGATGACACCTATTTAGATGAGGTGGTAGCCTGGAGGATTGAATTAGGATTCAAAATTATCTTGATAAATTCCAAAAAAATAGCCTGAAACAAATTAGATGAAATTCAATCAGGACAAATACAAATTACTACACATAGGACGGAGGAGTAAAATGCACAGATGTAAGACAGGGAACAGCAAGCTAGGCTGTTGTACTACAGAAGAGTGTTGGCGAGTTATACTGGATCACAAGCTGAATATGAGTTAATGTAATACTGTTTTAAAAGAAAGCTAATGGCATACTGAGATGTATTAATAGGAGTGTCATATGGAAGTCACGGGAAATGATTCTTCGCACTGTATTCAGCACTAGGGAGGACTTATTTGGCATACTGTATTCAGTTTTGTGTAGTGCACTTCAAGAATGATGCAGACAAATTGGAAAGAGTCTAAAGGAGAGCCCCAAAATAATTATTATAGGTCCTGAAAACATGATGTGAGAAAAGGCTGGAAGAACTAGGATTCTTTAGTCCATAGAAGAGAAGACGGAGGAGGGATTTGATAATAGCCTTCAAATACAAAAAAGGTTGTTACGAGGATGGTGATCAATTGTTTGTTGTGTCCACAGGGACAGGACAAGATGTAATAGGCTTAAATAGCAACATGGGAAATTTAGGATATAAGAACATTGCAACTATGAGGGTAGTTAAATATTTGAGTTACCTGGAGGGGAATTCCCAATATTCAAGATTTTGTGTGCAAGTTACACATACATTGGTCTGATCTGGTTTTGACTGGGATGATCCTACACTGAGTGGGGGGTTGGACTAGTGGACCTCATGAAGTCTCTTTGAGCCCTATTTTTCTAGAATTCTACGTAAGAGAGAAAAGAGGTTTACACACTGGTTCACGACATTTTTTAACAATCTCTTTCTCTTCTTTCTTTAGAAAAAGTGTATTTTGCTGCTGCCTGGCTCAACAATTCAGTGCCTTTAGACCATCACTGGATCTGGATAGAGGGCACATGCCAACAACATGCATCACTACGTGTGCAATCATGTTTAATATATTTGACCACAACTACAAGCTTGGGTTTCTATATTGTTCCCACCTGTGAAGACTGGCTAAACAGAAACTTTGACTGATTCAAAACCTATCCAGTAAGGCTCGTCCTCAACATGACAAGTTGAAACCAAGAGGATAGGTGGCCACAAGGAACATTTATCATAGACAAAGACCATTCCTCTCACAAGTGTGATTCCATAGACCATAAAAGTCATCTGAATGACAGGGGAGGTGCAGGTATTTTAAAAGGATCCATATAAAACCATATAATGTATTAGCAGTCCTACTTTTACTGTTGCTACCTCACCATGGCAGTGCTGCTTACCAGGAGCAGCTATGGTAGAGGAGTGGGTTGCAAGGTTCCTCATTTAATAGGCACAGTCAAATGTATTATTGCCTGTGATTGTATATTATTAACTGTGATATTGAGTAGGATTGCATATGTAGGACACATCAGATTGGAGCACAATATTCTGTGGGTAATTAGCAGAAGACAAGTGTAGATGTTTGAAGGATACTACCAATGGCACCGCAGGCTAAATCAGCTAACTTAAAAGTTTATTATGTGAAGAGGAAAAAATGTACCCAGGGCAGTGCTGTCTCACCTTTCCCCCCTTCTACTTTCTGGCTTGCAGGGTACAGGAACAAGCAAGGTATTCTAGGAAGCACAGTTCTCTGGGGTGGCAGTGGAGTTTGCTGCTGCTGGTGGGAACCTTTCACCCCAGTTTTTTTATCCTCAAACACCAAGTCCAGGGGCAAAAAATAATGTTGATTTCAGCAGCAAAAAAATGTGGTCAATGCTCTCCCTGGCAGCAGTGAATCCCATCGCCGCTCTACAAAACTGATTCCCAGAATGCCTTGCCCTCTATGGCCCCTGGCACACGTTATTTTTCTGGCACCTTAATCATGCCAGAAATAGCAACTAGAATTTATGGTGCCATAAAAATATGAACCAGCCACAAAGATATTACTTGAAAGATGTGTAATATCACTGTGATTGGTTTATATGGTGCCAGAACTCAAACATGTGGAATGCCATGCAGTGACTGTCCTAGGGCTGGAGCCCCAGAGTGGTCCCAATCAGCTGTCAGCTGGCAGGGGCTGCCTGGGGGGCTTGAGCCCCAGGGTGGTACCTGCTGACAGCTGATTGAGATGGCCTGGGAGCTTGAACCCTGGGACTGTCCTGATCAGATGATCACCAGCTGGCACACCATCAGCTGGCATGAAGCTGCTCAGGTGGTCCCTGCTTATGGATGCTAATCTTGCTGGGATCCTATGACCCCAGCTGACTTCCTGCCCTTCGGGTGGGGGGCTGGACTCGATGATCTTCTAAGGTCCCTTCCAGCCCTAATGTCTATGAAATCTGCTGGTTGATGGCTAATCTGATGCTGAATTAGGATTGGACTGCTGATTGGAATCTGATGCTGGATCCCACAGTTTCACCTTCTGCCATGTATGCATGTCATGGCAGGAGGTTTTATTGCTGGGATCACATAGCAGATCCTATCATACCTTTAACTGCATATCTGCCAGGCATAAGTGCCAACTTTTTTGTTGTTGGTGGGGGGGGGTGTTAAAATGATGGACTTGTAGAAAGTTTTACATATTTCAGATGACAGCTCCCTTCCCAAGGGGAGCCAGGGCCCTTGGGGCTCCACATACTCAGCTCCTCTTCTGCCAGGGATGTATGATATATATTGCTTACAGTGGCTGTCCTGCAGCTGCAAAATGCAGGCAGAGTGAGGCAGACAGGGTGAGGTATCCCCCATCCTGTCCTGCTGGAGGTTTTCCCTGAAGGCAGCACCCAGGGTACATGCCCTGCCTGCCCATACCACTTTATGCTAATGATTCTGTGTTTGCACTTTGGCAGCTATTTTCTTTAAATGTCTCTGAAAGGTCAGAGTCTAGTCCAGATTGTGACTCATGTTTCAGGAATTCTGTATTAAGGGATACATTCCATTCTTTGGTAGCAGAAGTATCGTGAAGAAGGAAAACATTTGTCTCAGTCTCATTTGCTCTTGGTTAAGGATACTGCTTGCTAAAATATTTGGTTAGACTGGTCATGTCAGCACTCAGGTTACCTGTTAGGTCAGAAAATGACTGAGCATGGATGCTCAGTGTTTGATAGGAACTGAAATAGCTGTCATTTGCACAGTTGAATGTTTTGAACTATTAAAAGAAGAGATAAAGTCCACCTGGAAAATGATAGGAATTGACAATTATGAAAAATAAAGGAAAGCAGTGTCAGTTAAATATAAGCATAGTGGGAAAATAGGCCATAAATAGGACTGTTATAAATACAAGGTGAGTCAGAACAGTGGATCATATAACACTATATTCTAGCCTGGGAAACCAGGGAACTTAATACTGAAAGGAAAGTGCTTGAAGTAGGAGAATCAAAACCACAGTTTTTATTTAGATCTGAGGAGTTAAATCTAAAGTGGAAGTCTCACTATTGAGTGCACAATAACTTCTACAAAATGCTATAATTGGTATATTAGCATAGGGTGACTGATACTGGCTCAAACATGATGAATATTAAACTATACATGCCCCAAAGGCTAAAGATAAAGGAATCCAAAACTGAACTAGCTAATTGGTTCTAAAAGGGTATAGTGACTGGAGCAAGAGCACCTAATAAACAATTAGGATTAAAAACTGGACCTTTGGAGTTTGAACAAGAAGTCTAAGTAGCCAAGCTAGTCGGTGCATTTAATAACTAGTTTGGTTGTCATTACAGCTAATAACTATGCTGTGAATACCAGGAAGTGTCTTTCAAATTCAGCTTGTGGAAATTCCCTTGAAAGATGTGATCCAGGTGAAACAATTGTAGGTAACTGATTTGAAAGGAACAAATAATCTTGTCTCAAGGGGCAAAAACCATTACAACAGCTATAGGCTGTGGTAGCTTCCGGAAAAGGAAACACGGGGAGTGTTTGAAACCAATTTTAAGGCCTGCAGTCTCTGGATAGTCTTCTATGCAAATTGTGTTTGGATCTGAATAAAAAATGAGTCCAGATTTTTTACTGAATGTTTCTGGCAAGCAGCAAATAGTGCAAAAGGAAAGTATGACCATGTGAACTGTTAGACCTGGGGAACACTGGTACAGAGCTAATCTACAGATGGATAAAGATTAAAGGTGTTCTCCCCAGATTTTCTATTGGATATTTTCCCATACCTTGCTTTACACCAGGGATATTCAACATGCCCTCAGGGTTGTCCAGCCTGCAGGATTCCCCGCAGGTCTGGACATTTGGTGGTTATGGTGCGGTGGCAGTGCCCTGATGTGAAATTTCTGGATTCATGGAGAACTGGATTCATGGGCTGGAGAGCATGGCCTTGTGGATTGGATTGAGTACACAGGGTGGCACAGGGCCCGGGTAGGGGTAGTATGGGGCCCCAAGGCTCAATCTCAGCAGGCAGTGGTGGTGTGGGTCCGTAGGGCCCAATAATGATATGTGTGGGGTGGCTTAGGGCCCTAGGGCCTGATCCCAGCATTTGGGGCTAACTCAAGGCTTGATCTGGGTATGTGGAGCCAGGTGGAGACAGCCCATGGACCAGTTCTGTGTCACTCATCTAGATCATGGGTCCAGAAGACTGAGTACTTTGCTTTACACTTAACTAAGGAACAACTGAATAGTCTAAAACATGGGTGTCAAACTCAGCTCTGCGGACTGAATAAGTTGTGCAGAGCTTCCTGCAGACTGGATGAGTATCACAGGGTTCCTTGAAGGCCAGTTCTGGAGTGCATAGCCAGGCCATGGGCTGGAACCGGAGTACCTCTGGCCCATGTATCAGCTGGCCCATGGGCTGGCCAAGGACCCATAAACTTGGTGGTGGTACAAGTGGCAGGACAAGCAGCAGTGGCTGATGCCACTTACCCCACAACCAAATGTATAGCTTGGTGGTGGGCTAGGGTTTTGCAGGCTGGATCTTTGGCACTCCTGGTCTAAGAGAATATCTCTTCCAAACTCACATATTTGCCCCACAAAGTGATGGGATAACCTACCCATCAAACAGCCATCTAACTACTAATTACTAGCAAAAAGGGAAGAGATGTTTCATTCTCTTGAAGAAATGTATCAAAAAGGCATAATTTGTCCTTGAGCCCATCCATACAGCCTCACTATTAGCCAAGAAAAAGATGGTGTCACCAGAGTCATGTGTGGACCATGAAAAACTAAATAGAGTCACTTTATCATATTCTTATCTGTTACCACCAATAAGTAATTATTTGCCTGCTGTAGCAGATTTTCCATTCTACTTTTAAAAAAAGAGCACTGGCAAGTGGAAAGCTAAAAGCATACTGAGATATAGCAATAGGAGTGTCAGATGCAAGTTATTGGAAGTGATTTTTCCACTCTATTCAGCACTAATGAGGCTTCCCTTGGAATACTGTGTTCAGTTTTGTGTACTACACTTCAAGAATGATGCAGACAAATTGGAAAGAGTCTAAAGGAGAGTCCAAAAATAATTATTACAGGTCTTGACATCATGACTTGTGAGAAAAGGTTGGGAAGGAGGAGCGGCAAATTATTTTCTTAGCAGGAAAAAGCCTCTAGCAATTTGAAATGAGGACTTTGAGACTTATTGACTACTTGAGAGGGAAATGGAGAGGATATTTCGTGGCATGTCCCTATAGGTCTGCTTGTTATATTTATAAGAGACAACTTTTAGGAAAAAAAAAGTTAAATTCTTATGTGGTCACAGGTGAACTGTACATGCTCAGTCTTAAATTGAGCTCAAAGCATTGTGAGTTGTTTCACAAGGAGATATTTTACCTTGGGCACCCAGTAAATGGAGGAAAGAGGGGGGAGAGAATTTCCACTGTCAGAAGAAAATTAGGTCTCCTAGATACTGCTCAGTGGTCAGTTTAATGTGGCTTCATTGCTATTACAAAAGATTTATTTGTGGGTTTTCCAGTATTGCAAAATCACTGCATTGGTTTAGTGAAAAATGGAAATAATCTCAGTAGCCCACAAAGAGAAATTTAATATTTTCAGAATTGAAAAGGGTTCTCGTGACTGCTCCTATCTTGGCCTGCCCATTTCAAAACTGCTTTGATATTAGAAGCAGAGGGTACTGGTTATAGTTTGTTTGCATTTTTGACACAAGGGCTAGGGACAGACTTTCAAAAAGCCTGAGCCTGAATTAATTCAAACTTTGCAGGTTGGTCTAACCTGCAAAGCTTGAACAAATTTGGAGGTGGATAGACATTCCCTTTTCCTTCCAGAAATGCAGGCACATGCCTGCAGTGGCTCAGGCTAGAAGCCAGAGGATGCTAGAGCAGCCATCCCTTCCTTTCCACAGCAGAGCTGATGGGGAGCGTGGTCAGGCCCTCCAAAGGACGCTCTGATTAGCCCAGCAGGGGATTGATAACAGTGTTTAATACCCCTCAATCAGTGTTTATCACCCCATTAAAAAAACAACAGAGGAACATTACCAGCTACTTATTGATACTGCACAGAATGGACCAGAGCCAGCATGTGGTCTGCTAGCTAATACACAGACACCTCTCAGCAAAGCAGAGGGGAGGGGGGAATTCCTGCTTAGCAGGGAGTGGTGAGGGGGAGGGGGAAGAGCAGCCTGCAAATCTCTGCAAGAGTTGCTGCCAGGGAGCAGAGGGGAGGGGCCAGCTCTTCTGTGGAGCAGAAAGCCCTGCCCAGCCCAGAGAGCATGC
>NW_017729004.1:70569600-70570016 GCF_001723915.1 Gavialis gangeticus | reverse complement strand
ACAGTCCCACCCAGCCCAGAGAGCACGCTGGGATGCTGAAGGAGTCTGGTTTATTTTAAATCTGCAAGGGGTCTGGGACCCCTTGCATAAACCCGTTTGACCCAAATCAGTTAAGTTTGATACTACATTCAACCAGGTCTATCTCAAACTGGTTTTAGTAATTTTCAAACTGATTTATGTGCACTGAAAATCTGTTCTGTTACAGGTTTAAACCAGTTTCTGATCACTTAAACTGGTTTATGTGTAATGTCTGTCCCTAGCCCAAAACATGACTAAATTTGATCAATAAAAACAATCTTAAACCAAATCTTCTCATCTTATGGGAAGCCCATGAAGTTTTGTATTATTATAAACTATGGCAACCTAAAAATCTGTCTCATCTGCTCTGTTACAACATATCAACAGTGCTTCTAAAT
>NW_017729004.1:70541451-70564600 GCF_001723915.1 Gavialis gangeticus | reverse complement strand
AGAAGACAAAGGACTTGAATGGGCAGTAGCTTAATACAATAAAATATATGGCACTTTAAGTTGTCATTAGATCTCTAAAAAGTTTTCATCGCTATTTGTACTGGAGGAAACTGTAGTCTAAGTTTTTTAGATTTAGGCATCCTGATATGCCACGTGTTTGAAAAAACTTCAGTGCTGTAAATTTAACGCCACACAGGCCAGGGCACAAGCATGGCAATGCTGCTGTCTTGTCTAAAAAACCTTGTTGAGAGACTAATTACAAATATGGACTAAATTAAGGGAACTGAGGGAGCTAAGCATCCTGAGGAAGAGATGGCTGTGTTGTTATAACCATGATGGTTTAGGAAATAAATGAGAAGCAAGTGGTTTTTTGGTGATTAGACGGTCTAGGAATAAACACTGGCTTGCAGCTATGGATTATTTTATCAGTTTGGGGTTCTGAGTGAGTTATAAATACAGAAGGAAGAAATGTCCAAGCCAACATGCTTCATCAGGTTTATAAGTTTCTTGGAAGCCAGGAAATAGACACAAGTTGAGTACAACCATAATCTGATAGGAATGTGGACAGGTTGTACAGGTCTTTGAGGTTGTATAGGTCTTTTGTATAGCAGTTTATTGTTTTAAAAGGACTTTGTATCAGTGTATCCGATTGTCTTGATAGCTTGATAATGTTCATTAAGCATAGCCAGAACTTATCCTGTCTAGTTTGAGCTAAAATCCCAACCACACTCTTGTATGGTATTCCTGAGGAAGAACAAAGGGACAGGGACCATCTACGTAATGTCGATGCCTTCTAAACCAAAATTGAAAAAGGTCATCACTTTGCTAGTGAAATTGTAAAGCAATGTAAAGCAAAGTAAAATGAAAAGCCAGGTAATATATCATCTTTTGAAAAGCCAGGTAATATATCATCTTTTGCACAGACTTTTGGAAGAGGGGATCTGGTATGATTCTAATCCCTAAGGAAAAAAGTTAGAAGCTTTTAACTGTATATGTTTTGGGAGGGAATCTATACAGTCATGACCTGAATAAATGAAGAAGTCCTGAGACCCAGGACTGAACCCAAAGTTATCCCTAGGGATCATCTGAGTTCACAGCACACAATTTCACTGCCCTCCTGTTTGCAACTGAGAATGTAACAGTGGGAACTGAGCCTGCAAAAAAAAATATCATGGAGTGAATTTCTTGTGGGCAGAGTCTGTCTCATCTAGAAAATTTCACATAAACAAGTACACTCTCCTTAACGCAATGGTTCTTAACCTTTTTAGACTTGAGGCACCCTGGATAGACTCACAGCACCTCTTGGAAAATACCAGGTCTTAGTTTTCACTCTTTTTATTCATACAGAAAAATAATAGAAAAGTTTTCCTGTTCCAAAGACCAACTCAGAAAGACTACAACTATGGATTTCTCTTTGAACTCTCTGGGTATATCTTGTGAATCATGTTTGTAAACCTAACAGTGCTTGCTAACATTGTGTGGCACCCTGTGGCACCCTTGGGAATAACTCTAGGCACCTCAGAGTGCTGTAGCACACTGGTTGAGAATCACTGCCTTAAGGGGACATTACAGAAAGCCCCTTCTTGATGGTTGAAATATAACCAAATGGAGTGAAACATTCAAGAAAAGGTGTGAATGGAAGTCAAGTTGTTTATGTTGGTGATGAGAAATTATCCTGACAGATACTGCAAAACTTTAAATGTTAAGGTTTTAACACTGGCAAGTTTTTAAATTATTTCTTTGTTTTCTGTCTTAATTGATTGTTTTTAGATGTTACCATTTTAGGCTCTGTTGCTAGGATGAGTGAAGCTAAGATGGAGAGTTTGTTATAGGTTAGGTTAAACATGGTTGAACTTGTAGGTTTAACTGCTGCCTTTAAGAAACATTTAAACTCATATTTCTGTCCAAACAGAACCAAACTTAAGGCTGAGCAGACATTTGAATGATCTGAGTAGATGAGGTTTTGCTAAGTAGTGCTGAAGGCAGGACTGTATACGGAGAAAAAGTCATCTGTGGTGAAGCAATGAGAATGCTGAAACAGACAAGCGATGTAAATATTGACGTATGACCATGATAGAAGCAAAGAGAGTGGGCTGGAAGAATTGGAAGGCCTCACAGGGTTCAGCCATGCCAGAGATTCAAAAGGATAAATTGATTGTTTGTTTTATTGTCATCCTTTTTGATTGTTTTTTGTTTTTGTTTTATTTGTGCTAAATATGTATTTTAGCTTGTACTGTAGAAGTAGCAATTAACATCATTTTATTAATTCCCAGATTCTGTGCAGAAATTGGGAACCCATTGGAAAATGATGGCATCCTCAGGAAGACCAGGTCTTTCTTGTGCAGACAGCATGCCTGGTTTCTATGGTGGGTTGGGAAAGTCCTAACCCATAGCATTTCTCCAGCCTTTTACAGGGTGGAGGAACACTGGTAGTACTACAATGGCACCAAGCATCCAGTGGATCCAACAAGAAAGCATTGCCCAGTATATAGGAGCGGTAAAATTGCCAAGGACATGTTTGGTCTCCAGAGATTCTGACCATAACATATTTTTCTGATCTGAATAGCCATCTTGACAATCTGATAAGATGCTAACTGCAGAGCAACATGCTACCTGAAATGATGAGTAAAAGGTTTGGTAGGCATCTCTGGCTGTACATTCCCTGGTCCCAGTATGGGAGGCCTACTTAAGTCTAATTGGATACAACCTGGTTGCTGGGCTAGGGAATGCTGAGGTAAAAGACTGAGTTAGAGGGGGTATGGGTGACATTTGAACAATAGTTAAGGGTTCATCACAGTGTCCAGCCCACTGGAGTTTGTGACAACGAATGCCGTCATACTTTTCCTGGGATGACTGGTGGAGGTCTTCCCCACAAATGTCATGAACATTTCAGACGATGCCAGTGATTATGGTCCAGTATAGTGTGAAGGTGTCATACCTTTAAGGAGGGGACTATGTTGGCTTGGAAATGGCATTTAAAGGTCTGGGTTTTTTTGGAATTAGCTTATAGGTATAGAAATATACATTATAAGGGTTCAAGATGGACATCAGGGTTAAATGAATTTCTAAAGAGCTTGGGACACAGACCCACGGTTTCTCATGGTTCTGAAAACAGATGGGCTGTCTAGCACAACAAGGCCAAAGGATGGACACACCCTGAGAATTGAGGGGGGGCATGCCATAACACGAGATCACAACCTTCAAAGCAGGCAGGATGTCTAACACAGCAAGGACACATAGCCTGAGAGCTGAGGAAGTATGTACCATACTGTTCCATAACACGAGATAAGTGACACTAGCTACAAGGCCCCAGAGCAGCAGGGGAGCCTGAGTCCTGGTTTTGGGGAAAGAGACCAAATTAGGAGAAGGCCCAGAAGGCTACGTGGACATGTGACCACATAGAGACAACCAATCAAAGATAGCCACAGATGAAGAGTCATCAGGAGTCATCAAGGGGGAAGGAAAATACAAAAGCAGAGACCTGAGAGTAACAGTGTCCCTCCCTGTTCCTTTGTCTTGTCCCTCCCGTCCCTCCTTCTCATCCCTGAGAAGGGTCCCCATCCCTGTCCCCCAGCAAGGGTCCCTGTGGCCACCATGGACTGAGAGCATACTGGCAGCCCATCTCAGGCACTCCACTGGAGGGGGGCTGTGGGCACACAGCATCCCACCTACAGACTGCTGACACCTAAGAGAAAGAGCCTCAGAGCGGAGCCTCCATCCTGACCAGATGTACTTTGATGATAGCCCTAGGATTGGTAGATATAGAATTGTTTGTATTGTTGCTTCTTTGTTATCACTCTGTATCAATAAATTGGCCTATTATCAACTGGCAGGTGTTGTGGTCGGTCTGAGGACTGTGCTCACCTGGAACAAAGGAGATGGGTCCAAATCCAGTGCCAACAAAGGGGGTAATTATTCTCGTATATTAAGCACTGGTGTGGCAAGGCCACATCTGGAGTACTGTGTTCAGTTTTGTGCCCCCCACTACAGAAAAGAAGTGGACAAATTGGAGAGAGCCCAGAGAAGTGCAACAAAAATGTTGAGGGCTCAGGAGGACATGACCTGTGAGGAAAGACTCAGGGAACTGGGCTTATTGAGTCTATAGAAGAGAAGACTGAGGGGAGATTTAATAGCAGCTTTCAACTACCTGATGTGGGGTTCGAAAGAGGATGGAGCTAGACTGTTCTCAGTGATAGCAGATGACAGAACAAGGAGCAATGGTCTTAAGTTGCAGCAAGTGAATTTTAGGTTAGATATTAGGAAGAATTAAAACACTGGACCAGGTTACCCAGAGAGGTGGTGTAATCTCCATCCATGGAGGTTTTTAAGACCCAGCAAGGGATTGGACTAGATGACCTCCTGAGGTCCCGTCCAACCCTAATTTTCTGTGATTCTATGTTACAGACTAGCCTTGTAATAGCACTTATAATATGCTTTTAATTTGTACCTTTCATTAAGCACATGTAACAATCTGTGCAGAGGATGATTTGAAATGTGGGAGAAAACATCAGCTGCTTACAGCAACAATAGAGGGTTTAAGATAGCAGGTCACAGTAATTTGAAATAAGTTCAGAGATTTTAGACACAAAATGGGTTAAATATAATTTTTTTGAGCAGACACAATACAAGAGTTGTTTGAGATAACCATGTGACAGCAGATTCATATGGAATCTTTGCCCCTAACTTGAAAGCAAGGCATGGCACATCTGGTACAGAACCCATGCTGGACTCTTCCTTCATTGGGTTATGTTCCAGGGACCCCATGTAAGTTTTGGGATCCACTGGTTGCATGCCTTGTAGTCTTTATGTCTACCTGTCTGGTACCTTTGACACAGAATCATTCATCCTCCTCTTCTGCATTTTTCTTGGAGCGTCTTATCAAAATATTGGCCCTGTTAGTTTGCTCAAAGAACAAGATCACAAGCCACAGTACTATAGATAATCCTAAACAGCAAACATAAATTGTCTTAGAATGTGTGTTGTGGACTTACCCTAGCATCTTTGGAATTTTAGGGATGTACAGGAGAATGTTTAAGTAAAAAAAATAAATGTTGTAACTTATTAGTACATTAGGTGGTAGTAAATTTTCATGCCTAGAAATGGGTTTCAAGATTTGAGTTTTCAATGCTACAAAAGTGTAAACAATTTCTGATTTTAACGTCTAAATGTGTCTTGGTGTTTATTGCTTTTTGACTTGGGTACATTTGTTCATGATCTGCTGAAAAAATTATCCAGTCAAAGATATGTTAATGGATGACATGACCTTTGGGAAAGCTGTTAATCTGCATAATGTATTGTTTATTTCTTCTTCAAAGCTGAAAAGTAGGTAATGCTGGCTGCCAGAATGTAGTCTGCATTCTCTGGCATTAAACAGGGTTATTTTGATTCTTTGGCATGGAAGGTTCATTTATAGGAGTAGCACTATCAAAGCATTTACCTTACAAAGACATATTTTCAGAAACTAAACATTATTAGCATTGCATACCAAACAGGGACAAAAGAGGTTGCCATTAAAGGGCTTTGATATTATGTGAACTTATATGGAAGAGAGAAAAAAATGTACTCCTTGTAGGTATCTTTCACCTGCTTGAGCAGCTATTTATACAATATATATAATTTTCCTCAGGAAATAAGCAGATACAATCAGTTAGGACCCTGAATCACAGTAAGGGGAAAATGGTCTCTGATAACTGGTAGGCAGGGCCTTCTTATCAATCTATAAATAAATATAAATAAATATTATAGCTCAAAAGAAGTTTGATGCACAAATTACTGAGTGAGGCCTGATGGTTGGCATTATGAAGGATGACAGACTAGATCATTAGGCCTGTGCAAAGTGGCTAGTATTCACTTCAGATTCAGATTCAGCTGATTTGGGGACAGTGATTTGATCTGGTGATTCAAATCACTGTCCCAAATTGATTTGGCTGAATATGATTTAGAGATTTGGCCGTCGCCAAGTCAGCTGAATCTCCGAATCAGACAGGCCCCATCCCGCACACGATATCCCAGCCCTGTCAATGGCTGTCCTGCCCAGCACCAGTATCCCAGCACTTAAAAAAAAAATAAAATAAAATAAAATAAAGGCTCTGCACTCACCAGTTCCTGCCAAATGGGAGTGGGGGCAATCTCCACTGCCCTGCACTGCATGGGGGGTGCTCTGCCATGAGCCCGCAGAGGCCCCAACAGTGGGGCAGCCATTGATGGGGCTAGGAGAGCGGGTAGGGGTCAGGGAGCACTCAGGAGGGCTGGGAGAGCAGGCAGGGGATAGGGCCTGGCGGGTATCCCCCAAGGGGACTTCCCAAATCTTTTCCGAATCAATTTGGAGGCTTTGAATTTATTCAGACCTTTTAATTCATCTCCCAATTTGATTCAGAATCAGAGATTTGGCCTCCAAATTGGGCCAAATCTCCTCTGAATTGAATCCGCAACCAAAGCTTTGCACAGCCCTATAGATCATCATAATGGTTCCCAGTGACCCTAAAAATCTATGAAAATGTGCCTTGATTTTCTGTAAAATTTAGAGGCATTGTGGTCAAAACTTCATAACACACAGTTTTTACCTGAGGAAGGGAAGAATGGTTGGTTAAAACTTTCTTTGGGAAACAGAAGATATAATCATGATATAGAAATTGAATTCTGCATATTTCTATATGCACCTATATATCAAATATACACATAACATGTTCACCAATTAAAGTCACTAAAATTAAACTGTATGCTCACATTCCCACCTTTTTACATTATGTTGACATACTGGGTGTGTCTACATGAGACATTTACTGCAGAGTTGCCTAATTAGCTCTACAGTAAATGATCACCACCTACATGTACGGTGCTATTAGGCTAGAGTAAATTAATTAACTCCATCATAGGATATTGTTTGTAAATACAAGTACTGTCCTATCATGGAGTTATTTACTCTGCAGCAATGCATGTGTAGGCACTGATGGGCTGGCTGGGGCATAAGGGTGCTGTCAGTGCAGGGGCTGCATGCTGGCTAGCCCCACACTGAAGCACCCTCATGCTCTAGTCAGTCACTCCACAGCATGTTGAGCTGGGGAGGAGCAGTCCTAGGCTTGCAGGCTGACATCTGGGACCCCCAGCCAGCTGGGACTGCTGTGCTCCGGTTCAACATCTCGCGGCCCCAGGCACACATGTAAATGGTGCACCTGGGAGCAATAAACTCCTGCGCAAACTGCACCAGAGTTTATTTATTGGCAATAATTGCACCCATTTAGAAGAAAATCTGTGTCCCAGAGCAAATGCAGGGTAATAGGGCTGTATGCTGGGAAAGTAACTGTTTTCCTAGAATGATAAAGTATATGTTTACACTACCTTCAGACCATCCTAGGGAGCAGTGCATGGAAGTACTGCATGGAAGCATGCAAGCTGCTTTACATATGATAAACCCAGAAATGGATGTCATGCACATGCCTTGGAACAGCTCTGGAGGCATATGGGTAAGGTCTGTCTTTTTGGGCACACATTTAGGGACATACACAGCAACTTTCTAAGATGGCAACATTCTATCCATTTCTGAGTTTAGCATACATGGCTGCAGTCTTGACCATGGTCTGGCAGTAGTATAGACATACCCAGAAAGACCCTAAGTCAGTCTGTGATTACTACAGGGTCTCAATTCATTACGGTGAAATTTCTTACCCCAGATATTTATCTACAGAGGTTGTGTTCTTGCTTTATTATTCTTTTTATTAGGGCTGTGTGAAGCTTCGGTCCCTGATTCAATTTGGTGGAGATTTGGCCCAATTCAGTGGCTGAAACTCCAAATCTGAATCAAAAATCAGGAGACCCTTTAATCTCTCCAAATCAAATCAGAACCCTCCAAATCCATTCGGAGAGATTCAGAAAGCACTTCTGGTCCACTTCCGGGTCCACTGGGAAACATGCCCTGCACTGCCTCAGCTTGCCAACTGGTGCCTCCTGGGCCTGGGGGGGGACCCGGGTTCTCTCTGCAGCTGATTGCCAAGCCAGGAGGGCATGGGGGGGGGGCCCTGTATGCTCCCTGGTGGACCCAGAAGTGGACCGTAAGTAATTCCGATCCACTTCTGGGTTGACTGCCAAGCACACGGGGGGGCCCCCCCTGCACTCCTGTGGGATGCTCCATCTATCCTAGCATTGCAGTGCTCACGAGCCATGCCTGGTACCTCAAGGTATGTAGAAAAAACATTTAAAGCTGTCTTTATATCTGTATCGCTTATCGAATCTTCAGATTTGGATTCAGCCGAATCAAATCTGGGACAGTGATCTGAATCAACAAATCAAATCACTGTCCCTGATTTGGGCCAAATCTGAATTAAATACAGCTTGCTTCGCACACCCCTATTTATTATAGTTTAACACTAAATTTCCAGAAATATATACATTCTGGAGGTCTTGCAAACCCACAAAAAGTTTTCATGCTGGTGGTCATACCTCTGGCACACACTTCTGCAAATATATAATTATGATGTTTTTTCCACAAAATTCCTTGCAAGCAAACTTCACTTGGAAGGTTCAGGGGGAAGTGAACAAACAAGGAACAAAATCCTGATGAAGCAGCTATGGCCTGAATTCAAACAAATGTTCACAAACACATGTTGGCAGGATTTGCCCAGGTGCACCTGTAAGGCACAATACAGGACATGTTTCCTTCTCTAAGCACTAAGAATGTCAGTCACTCAGTATCCAACGCTCCTTATACTAGTAGAAAACCTCAATTTAATGTCATTTTGCAGGTAAACAATGCAATGAAACATACTTATTGTAACTAAATATTACAAGGCAGATTTGGGGAAAAAATTGAGTGCAGTTCTTTCAGTTGCAAATACAAAGACTATTGTCAGTACCTCTGTTATCCCATTAACATGGCTTTTTATATTGTGCGCAATAATTAAAAGACACATCAGCACTTGTCACAGCAGAAACATTTTTTTCCTAGGTTCATCTGAGTTTCCTGGTTTAATTTCTCACCTCATATAGTACAATATGCTAACTGTTTTTTCAGGATACTGGCGCAGCTTAGAGCTGAGACTCTGACATCTGGCACCCAGGGCTACTGCAATGTGATCTTTTTTTTTGTTTCTCTCTCTTTTGTTTTCTTATTCTCCACAAAATTTGGCAATGAAAAGGCTTTGGGGTGGGAATAGGTCAGGAAAGGGAAGAATAAATTGAAATAAATGGAAACAGCTCATCTAACACAGGAGTGCCTGATCTGAAAATGAGAGAGAAGCATCCTGCTCTCAGAAGACTTGTGTTATTGGAAAATAATGGGGATGCAAGAGACTTCCATATATTTGCTATTTACTCTCCCCATTTATTAGATTAAAATAACCATCCCAATTTTGTTTGTGCCTGAGATCCATATGAATGGCACAGCACAATGGACAAGAAATCCAGCATACTATTAAATACACAATCTAAGTCAAACAGTAATATTATACTCTGTAGCATCTGTATCATGAACACAGTTATACAAGTACAATTAATATGGTAATTTACCCTAATTCTTTTTGAGTATTTCCAGGCATCAGACCATAAATCAAATAAATATATTTGATACATAAATGTAATAACATTAAGCCACTCTGGAGTCTGAAGTCTTATCTGTAGATACACAAGTCATTCTACAAGTCAATTTCAGTATAAATTGATTAAAATACAATATCATCCCACTTTATTTGTGTTTGACATTAAAATCATTTGATTGTAAAGTTGATTTAATCCTCAGACAATCATATTGTTGTAACTGACAATGAATAGACCATGGGCAATACAAAGGAAGCCTTTAAGCCAAGGTGTTTTTGTGCTCAACCAATTAATTGCATGTATATTGGCTTTTTGCTGGTCTGCTTCCCAGTATGAGTTATATCAGCCTAAGGGCTTTTCTTCTTCAATCAGCTGGCAGTGCTAATTCTTTTGGGAAGCAGAAGGGAGTTCCAGTGCAGCATCTACAGAATTTTAGGCCTTTTCCCATGGAGTTTGACTACAGTTTTGGGGATGTTCAAGAGGGGTTATTGATAGGTTAATTACTGACAGACGATATTCATTTTGCTAACCACTGCATCAGTGCAGAAGACCAGAGGCTCTGCACAAATCTGTTACTCTGCTGAGAAGCTTGAAATAACCTAAAATGTTATTTTAGGCATGGCTGTGTGATGCAACAAGTAAACCTCCTTACTTGATACTGCTGAGACTGCATGTAGAACCAAACCATGCCTCCACATGGAAGAAACTCTGGAAAGCTACTCAAAGAAATTCAGTGAGGTTACTTAGAGATGTACATTTAGGGAATTAAGATGTTCTTCTCAGAGGAGTGTAACTTGAACTGATAAACCCAAGCTCCCAAAGGAAATATAAGCAAGCTGGACTGCACAACTTTCCTTTTTAAAACATCCATATGCCACCTGGAGTCAAAGTATCAAACTATTTATTACAATGCATACAGGACAGTTTGATCTAGAAAAGAATTGAAGATGTTTCAGTCAACTCTAAGCAGCTGATGTCATTTGTTGTTGTAAAAATAAAATAAAATAGACTGTTTCTAGTGACATCTTACACATGGCAGTATTAGCAGTATGTATTTTATGCACTGCTGCTCCTCACATATTATGAAGGAGCTGCAATTTTTACACTTCATGTTTCAATATTAAAATGTTTATTGTGGAATAATGCAAAAGTAATAAAATAGTCTTAAAATAAAACTTCGTAATGAAATGTTGAAATGATTACATTCTGAGACGGTTTTTTTCTGAAGCTGTAAATTGTTCAAGTTATTTAAAAGAAAATGTCAAACATATTTGTTTTCATTTTGGATTAGAACAGAAACAAATTTTTATATGCTAAACTTTCCCACAAACTAGAAATTCCAAGTTTTGACCAGTTCTACTGGGGGAAGGGGAGGGTTGTGAATAGCCAATAGAACACCATCTCCCATATATATACATATGAATACTATATATATATATATATATATACACACACACACACACACACACATATAGTATACTATATATATATATATATAGTATACATATAAATATATTTATATGTAGGCATATATCAAGTAGTATTAAATATAATACTATATTAGGGAAATCAGTATTTGAATACTATATCCATTTCACTGTGGATATTGGAAAGAACCTTTCTTATAGTGGGAGAGTTAGGAAACCTATTCTAGTTAGTTTATCCAAGAGTAGGGTAAAAGAGGACTTGATCATGACCTATACATTCCTGGGGGACATTTTATAATAATAGAGGACTTTTTAAGGCAGCTGAGAGAGACATATTTAGATCTGAAATTGAGAATATGAAGCTAGAGAAGTTTGCACTAGAAATAAAGTACAAATTTATAACAGCAAAGGTGATTAACCATTGGACCAGCCTAACCAGGGATGTAATGGATTATTGAAATCTTTAAAACAAGACCTGGATGTATTTTGTATCTCAACCAGAAATTATAGGTATTTTGAGATAAATTAGACTTTATGTCAAATTAGATGGTTCTCTCTGACTTTAAAGTCTATGAAAGATTATCCACAGATGGCTGGAGGATGCATTCAAAGGGACATACCAGATTTTTCCCTTCCTGTACTCTTTAGGCTCTCCTTGCAGCATGACTAGCTGCAGCTGAAATCATCTTACTTCTCTGTTGCTTCAGTTACATTTCTTCTCTCCTTTCATTGGCACTTGCCTTGTTCCAAACAGTTCTATGTAGTTCTGATCTTACCTACCTTATGCTTTAGGTACAACCTTATACTTGCAATTCATCCTCTTTTGCTTTATATGTTTAGCATTCCCTTTGTGTTTCACTCAGGAGACAGTATTCCCTTTAACATTTGGAAAAACAATACCTTTGTCCTTTGCCCCCATAGCAGTGCCGGAGCCCTGGCTGTGGCTCATGGGAGGCAGCAGTGGCCTCGGCTAGAGCAGAGTGCAGAGTCTGGCTCCTCTGCCCCCACCCCCATGGGTGGCATGGCCAGAGCAGAGGCTGTAGGGGGGAAGGGGGGGGTGATGTGGGCTGCCCACAGGGAGCTTAGAGACCCTCACCCTGTTGCCCTCCCCATCCCTGGGGACTCCACAGCCCAGCAGGAGGGACCCGGTGTGAGAGGGAGCACCACAACACCATGACTGCTAAACTAAGGAACTCCTTGCCTGCCTGGCAGCAGCAAGGGCATAACTCTGTGCTGCTACTGCTGCTGCTGCCACTGCCATACCTCACCTTGGCAGCCATGCTGGCACAGTGCTCCCTTCTGTGCCAGGTCCCACCCATAGGGCCTTGGAGGCAGCTTCTACCCAGAGCTTGTCCAGCCCAGCTACAGCCCCATGCCTGGCGGTGGGCACAGAAATCTTGGGGTGGGGAAAGGCACATGACCATTCTGCCTCATCACCTTGGCCCCCCTGCCCCCCTCTGCTGTATCAGCTATGCTCTCATGCTGCATTGCCTGTGGGCCCCCTCCACCCCTCCAACATGTTACCTGTGCCCCCTGGGTTCTTATTTATCATGACCCTATCTGCTGATGTTGCGACCCCATTTGGAGTCACAACACACAGTTTGGGAATTGCTGAACTGGGTAACTTACATCTACTGGCAAATACTGTTCTTGGTTGGGTACCTATACAATAATGCCATTTAACAGAAAGACATATTATCATTATATCACCATTATGACCTACTACTAATAGTGATATAAGTTGCTTATGACACTGCTGTATAGTGAGCTAATGATACAATTCTATTTATGACTAAGAACATGTATTGTTTCATTGTTTTAGTGATGCCAGTGACCAGTTATCAAGCGCTGTTACAGGAACTAAAAGCTAACTACTGATATATTTTTAAATCCACCTGTTCTAATTCATCTATGAAAAGCAGCCATAAAGTAATATTACGCTAATCAGTTTAAGTAGTAATAATCTCTTTTTGAAAAGCTATTAATTAATCATCCCAGCTCTAAACCTGGTTGACTCAGAAAAATCAATAACTAAGGTCACAAATTCCCCCTCCAAAATTCTACTGATTTACTGAAACAAGTATCTACATTGAAATATCTGATAGTGTTAAGAGAATCCCTATTAAAACATCATGTTAGCTGGAGGTATGAAGTTTCACTGTGATTTGAAACTCCTTTCAACTGAATTTTTTTTGTCTATTACTCTGCTCACATTATTACATTTCTCATTTTGTGATGTCACTTAGCAGCTCAGAACTAATATTGAGCCCCACCAGGAAGACAATTATTGAAACCTTGTGGAGTACTCAATTTCATTGAATAACAGCCTGCTCAAATGCTTATGAGAAGGACTTAGGACATCAGGGAAAGATTTTAATTCATAATTATATGTAATTATCAATACTATTAATGTCTGTTTTAATTTAATAACTTCTTAGTGTGCATTTCTGTAAGCAGATAGCATGTTTGAGCATGACCCATCAATGTAAATAAAACCAAAGAGGCTTTGTCATTTACAGGGAGATATCATTGGGATGGACTGATAAGGTAGGAAGATCAGTCTCTATTTTGCAAGTTAAATAGAGAAAACACAAAAGATAGTGCGTCAGAATGCAGTGCTGGAAAATATTCCTAAAAAGGTCAGACACTAGGATGTAACTGAGAGCACAATTTGGCAAAAGTCTTTCTCTTTCCTGTAAAAATGGTCCAAAATTTCAAGTTGCAGTGTTCAGCACTGGGAAAAGATCAACCCCTGTAGAAGTGACTGGTCACTGGTAGACAAAAAGACCTATCAGTAGTTAGAAGACTTAACTACAATTCAACAATTTCGACTAACTACAATCTAGTTGGCACCCAGTTTTGCCATCTTGACTCTCATTGACTAGTTTGTTGGGGATCAATCTAATATTGACTTAGCTGTCAATAAGATTTATTCTCTGCAATGCCAAAATTTCATGCTTCTGGCCCACAGAGTTGAATGTGGAACTCAAAGTTAGGTTCCTATGCAGTGCTTAGGAAACAGCAGATAAGTGATCAAAACATCCGTATAGCAAGTATATGGATGTTTAGTCACTAGCAAATGTCATTCAGGTGCATCTGAAATCTGAATCTATCACTGAGATTAGGTGCCCAAATTAGGGTTATTGGCAAACATCTCTTTCCATGTATGATGCAAAGCCTGAAATCTTCTGGGGGTAGGTGCCTCGGAGTATACTTTTAGTGAGGGAAGGCAGTGGTGTTGATGCCTCCCTTTCCCACCCACCTTTAATAATATAATTTAGAGACCTGTACCTTCACCCAAGTGGAAGACATAGGTTCAATTCTCTCTGTCACCTTAGGAAGGTCCAAACCTATATCTCTGCCTCCCCTCCCAGGAGAGTACCCTAACCACTAAGCTACAGCTTCAGTTTCCTGTTGAAGCTGTGCTATTACTAGAACAGGTTACACAGAGATATGGAATATTCATCCTTGGAGTTTTTCAAGACACAGCTAGACAAAGCTTTAGCTGGGATGATCTAGTTGGGAATGGTCCTGCTCTGAGGTGGAAGTTGGACTAGATGACCTCCTGAGGTCCCTTCCAACCCTCATTTTCTGATTCTGTGATTATGCAGAAAGGAACACAAGATTCATAGGTACTGGTACTTATGACTGTCAATATATTGCAGCAGTTCAAGGACATGGCTGGGTGCCTGGGGCAAAACAGAAGTAGCAACTTTTGGTTTTCATAGATTTCATAGACAGGGGCTGGAAGGGACCTCATGAGATCATTTGGTTTGCAAATGTATAGTTATTAGCATGGGAGACTGGTGCCTCCTGATTCTGGGGGAGCACCCACAGAAGCCGGTGGTAGTGTTGGCAGTGGGGACAGAGCTGGCGAGCAACTGCAGAAGACGGTGTCAGCATTGGCAGTGGGATGGGGCTGGTGAGCACCTGCAGAAGCTGCCGGCGGCTGGGGGACAGCCCTGTTAGTGGGGCACGTGCCCCCCAGGCCTTCACTACCAGCTGGCATGTCATTCCCCCCAAGTTGATGCCTGGTAAGTTTACCCCTATTGCACCCCACCACAAATGCACACATTATGCCACTTACGTATTGTGTCACAGTGTTCAGAGAAAAAAAAACTTAAATAAGCCCATGAATAAAGAATAGAATCCCAGGACTCTCCATTCCCAGAAGAATGCCTAAATACTAAGCTAATGAGCCCAGGTCATCTCATCTGAGCCCAAGTCTCTTCAGCAAATGCTCTAACCACCAGGTCAGGGATGATGACAGTATATCTTTATGATTTCTGTCTTAAAAATAAATCAGCTGCAAGTGTTGCCCTGTGGGGTCAGGCCAACTCTCAGGATCTCAATATTGCGCTGTTAGGAGGGTGTGACACAATTGCACATATACAAACACACAAATCATTTAGGTGTATATACACACACGAACACACACTACCAACTCGGGCACATACACATCCAAACTAGCCTAGGCACATGCATACTTATCACCAGTTCAAGCACATACACTATACACCCCAAAAGTTAGACAAAAATCAATTGTCCATACCCACACACTCAGTACACATACAAAGATCACTAATTCATATATCATGGACACAACGATATACACACATACACACACTAGTTCACATGCATACAACCCACCTACACATAAACACAGGTAAGTTCCTAACTTGGACGGTATGGTATGTATGTGTGTGCTTGGGGTACCTGGGAGAAGGTTAAGGTGAAAGAGAGAGAGAGAATTAAAGTTGCCAGAACTGGGATTAGAACTGGTGGACTAGAGAGAAGCTGGCTGAGCAACTGAGGCTTGGAGTTACTTAAGGTCAAGTGGCCCCAGGGTTATTCAAGGTCACTGGTGCAAGGGGAAAAGCCTGGTAGCAAGGAGGAGACAGCTAGGAAAGAGAGAGAGAGGCAGAAACCTGAGAGCTTGGGGCTGGAAACTGAGGCAGATAGCTGAGAGATTGGAGGGGGCAGGTAAGTGGTGGCAAGAAGGAGACGGCCAGGAAAGAAACTGAGGCAGAAACCTGGGAGCTCAGGGGAAAAGGCAGTGGGGACAAGGCAATAGCAGTGGCATAAATCCGGGGAAAAGGCAGTGGGGATAAGACAGTAGAAAAGAAACAGGGGGTTTGCAGGCAGAGAGGAGCTCAGGACAGGTGTTGGAGGTGGCAGTGAGCCAGAAGCAGGAGAGGGAGAAATGAGACAGAAGTTAGAGGTATGAGGACCAGAGGTTGGAGCAGGGCCGGAACCATCGTAAAGCAAAACCCAGCTCAGGTCTCCAAATAACAGAGAGTCTCAGTGGAAGGGTTGGAGTCCAGGTAGGGAAGAGCAACAGAGTCCAAGTCCTCGGTTGAAGGAGGGGGTGGGGGTGATAGCTACCTATCCAGGCTGGAAAGGGGTCTTTGCCCAGCAGGTGTTGTCCAGAGGGCGGTCACTGGCAGAGTCTCTGGTGTGGTGTGGTGCTGGTCCAGATGAAGAGGGCATCCCAAGGAGTCAGTCTTCACTACTCCTTTTTAGACTACCTATGACCTCCTGTGGGGAGGGCATGTCCAGGCAAGGTCAACCCTATTCCAGAGGGCTCCAGATGTTCTTACTGAGCATGTGCAGCCTTGGCACAATGGTGAGTTGCCTCATCTTTTGTTTCTCGACTGCTGAGGGTGGTTCCAAGGGCTGGGTCGTTGGTCCAGGTATTGGTTTTGATGGTTACGTCATTCAGAGGGAGCTATTTTTAGACCTAGTGCTATTGTCTCTCAAGCTCTTGCATTCATCCCCATTCATCCAGGAACCAATTTACATAGGAAGGGTAGGTATGAGTCATAAGTTACAACATCAGGGGACGCAAGATGGAGGCTTGCCATTACAAGATGGAAACTTGACATGACTTATGTTAACTTACATATGTAGGCCTAAAACAGTAATCACACAATATAAAAGCAGTAAAATATTAATACAAACATAATAAGTATCACTTATGAAACAGCGGGTATCTATACCAAAATAGCAGGGCACTTATTTGCAAAGAGGGGAGAGAAAAATAAAACTTACTACCTAAAATAAAATGTTAAAGCTTATCCTACATCTTAGCTTACTTATAATTATCTATAGGGAATAGAGAGGGAGAGAAAAAGTCAAAAATGGTTGAGGAAGGGGAGGGAATGCATTTTTAAATAACAACAAAAAATAAAAACTGGGGGTTTTGCTACTCAAGCACATTTAGTGAGGGGCCTGGTCTTGTCAGTATGTAGTAGGCATGAACTACAAGACTGGGTCCTCAAATGATTTATACACCAGTGGACCAAACACAGGGGAACTAGAAAGTTTAGGCACCTTCAAAGTTAAGTGGCCACTAAGTTGGGTTTTTTCATTAGATTATAGTTTTGGATTTAGGTGCCTAATATTTACCTAAGTCCTGTTTTCAGTCTGACCATTACTTTATGCACTGTTGTTTACAGAAATCCATGTGATTACTTGCAGAGTAGAGTACTACCAATTAGACAGGCCAGGTTGGTGCCATAATCACGAAACTGTTAGATCAGAGGATTTGGAAAATCCTAATTATGAAAGGGAAGTAGGGAAGAAATAATATACTTCAGGTTAAAAAATGCTGGTGCAGGCTTTACAAATGCATTAGATGGGGAATAGCAAAGATCAGAATTTGAACTCTATGAACTTCATGAAAGGTTGGATGCAGAGTTGGACTTTAATTTTGCAAGGGTTCTCTATGTTTGAAATGGATATATCATGCCTTAGATCTGTGAGAGTTATATACCTGAGCAGATTAATCATTGTAAATAATAGTAACCACACAGTTAACCATTTATCCTCAACTCATTCACCAATCACTCTGATTTCTTAAGGTAGGTGCCTTAACTACAAATGCTTTCATTTTTTTGAACCAGTAACAGCTTTTAATAGTTGTTTTGCTCATTGCAGTATTCTTGAAGGAATTTTACCTTTTCCACCTGGATACAGATTTCCAATCTTAAAACAGTGTATGAAAATGTGCATAATATGATTACTTAGTATCAATATAATGCATTAAACTTTTGAAAAAAAATCAAAACTTTATATACATAATTCATGGTCCAATGAGAGAAAATGTAATTAGTTTAAAGATGTTTTGAAGCAAACTTATTATCATAAAACATCTTTACTAAAAGTCTAAAGAGCAGCTATTTTTATATGTTGCAAGTGTTTTACGTTGCTTATTTTTTCCAAATGTCTTCAGTATCAGTGGTCACTCAGAAGCCTAATACATTCAAAGACCCTATTTACTGAACCAGTTAATGTACAGTAGCATTAAAAGAAGGTAAAAAGGTGTATGCAGAGCCGTCATTCTGTTAGATTAGCAGATTATACACTTGTGTAATGTGCTATTCAGAATTTCACTGCCAAGACACCATATGTGAAATAAGATGCATACAAGAATTTCATTGGACTACATTATTTTAATGGCCATTTTTTCAACCTTACACACACAAGCGTAAATCAATAACTCATTCTTCATTGCAGGAAGTTTTTTCTATGGCCAAAGTCTTTTGTGGTGACTTAATTCATCCACCCACAGGATGGCATTTTTCTTAGATTAATGTACATGCAAGTTGATAGGGCAGCTGCTACATGCCTGCTAGCTCAAAAAACAATGGAAACCCCCCCCCAAACAAAAAACAAAACCCTCCAGAAATGTACCTTAAGTTGATGAATGCAAAAGTGCAGGGGTAAAATAAGAAGTGTGTTAAAAATATGTTACTCTTTCAAATCTGTACAGTATCTGGGCAGTAGTTTGTGTGTACCTCACTAAGAAATATGTATGAGAAATAGATTTCCAGTCAATCACCCACAGACTCTTCCTTGTGGGTGCCAAGCTGGACAGACATCAATGAAGACTGATTATCACATAGTGCCTCCCACCTCCCTCAGAAAACCTTCAGAGTGTCTCCCCTACAAGCTGAGGGTCTGCAGAAGTGTTCACTGCACAGCCTGTCAGATTCCAATGAATCTATAAATTCTGCTAAATACCTTGTCACAAGGACATAAAAAAGGAAAAGAAAGGATCACTTTGTAGAAACTTTTACATTGTTCTCTACCAAATCAAGCTTATTCTATGTGACATTCAAACAAGCACAAGAATACACATGCATGTCTCCAAGCTAAAACAAATGAAGAACGGAAAATACAATGAGTATCTAGAAAGGGTTAAGATGAGCAACAGGTGAGAAAAAGATGAATTGTACTGAGTGGCAGGTTATAGCTACCCAGAGCTAATTGATGATTAGATGAAAACATGTGTGTCTGTTTTCAGCAATTAGTGAGGAGATCAATAGAAAACTTATACGTTTAATTAGACATATGGTTCATTTTACTATAATTGGAACCCCATGTCACTTCTGGCCTTTTCCATCTGTTATATGCTTCCAAATTGCTTTTTTTGGTATGTTTTTATCATATGGAAAGGTGTACAGCAGACATAAGATGCTATTCAGATCACACCATCTCAACGGTGCTGTTAAATGTAGCCATGCATTGGGATTTAAAGAGTCCAGAAATCAATAAAACCTGGTTTTTGAATGGCTGAACGTATTTTCAACTCCTTCATTCCTCCCTTTCTGCCTAGTGTTTCTGGCAACAAAAACTCTTAACAGAGCATCCATTTACAACTGAGCAATGTCCAGGTTAGCTGGTACTCTGAAGAGAAGGATTTCCTGGGGGTAGCTAATAAAAGAGGTTTTTATTTTATCCCATGTGAAAAACTAGTGCATCTAGGATAAATAACTTAGGGATTATATTTGGACTATATTTTCTATTTATGAAGTTTATCCTTGTAAATACAGTTATGGTAAAACTGACAAATCAAAACAAAACAAACAACTCAAAGCAAAACAGTAGCAGCCGGAGCAACCGACACCAAACAAAAAAATATTTGCCTGTATGTTACCCCTAAGGAGTTCATGAATACACTGTCTTGTGATAGGTCATATGATATATTACACCACACAACAATCAAGGGAAAATTCAGTTGCCACATTAGTTAATTTAGATGTTTGGCTGTTGAATAATAAGGCCTGGACGTTCTCTCTCTCTGTATACAAGTTATATGATAAAATCTCTATTGCTAGACATTTCTGAAATGCTTATCTCTGACTTCAAGAATGCTTGTTACATGCCAGTGTAAACATCCCAGGGTTTTTTGTAATCAAGGAAGTTTTACAAATTTAACAGACTTATAATGGATGAAATCTAAAGAATTTTAATGAAAATCACAGCTTTCCCGTAAGATCTTCCTCAGGATACTTCATGTTGTAAACATCTGTTACAAGCTATTAGACATACTTTAAGCAGAACACTTACTAAGTAGAAATAGCAAGAAAAATCTGTTATAGGCCATAAGGGAAAAGGCACAAGGTAAAATATATCTGCAAGACCATCTTAATATACAGTTAACCAACATCTGTTGTGCGATATGCTGAAGAGCTTGCTGAAGACTTCAACTGGAGAAGGTCCAATAAAAGACTTAAAGAAGTTAGGCACTTCAATACCTGACTTTTAAGTCTAGCCTTCAGTGGAATTGGGAATCTCAAGTTAGATGCATCAGTGCCCTATACTCAGCCTAGGCAGTGAGCCTCTCCTAATGGGATATAAAAACAGTCAGCATGCTGAACAGAGAGTTGCTTCTAGCTAACCAACAGAAAACGCAGGGGTGTATTAAAAATACGCCCCCTCTCTGAAGCCTATGGGTTTTTTCACGTGAGATCTGTAGCCAGTAATCCTCTTTTGAAGGTAGGCACATACAACTATTATTATTACAAAGAACCAAGCAGGTCTCACTTTTTTTTAGGAGAGAAGACATTGATGCTGCTTCACACCTTTTATTATAAAAGCTTAGTGGTTACAGCATTCACCCTGGAGTTGGGACCTGGGTTCAGTTCATTCCTCTACTTGAAGACGTTCAGCTTATGCCTGAGACATCCAGGAAAGCATCCTTACCCACAGTATATTGTCTATCTTGGGTGAGACAGTGCAGTCCAGATGAGTGGAAAGGAGGGAAAAAAGAGAACATATAGACACCGTAGGTGACTAGCTTTCTGATGTGTTACTCCCTGGGAGATGGGAATCCTGCATTCTGGTTGCTGCTCCAAGGCATGATTAGGCATCAAATGACTGTTTACTGTAAAATGTAAGAACAGGCCAGGAAGCAGGTCCCAAGACTCTCTTCCACAACGGAGAGCACCAGTCACGCTCCACCTTGTGCTCTTTCTCACTGGCTCAAAAATCTTATATTTTTTCTGTATTGTGACACAGCTTCAATAGGAAGGAGAGAGTGCCCCCCCTCAACACACACACATGCAGACTAGCTTTTTGTCCATTCATTAGAAAGACAGGGACATCCCAGGTCTGTCCTCATAACTCTGTTGTCTGCATTTTGTCACAGTGCTGTTGGACCTGTCCTGTTGTGGTCCATAGGCACAGCCATAAAAGAGACACTTCCTGAGTATCTAGCCAGCTGTGTTAAGTCTGAAAATTAATTAAGTCTTTGCTTTAATTATATTCATGGTACCATCATACATCAGCCAGCAAGCTAGGATGCTATATTTACTGGAATATGACAGTATTAGCTTCCTTTTTCATGTACTGCTTAAAAGGGTCACTTTGTCCGGTATAAAATATTTTTCTTTCCTGATATTTCCAAGTAAGACAATACAGCTCAGAAATATTATTCTTGGCTGAGGCCTGTGCACACCTTCTGTAATTCCCCCAATGAAGGGGAATTTTTCTAAGTATTATTGCCATTTTATAAATCACCATTTTTATAATTGTGCTATGAGGGGAAATGTCTTTCACTCATACCTGAGCTCCCTCTTGCATAATGCTGAGGCCAGGAGTATTATTGCTGGGCAGAGGCCTAAAAACAGTGAACAATAAGGTCCAAAGTAGAAACTGTGGAATTCTACTAAAGAGGAAATTATACAGGAGAAAATGAGAGGTGAATGCATTTTGCCTTTCTAGAATTCCTTACTGAGTCTGAAATATCTTAACATTTTTACACATGAGAATCCACAAAAGTTGGTCTCAGGACCAGGTCCCTCAAACTTTTATGAACTCATAGACAATGCCTTTGAATGTGCCAGAAACCAGGGCCATGAGCATGAGAATATAACTGGCTGAAAGCTAGCCATTCCTCTTTGCAAGAACTTCTGAAATTTCAGTTCTATATTGTATGTTCTATATTTGGCTCTGGGCAAACTGGAAAATGTGACCTCCTCCAGCCTGCAGTTCATATGCTCAAAATTTAGCAAAGGCGATTCTGCTTTTATGTTTAACCATGCTAAACAACTGCTGTCTCTGACTTAATGGGAAAGTCACCCTTAAAATCACTTGATCTCCTGATATCACAGTTAACACAAAAGAAATATTGAATAAAAATAGGATGTCACTAAAAATTATATGGTTCATCTGAGTTGGGGAGAAGGTACTTTGATAAATAAATAACAACCACCTGCTCCAAAACAATATAGCTCAACCAGGTATACACTGAGATGTGCAATGATGATTTATCTAGCTTTCCTATATTGTATTATCACAATTCACATGGTGGTCATTATACTGTTTATGCTTAGTTATGATTATGATCAGTATCCAGTGGGCTTAGAAGTGTAACCCCTTGTTTCTTTTATTTTACCATTGCATGTTATGGTATGGTCAATGGAAACCACTTTTATGTATGTGATAACTAACCAATTACAAGGAGACATCAAAGGCTTGTCATATGTGAAACGTTTTAATTGGTTGAAATGACTTTTATCAGAGCACAATGAGTATATTTTATGCCCTAGTTGTATCTTTCAGCTATAGCATCATGAATCTCTAGTCTTGTAAGAGGATAACCAACAGATACTTCGGAGTCCTAAGCCTGTTTCCTTCCCCCTGGCCTTCTGCCAAAGTAGACTTGTTTTAAGTACAAAAGGTGCTGACAGATGTGCAGCCCCTGTTCTAACTCATGGCAATTTACATAAAGTACCATGTGTTACAGCACCCCCCCAACAGATTTTCATCTGTTGGCGGGGGGAGAATTGAGCCTGGCTGCAGGAGCCCAAGCTGTCTGCCTGCAACAGAGGATTTGCCCTTTTCCCCCAGCTCCACTCTCTCCCCCTCCCCCTCCCCCTCTCAGCTCCAGTGCTATCTGCAGGAGG
>NW_017729004.1:70520506-70541344 GCF_001723915.1 Gavialis gangeticus | reverse complement strand
TTTGTTCTGGAGAGGAGGCGCTCCAGTCCACCCTCTGCCACCCCAGAACAGATCAGGTAAAATCCAGCGCACAGCTCACTCCCCCTGCCTTCTCCCATCTCCCTTCTTGCAGACAGTCACAGAGGCAAGGCTGTGCTGCATCAGCCTAGCCGTGAACACACCACAAATGAATCCTAGGGAGCACAAGTTCCCTAAGGCACTCCAAAGTGGAACACCTTCATCTGATCCTTCATTTGATGAGGGTTAATTTGATGCATGGTCAGCCACTTTTAAAGCACTCTGCAGCTTTGCAGGTGTGTCATGACATGGTTGTAGAGTGCTTTCAGGGGCCTGATTGCACAACAAATGTAACTTCTGTTTGTATGAAAAGTGCTCTACTAATTCCTGCAGAAGTGCCACAGAACCAGCATAAAAGGCTCTGGCTGAGAATCTCTGAGCAAAATATTCTATGCATGTATATGAATCTATTTGTAGATGATTGTCTAAATCTTTTTAATGTTTGAATTCTTGATTTCAGTTTGATTTTTAGTGCAACAATATTATATTCTGCTGAAATATAGTTACATCTTTAAGCATTGCTGAAGTTTGGATTGGGGGAGAGTGGGCATTTCCAGTAGTTTAGACCTTTTCTTCTAGGAGCTTTAATGTGGGCACATTGCTTTGTTATCTGGGTATCATATAACTCTACTTGCAAAGATCAAAGTGGTTTTGACAGAAATGTAATGTTATCTCATCATTTACTTAATACAGTTCATTGCGAAGCAGTGCACAGCCTAAGGTTTCCATATGAAAACATTTTATTTTGTTTTTCTCTGTGAAACTCATATCCAATCACTCATCCAGAAAGTTCACTTTGACTTTCAGGCATCACCTGAGTTTACATTGAAACCATATGAAACTACAAATTTCACATGGGCTCTAGGAAAGTAATAAACCAGGCATGAGTAACTGAAAAAGTGCATAGATTTTAGTGGCTCTGTTGAGAAATCTGGTCTGAGCTACCATAAGCAATGTTAAAATAAATGAATTAAGACTTCTTTAAAAACCTAGTGTCTCTTTTGCTCAGGCCTTTTTAAAAGTATGAACTCAATTCAGTAGCAGAAACTAACATCTATAGTAACAGTATAATAAGCAGTAAAACAAATGACTGCGTATGTACAATATGTGAAACCTTCATTCACTATACGATTCAAAATTCCATAAAAACAGCAGTAGAAGAAACAGATGCTTCAGTGAATCATAAGAAAACAATGGACAATGGCTAGTTCCAGGAAAGCAAATACATGAACAGTTTAGAAAAATGGCTGATCTGGCTGGAAGCCCAAATCAAAGAAAATTCTATACAGAAAATGGTATGTGAAAATATGCATGGAGACTGGAGACCATAGGCTAGATTCTGACTCCACTAACTTCTGCCAGCCCACTTGGATAAAACTATAGGCCACAGCTCAATCCCCTTTATGACTGGGCTGCAGAATTGTGACTGGTGTACCAGGGGAACATTCCCTCTCATCCCCTTTAAAGAGTGTAGCAATTGGCACATTCCTCCTGCATGCAGAGGAGTTCTGGGACGGATTCTCTTCCCAACAGCATATCTTGCCAAACTCCTCCAGGGAAGGTGTGGCTCAAGTTGGCACAATAAAGCCCCGTATAATCATGAAACATGATCTTCATATTGTAGAAACCTGAGATACATCTTAATAAAGCTCATTGTTATTTCCAATACCTTCACTTGAATTCTCACCGTTACAGAACAGGTGTTCAGTGCTTCGTAACCCCCTGCCTATTAAGGAACACTGAAAGATATATGTAATTCCAAGACCTCTGTCTTGACTTCAGTGATGAATACTTAGAGCTCTGTCCTTTAATAAATATTATTTCACATCTGGAAGGCAGTCCCAAATATCTGTATATTTTGAACAGAAGTTTTGCATATCACTTTAAAATATTTTAAGGGAAAGTTTCAAGAGTTGCTCCATATTATTTATATTGTCTCTCCCAATTGAAAGCAAATATTTTGCTAGCTAGCTCTCTCCACCATCACACATTAAACTCTAGTTAGGTCAAATGAATTCTGGAACACTTCCCTTACTATTAGGAGAATGTGTCTTACCTCATTTTTGTTATACAACATTTTTGGAACTAATTAACCTAAAATTCAACCTCACTGGTGTAAGAGAAAAATAAAAAATGGCCACTTAAGTAGAATGCTAGTCTAGAACTAACTTTATGATACTTTAGTTAACCTTGTTGTGGGATATAAAAGGACTCTTGTTACTCTGCAGACTGATTTGCTTATTGGATTACTGCATATAAACCAAACCCATCATTGGTATAAACTCACTGGTGCAGATCCTATTCCACATATTAGGCACCAAAGTGAACACTGGTGAATTTATTCCATCCTGCCTAAGTCCCTGATAAATAATAATTGCAGAGGGTAGGTGTAGGTCTCCTCCTACTCACTACTTTTGTGATATAGTCTGCAGGTTATGATGGCATATTACAAGGGTAGTTGGTTGTAGCCGTGTTGGTCTAAGGACACAGGCAGGCAAGGTTCTTTGGGTAAATGTGATATTTTTTATTAGACCAATTAAATAGTTGGAAAATTGTTCTTTGTAAGATTTGGGTACAAACACCCTTCTTTAGGCACAGGGAGAGTACAAGGGTAGATGTTTTTTAATGTGCTCTGGGGTTTTTTTAGGGACTTGAGCAATATAGAATAAGATCACACTTAGGTGACTAGTTCCTCCTAATTGTCTAAGAGGCAGAATAGGCTCTGGCTAGTAATAGTTCTAACAGAGATTAATTTTAACTGTGCATTAAAATCTGTGATTTTCTTTCCCCACCTTTTTGTGAAACGTATTTAGGGAAGTTTCAAAGGAACAAATGAAAGTCATGTGTCCAAGCCCCAATAATTTTCACTCACTCTTACCAATGCTCAGCATCATCTTCTGTTTAGAACATTTCCCTTTTCAAGGTTTCTGTCCAGGTGGTACCTTCCTGAAACCAGTGCAGGAAGCACTGTTTTGTCTTTACCCTGGAAACCTCATCAACGAATCCAAAGATATCCTGAACGTGGAGCATGAACTACATGAATATGCTCATATGTGATCCTTACCAAACATTTTTAAACCTCATAATGTTGTGGTAATTTTTTCACTGCTGTTGCCTATACCTTGCCTGTTCTGTGTATATAGAGAGGACTTCTGCCTTCAGGGCTACAGATATGGTCCAGTTTATATATGCATAAATTCATGAAAAATCCCCTTTCTAAAAGAATCCATCTGGAGAATGTCATGGTTGTCAAAATTGCTGAGCTGTTAATTAAATTAGATAAGGGGATTCATACCCTTATTATTAATGAGACTAAAATAAATAGCTGGTAACAGCTCTAGTATTACTTATTATCTTCTTAAAAAAAATAAGAAAATAAATCTAATTATGCAACAATAACAACATGAACACATACTGTTAGGTTTATTACACCATAAATCACTCAGTTATAAAATCATTTGCTTTAGAACAGCTATAAAATAAATTGATGAAAGAACATAAATAGAATGATTCATAAGTTCATCTGAGCTCTGTTAAACTACTTATAAAGTGAAGAACTGCTAGTTTATAAGGAACAATTGCCGTCTTGCTTGTGAAATCTTGCTGTTTGACAGAAGTCAGTGAAAATAATGACCTCATCTAGTGATTTACAATCAACCATTCTCTTATTGGGGATATAGTGAGGCTTTCTCCTAATTAGAGCACATTGGGACTTATTATCTAGAAACTGATGTATCCCATAAAATGAGAGGGTGTGCTGGAGACACATGTCTCAGATGCAGTCCAGAGTTATGTATCATTTAAAGACTGTAATTCTGAGAAATAAAGGAGCAAGTTACTCTTGGGCTGTGAAGCAGATGAAGCATGCAGTATAAAGGCTGGGAACTGTGCCATTATAAATGCAGAAGATTTTTCCATCTTTCATGTCATTGGCCTGAGAAATACCCAGACTATTGCCTCTAGGCCAAATCAAGGAGCAGTTTTTGTGGTTCTCACTATGGCAGTCAACTAACCTGCTATTCACTTAACCCCTTGAGTGCCTAGGATCTCATACAAAACACATTCATATGGTGGCTGCTTATATTCATCTTCTTGTTCACATAGGCCCAAGTATATGATATGCATAGCGCACAAAGTGTTAACAGTAAAGGGTTCATCCTGAGAAACAACCTCTCAATACTGAGCAGCAGAGACATTTAAAAAAAGCCATAATTGATTCTGAAGCATTACATCAAACTGGCTGGGAGAATCACAAATCGAAGGAACAAAGGAAATATTTTCTGACCACTGCTTTCATAGGCTTATAATACAAGACCAAATTCTGTCTCACTTAAATGTGGTCAGCCCCAGTGAAGTCATTGAGGTTTCACAGGTGGAATAAGGGCAAGAAATTAACTTTCTAGGCTTCAGTTATACCTTATTTCCTTTTTTGAGAGCAATCAAAGACAGCTGAAATTCTGAATGATTCCTGTTGAACAATTTTGATATTCATTCATTATTTTGTTAGGTTTGTAATAGACTTTGTGCAGTTTTGGGCCTTGTCTCTGTTGTATTTGTAGAAAGTACCACGTTGCACAAATACAGCTGCGTGTCTCCTCATTTACTTTTGAGCAAAACAATGATTAACTATAAATTGCTTTTTCTGACATTGTTTAGAATACTTTGGCAGGTTTTCCCCCTTGAAGTGTTTGTCTCTCTTAGTGGAAGCATGTGGTCTGACAACACCTTTTAATAATAATACAAACCTTGTCATATCCACACAGATGTTACCACAGAAAGGTCACCTAAGTCACTAAGCAAAACAATTAAAATGGCTATGGGGGAATTCTAGATTAAATCCAGCTTTGCAAAAATGTTATTAGATCTAGTGCTCTAGGTTAATACACCATGTTCAGTTTCTATACTTGAATACCCTGTACCTAACATTTGAGGGAAAGTGTGCTATCTCTGCTCACATTAAATATTTATGGCAAGAGTTGAAAACATACAGGATTTTCCTTTTAATTGTCATTAATTAATGACAATTACAAAAAAACCACATGTAACATCTGATGAGTTTCTTATTAAAGGGCCTGACCTATTAACTTAAATACTATTCTTAAGAGGGAGAATTCACAAGATCAGAAAATCTATTCTGAGTGACCAGTTTAAGTATCCTCCAGGTATTTTGACTAAGTGCTCAGAAGAAGTCCTCCCACAGTTGCTTGAAAGATAGCCTCAGAAGGCTAAAGCCTGGAGAAGTTTTTCTTGCCTCATCCTGCCTTGTCCTTAGCTTGGGAGGAGGACTAGCAGATCAGTCATACTGAAGATCATAGGATATAACAATGAGTCAGCTTCCTTGACTCTCTCTCTCTGCCATGTATTTAGAATTCATTGTAGACCACAGATCTGTGTCACACAGGATATGCAGAACCCTTTCTGCTCCTGAAAATTGTTGAGACCTTATACAACTACATCAGTTTCTTTGCACCTACAGATTTGCTCCCAGGTTGGAGCCTCCTAAGTGGTCAGTGTTAACCAAGTAGCCACCACAACTTACACACCTCCAGGTCCCTCACTGACAATCAAAGGGAAAAAAACCATGCAACTGTATATAAAGGACCATACTATGTGTAGCGCATGTTGCATTATTCATGACTAAAAGAAAGACATTCCTACTGCATGTGACAAAAACAATAGATGCTTTGATAATAGTTAATAATGTGATAAGTTGAAGAACTACTTGTGGCTTGGGAGTCTGAGTATCACACTCTTTGTGTGTACTGTATTATTTTCATGACAATACGGCTATTTTTTCACTATTAGGGTTTCCAGGTGGTCCGGGTGGTGAGGCTTAGGGAAGAATGCCAATGTATTTTGGCAGATAGATTACTGGTAATTCTTCTCACCTAACTCCTACAACTTCTGTCAACTACTATGTCTATATTCATATCTAACACTATTTTTAGTAGAAAGTATAGGAATTCTGGCTTCATGAAACATTTGGGATAAAGATCAAGGTAAAAATAACTGAATTCTTCAAATCAAACCCATAATGAGATTTCTTATGTGGTTTGAAGAAAACAGTAACTGCTTTTAACAAATGCATGACTCTCTTCACGTAGTTCCATATCAGAATAGAAACAAAAATACCACGTACAGAACCAAATTGTTATCCCCTTACTATCATTGGCAGAAATTTTTTTCACACAACAAATGCCATGATGTTAATGGCAGTGAGGGACCAGTCAGCTTCCCAACTAATGGGATTGGTCTCATTGGCAAAACCAAGTAGTGTAACTAGGGTGATGTAATA
Organism: Gavialis gangeticus; assembly: GCF_001723915.1. Classification (NCBI taxonomy): domain Eukaryota; kingdom Metazoa; phylum Chordata; order Crocodylia; family Gavialidae; genus Gavialis; species Gavialis gangeticus. Next base: position 70,534,992 of record NW_017729004.1, on the reverse strand, counting down.
GGGGGCATCTGCGAGCTATGAGGAGGGTGCCAGGATCCCCCTGTCTCCAAGAGTCTTTGCTGCTCTGCCTCTGCCTGGCCATAGGAACTAGGCAGAGTAGAGGCGCACCAACAGTGTATCTTGGAGGGAGAATGAGTGGACCATAGCACAATGGTGCTTTCCCCCACCTTCTCTGCACCCATTGGTGACATGTAGGGGGTGCATGTGCACCCCCTGATATTGGCTGCTGCCGCTGCTGCCAATGCCTGCAGGCTGTCACTGCTTGCCCCCCTCCCCCAACAGCAGTGTCTGCGGGCAGTCGCTGATGGCCACCGCCGATGCTGCCAGCAGTGTCTGCACATGGTTGCCAACTGCTGGTTAGTGCTCACCAAACAGCTGACACCACTGTGGCTGCCTGCAGGAGCTCCTCACTTGCTGCCGCCATGCTCCTGCCACCAACACCACCACCTGTGGGCAGCTGCTGTGCCCCTCAACCTCCGGCGGCATGCATCGTTCATGTCTGCACCTTTGCACTTGCAGGGAAAACCCTGTGATGCCTCTGCCCACAGAAGCTAAACAGTGCAGCATCACACCAAACTATGTGTCTGGGAGGGGGTAGGGGGTGAGTGGGGTAAGCAGAACAATGCTTTCCCTCCAGCCCATTGTGCCCCAGGTGCTCTTTATGTCACTGGCAAAACCAAAAGGCCATAGAAATAGTGCTAAAACCTTCACAGGTTTACAGGATCTCCAATCCCATCTCTTAGTCAATTGGCTTGGAAGAAGCCAAACTGAACTGGTGAGATTTTGAAAAACTGAAATAATTCTCTTCATGCATTATTGAAAATAAGCTCAATAAATAGCTATTGTCTGTCTGTTCTCATTATCTTCACTTGCCTATTTTTAATTAAATAAAATAGGATCAAAAAATCTTCAAAAAAATTCCTCAAAACCTTGAAAGTCAAAACCGCTCCAGCAATATTTTCTGTAAACAAAGCTTGGGCTTCTCGGCTCATCTTCAGTTTAAATATTCAAACTCTACCTTTTGAAGTTCACCCATCACTTGTCAGAAAAAGTACTGAGAAAGAATTTATAGCATTCTGGGAGTTTGGGGAAACATGAAGAGGCTGAAAAAAACAACAAAATGACCCTTATAATTTTCTTTCATCATGTGCATGAGGATCATAGAAAAAAATTCACAAGAAGCAAATGGCTGAGCATGGTGTAGCTGAGGTGAAGCAGTAAGAAAAGATCAGAATATTCCTCTGAGCTAGGATCTTATGAAGCTGTTATTTGACAAAACATTTGGTGTGATGGGTCAAGGTCCATTTGTTGTAGCTGAGGAAAGGCCTGAATGGTGATAGCCAGGAAGTGGGGGACTATATGTAGAGAAGAGTATAGAAAGTGATTTCCTTGTATTCATTTACAGTCTGCAAAAGAGCCACTTGAAAGCAATCACTGCACTGGGGAGAATGTGGAGTCTGCTCTTATCTTAAAATCAATGGCATGGCAGCGTGCTTCAGAACCAGAGCGAGGGCTAACCATAGAGATGATCTGGCAGCCAGAGCATCTCTATGGAGGACCCAGCTTCCAGTTGCCTCAGGGCATGGTCTGGGACTGTGCCCTGCCCCACTTTTTTTCTCTAGAGTTTTTTGACCCCTGGATATCCAGGGGTCTAATTTTGCCCCCATGCTGCAAATTTGCAGCACGGGGAACATTTTCTCATTCCTGCACATGCCTCTTGCAACGTCTCAAAGGGGTTTGAGATGCTGCAAGAGGCACATGTGGGCTTGTTTGGATGCGCCCCTTGTGTGCTTCCAAGGACCCCTACCTCATTCAGTGACTAGAATGAACTTACTCTAGAGATGAATCAGAACTATGGATCGAACAAGCCTGTTGCCTTCTTCAAATGAGACCCCTGCCTCATTTTTGCAGAAACTGGGAAGTATGTAGTGAATGATTTGGGACTGAAGAAAAAAAGGATGGTATCATGGGTGTGTGCAATTTTTTGCTGCTCCCAGTTTATGTTCACATGACTCACTTTAAGTCACATGAATGGAGACCGGGAGTGGTGTGTTCAAGTATTTGCCAGGTGCAGGTGCTGGGTGGGGAAACCAGAGTAATTCAGAGTGGGAGGAGAAGCTAGGTGGGAGTTGGGAGTGGGAGAATAGCTGAGTTTGGCAAGATCAGGGAGATCAGCTGGTCCATGAGGGTTGGTGGGTGCATGGGAGGGAGGGGTTGTCCATCCGGTGGGGGGTATTGGAGAGCTAAAATAGCTCAGCTAGGATTGGGGGTGTGGCGGGCCAGTAGGGGGAGCCTCCCAACTCAGTATGCCTGTCCACCTTCTGGACTCCACGTGTCTTTCCAGGGGTGCCTAAGCCTGGGCAGACCTGCTTTCGAGTCCCACTGCAGAGTCCGGGGGTAACATGGGCTGCCACCACCCCAAGAAGGGACTGTCTCATTCCTGTGTCCTCAGGGGAACACAGGCCTAGTAGTCCTCTGAGGACTCGACCCAATACAAGAACTTGGGGCACCTCCCCAAGCTGGGGGCCAAAAAAAGAAGATAGTCTCCCTTAGTCTGCAGACCCAAGGGGCCTTCTAGGCATAATTAAACCCACCCGTCAGTAAGTCTCCTACACCAGTCACAAGGGAGAACTTTATTGCTCCTGACAGGATGAGGTAGAATAGGGTAAGAGGCAGAGCACTATCAAGGGATTACCATTGAGCAAAACAATCTGGCTGAGGTAGCTGTTTGATGTGCAAATGCATCACTGTGAGCTGACTAGCTCTCTAGAAACACTTACAAGTATCATTCAGAAGATGGTAGCGATCTGACTCAGAGATTTCTAGAGAGAGAGCATTTTAGATGGATCAGACTCTCTCCCTGTGTCCTGAGGCTTGTGTCATGCTGGTAAAATGGCTTCTCTCCCTCTTCTTCTTGGGCCAGACCCTTATACAGCCTTTCTGACCTCAACAGCCCAGTCCAATAGAAGCCAGCAGTGTTGGCAACTAGCCAACCAATTTAAAAAGCATCACTGGTTAACTGGGCAGGTGAGCAGGGGCTTTTCCCTCCCCCCACTCAGGTGACACGGACAAGTGCAGGGTGCTGCACTTGGGCAGTAGGAACCAGCGGCACACTTATACAATGGGGAACTCCTTACTCGAGAGCACGGAGGCAGAAAGGGATCTTGGAGTCATTATTGACTCCAAGATGAACATGGGCCGACAATGCGAGGTCATGGTTGGCAAGGCTAACCGGACCTTGTCGTGCATCCACAGGTGCATCTCGAGTAGAGCCAAAGAGGTGATCCTCCCCCTCTATGCGACACTGGTCAGGCCACAGCTGGAGTATTGTGTCCAGTTCTGTGCGCCCCAGTTCAAGAGGGATGTGGACAATATGGAGAGGGTCCAGAGGAGGGCCACCCGCATGATCCAGGGACAACAGGGCAGACTCTACAGTGAGAGACTGCGGGACCTGAACCTATTCAGCCTCCACAAGAGAAGGCTAAGGGGGGACCTGGTGACTGTCTATAGACTCACTAGGGGGGACCAGAGGGGTTTGGGGGAGACGCTGTTTCCCCTAGCGCCCGCTGGCATAACAAGGAGAAATGGGCACAAGCTGTTGGAGAGGAGGTATAGATTGAACATCCGCAAAAACTACTTCACCGTTAGGGCGGCTAGGAGCTGGAACCAACTTCCAAGGGAAGTGGTGCTGGCCCCTACCCTGGGGGTCTTTAAGAAGAGGCTGGATGCCCACCTAGCTGGACTCGTTTGAGTCCCATTTCTCTTTTTGGGGTTTTTGTTGTTCTCCCGCCCTGGCGGGGGGTCGGGCTAGAAGATCTACTAGGTCCCTTCCGACCCTTAATCTATGAATCTATGAATCTATGAATCTATGACTAGAGGGACCACACCCTAGGCACCAGGCTTTTGTCACATAGGCAGGGAGGAAAATCCCCCCTCCCTTAGGGATTTGACCCCAGTGTTCCAAGCTGAGAGGGACAGATTCCTAGGGAGAGACACAGATGGTAGCATTTCTGCCACAGGGGGTGGGTCCGAAAAGTGCAGCCCCAAGGTTGGGGCAAGTGGCTAGGCTTTCCCAGCCCCCAGAGCTTCACTCTGAACATGTACAGGTGTTCGTTAGATCACCCTCACCCATTCTCAAGTTTAGTTCACCTCCTCAAGTAAACTAACAATTAGGCATTTAGATTTGCCTAATCTAGTTTGGTTGATCTAAATGTAACAGCTGTGTGTTTCCATGGTTAAGGTGGGTGACTGCAACCATGGAGGACTCAATTTTTCACCTCTTTCTACAGAATTTCTTTACAATCCTCAGCCAATCAAGCCACTTAAATATTTAATAGATGTTCACTGATCATGCCCATTTTCTTGATGCCTTGTTTCAGATTTGGGGGTTTGATTAGCAAAAACACAATGGAACTGTGATTGATACATAAAGTACTACATATTCTTAAAAAAAATGACCCAGGTGGCTTAAATAGGGCATGCAAAATTAGAAGATGTTTTTGACCCTTATCTCATTTTGCCTCAGATACCCATCTTATAAAAGAGTGATAATACTACCTCCTCACTTCAGAGAAGTATTGTGAAGGTCATTTGATTAATCCTTATGAAGCAGTAAGAATTAATGTTTGTGAAACAATAGCGATGAGTGTGATATGAAAAGTCATAAGAAATGATTCATTCTCTCTTCAGGACAAGATTTGAATAAATCAAGGGACTCTATACACTCAACAATGAAGAAAGGACATGGTATTGAAAAGCTGCCTGTGACGCAAGTACTGTCCATGCTGTGCACTAAATGAGGAAATTAAACAGTGTATCATAATGCATATGCATAAGGCAGGCAAAGTAACTTTGCACAGGCCAGGTTAATTCTGGTATTTCCTAACTCTTGAGTGAGCTTGCTACCTTAACTAATGTTCTTTTAGCATATTTTTGTGGGTAATATGAAGATAGGCTGTTGAAATAACCACAGATATCTACAGCCAGCATTGTATGAACCTTTTAAAGATCCTCCTACATGGAGGTGTCTTGCCAGATGTTAAATGGCTATTTCTCACTATGCTGGCCAGGTTAGGACAGGGGACTGGGAATAAAGAGATCTTGATTCTTTTAATCATTCTGTTATTGACTCTTGCTGATTGGCCTGTCTCTTTGACACTCTCTGTATCTTGGTTCTTAGAAGTATAATGTGGAGGTAATAACATCCATCTTTGTAAATATAAAGTACTGCATTGGCCAGAGCTTATCTACCTTTTCACAGAATGGAAAGTTGGCAGCTAATTTCCAATAACATTTGTAGATTCCAAATTACACTGCGGTATCGTAGTAGCTCTCTGACTATTTTGGAACATGCAATTGTATTATACACATTTACCAGCTGAAGAGCGTCTAGAGCCCACATTCTTTCTCTATGCTTATTTTAAAGATTACCAATAATGTTCAGTAATATGAGATCTTTGTCACTTTGTGTCTCCTTGGCATCTAACTGTGTTTCTTCGTTGTGTATCAGAGGTGTATTATTATGTATATCTTTGTTCACTAAAGAGCATCCAAGCCACACATATCAAAACAAGTCCAGCATCAAAAGTAAAGGTGTGACCCTTTCACTCCTGTCTAGTTGATGGACCAGAAGAATACGTAGGTCCATGGAAGGTAGAAAAGAACAGAAGTTATCAGCTCTTCATTTTGTCAGTTTCCCCATTTCAGTTTGCTAAATTCACTGACAATTTAACTTTAGAATAACTTCACTGATTTTTCGTGTAAAGTCAAAATTAAGCTGACTGAGACAAATCCAGTCTAAGAGCTAGAGAAAGAGTCCAAGTTGGTTAAACACACCTCCTTCTGCTGACCCTACTGTGTTTCTGCTACACCAAATCACCCGATTTCCAGCTGATTTATTATTTAAATAACAGCTGACACTGGAAATGCCCAAATTTCCTATAATTCTAAGTTTTTGCCAGTAAAATCACCCTCAGTTTATGTCAATAAAATGTACACCCCTGGCTAGATTTGAGCCCTAATCTCCCAGGAAGTGCCTTAACTTCTGTAAAGCCCATAAGATGTTCTTAGTTGGTATTCTTTCAGGTTCTCTTGTTTCTCTTGTTGACTTAAGTATAATTTGGACCTTAGAGAGAATGAGAGTGACTCTGTGGCCTGGCAGTTAAACCATTCATCTGGGAAGCAGGTTCCACTCTCTGTCTCAGTTTATAAAAAGTCTAACAATTTTAACAGATCAGATTATGGGTAACTCACCACAAACAGCTCTGTAGGCCAGCGGTTAGGACACTCTTGGGTAAAGGCTGTGCTCAAAACTTTATATCAGGCAGAGTAGGGCTTGGCACATGGGTTCCCTTATGTCAGGTGAATGTTCTAGCCCCTGATCTCTTGGGTAAATAGTAGCACTCCTCAGCACTACTTTCTTTTTGTAATTTTTTTATGACACGTAAGTGCCTATGTCCAAGAAGGTGGAAGAAACTTCTTCTGTCTTGGATCCAAGGGTTGCCTTTGAGGTAGTTCCTTCCCCTCCCAGCACTCTCCCTCCCCACACATGCTTATCCTTTTTGTAGGAATAGAGACCTTGAAGGCCTAACTCAAGTTTTGTTATTTTAGTCTGCAGGTCTACATCTAAATTCATGGTTAGGTGACACTCAGCATCACCTCATCTGTGCTGCTTCCTTGATCTGTACCTAAGAATCTGACTGGATCACACTGGGGACAGTGGTGGGCACGGAGCTATACGCATATTGCATCCTCTTCTAGCTCATGGATCAGGAACACCTTTATATTAGCCAGAACCCCCAGGAGGAATTCTGATTGAGCAGGGTAGAATTCTTCCTGGGTTACTCCAGATGCTACACAGTGGGCATGTCTACATGAGATGCCATAATGCACAGTAGACCTGCGCAAAGTGGTGAGTATTTGGTTCAAATTCAGCTGATTTGGGGGACAATGATTTGATCTGGTGATTCAAATCACTGTCCTGAATCGATTCAGCTGAATCTGATTCAGAGATTCAGCTGCTGCTTAATCAGCTGAATCTCCTAATCTCACAGGCCCCATCCCCTGCCCCCATCCTAGCCCAGTCCACCCCCAGCTCCTGACTCTGAAAAAAAAAAAAGCCCTCACTCACCAGCTGCTGCCAGGTGGGGGGGCAATCCCTGATGCCCCCAATGTCCCGTGCCACATGGGGGGGGTCTGCCACGAGCCCCCAGAAGCCCTGTGGCTGCTGCAGCAGCTGGTGAATCTGTGTTTTTTGTTTGTTTTTTTAAAGGGCCAGGAGCTGGAGCAGGTGGGGCAGCCATGGGTTGGAAAAGCAGGGTGTTGGGGGGCTCATGGCAGAGCCCCCCACACAGCATGGGGCAGTGGGGTGAAGCTGGGATCCCCCCCTGCCTGGCAGCAGCCAGTGAGTGGGTTTTTGTTTTTTTAAAGAACCAGGAGCTGGTGCGGGCAGAGCAGCCATGGGGGGGCTGGGACAGTGGGCAAGGGTTGGGGGGTACTCAGGGGGGTGTGGGAACAGGCAGGGGATGGCACCTGGCAGGGTTCCCTTCATGGTCCCCCCTCCCCTTCTTCAGCCCCCCCCCCAACCCCTGCCCCCTACTTACCAGCATGGAGTCTGGGTCCAGCTCCGTGCTGCAGCCAGCAGGGACTACTCAAATCACTGAAGCTCTCTGAATCTTTTTAAAATTGATTTGGAGAGCTTCGAATCGATTTGGACATTTTAATTGGTCCCCTGATTTGATTCAGATTCAGAGATTTGGCCACCGAATCGGGCCAGATCTCCTCTGAATCAAATCAGCACCTGAAGCTTTGCACAGCCCTAGTGTGCAGTAGTCTATTCTCCTATGCATTAGCAAATCAAGGCAAAACCTCTGCTAATGCACTACTGTGCAGTAGAATTAGTCTACTGCATATTAAGCATCACAAAAAAGCTGTTTGCCTTTGCTACCAAGGATTAGTGCAGGCTAATGCACCTTTATGTCATACCTCATATTAGAGGTACTAAACATAATATGCAAAGGCACATTAATGAACATGTAGCTGTGCCCAGGATATCCAGCTCTCCTGACAATACATGGGGTACAATCTAGTCCAAAAGACATGGAACTACCATATCAAGCCAAATAAAAACCAGATGGAAGGAACCAAATGACAGAACCAGTAAATGGACTGCAGTTAGAAAGATAAAAAGCATGAAGAATAACTTGAGAGACTTGGGCTAAGTACAGACATTCAGAAAGCCTAAGGTGGAATTGATCTAAATTATATGGCTTTCTGTAATTGGCATAGTTTAGATCAGTAGCGAACAGAACACACATCCGCTCTCTGGTGCAGGGGGCAAATATTAGATCGGGTTCCGTCATTGTTAAACCAGTATATATGTGCTGAACTTGTGTTCTGTTACAGGTATAGACCAGTCACTTATACTGGTACATTTAAAACAAGGTCCACGGTCACACTCAGTCTTTTAGGAATTCCTGCCCAGATACACATGTATACGCTAATTACTAACAAAACAGTTACTGACTAGAATCATACAGGTATCTTTCAATACCTGTGTTTTTTTAGAACATTTATGTTAAGATATTGGTAAGTTTTGGTTTTCAGATTTTTTTTAACATTGGACAAATGATATTTAAATCTGGTTTTAGGCCTCAAAAATAAGCCCCACTTCTTTCACCAAGTGGTGTATTTCTTCTTAGCTTTTGTTTAATAGTAGTTAAGGACAAGCATACATTATTTATTACACATGACAAGCTCTGCAAGTGTGCTACAGACTTATTCCATCTGATATAGCAACTAACTTTCTTTCTCTCTTTCTTTCTGTCTTTGAAAGAAAAAAGGAATGTGTTTTTTTTTCTCAGTGTGAATCCATTTCTTGTGAAACTTGTAACTCAGATTGCAAGAACAGATTAACACAAAGACAGAAGTGCAGTTGTTGTACTGATACATCTGAGCCATTCTTAAAATGCTTTGCTAACCCATCAGTTGTGGGTGCATGCCTCATATTTCTCACTGTAATCATATGTGAGGCAAGAGCTGGCACAGAGACAATAGATGATTTTCACATAAGGCTCAGAAGAAAGTGTGATCTGATGCCACAAATGTCAAGGCCTTTTGTTTCAGATGCATACAGAGAATGAGGTGGTGAAATAAGTTTTCTTTTTTGAACATTTTACATTAGTACTCTCAGGGTCAAAGCATATTGGTAATTTATTTTTTGTGACTGAAGTGCATATTCCAATTAATACTTGCCTATTTTATCCAGTATTTTTATTTTTCTCTCTACCTTATAATTGCTATATTATATATGGCCAAAAAAAAAGGTAAAATTATATGTGGCTGATCATTTCATGCCATTTTGTTAGATACTGTGGTAGGAACATAGGAAGATGAAAAACAAATCTGTGAAATGTATCCCACATCAAGTCAAATGAGTGCAAAGAGTATCTTAAGTATATTTCCATCTAAAGCAAAACTGATGAAGACTATTTATTGTGTGTGTCAAGGTCTACATAACATTAACTTTCCTTCTAATTAGGAAATAATTGTTAAGTAGCTAATGTCTCTCTGAGGCTAATCTAGTCCCTTCAAGTTTTTAAATGGAAATAATCATAGAAAATTAAGGTTAGAAGGGACTTCAGGAGGTCATCTAGTCCAACCCTCTGCTCAAAGCAGGACCATCCTCAACTAGATTATCCCCGCCAGGGTTTTGTTGAGCCAGGCCTTAAACACCTCCAAGGAAAGAGTTTCCACAACCTCTCTAGGTAACACAGTCCAGTGCTTCACCACCCTTCTAGTGAGAGAGTTTTTTCTAATATCCAACCTAAACGTCCCTTGATGCAGCTTGAAACCATTGATCCTTGTTGCCAGTTGGTCCCAAGCCTGTATTGGTGCTTGGGATTCTTCTGTCTTAAGAGCAAGACTTTGCATTTGTCCTCATGAGATTTCTTTTGTCCCAGTCCTCCAATTTGTTAGGTCACTAAATCCTAATCAGTGTATCTACTATTTCCCTTGGCTTGGTATCACCTGCAAACTTGCTTAGGGTTCAATCCATCCCATCTTCCATATCATTAATGAAGATACCCAATAAAACTGGCCCCAGGACCAAGCCCTGGGAACTTCACTTGATATTGGATCAGCAGTATATAATCAGTGATAGAACATTAAGAATCACCTGTCCTATTATCAAAAACAATGGAACATCACATTTTTTTCTTCTTTCAACAAATTCATGAATTTCTTATGCTGTACTGGAAAAAATAAGGAAATTATTTGTGACAAAATGAATACTGATTGAATAAAGACAAAATAACACACACTTAACACTTTAGTAGTTAAAGAATATATTTTTAACAGTGATATTTTTATTCTGGAGGCCCAAATATATTTTAGTTATAATGTGCAATACTCTTGAAAACGCATCAGATCATTAACATTGAGTTCTCAGCCAATGCACCTGAAATACAGTAAATATGTTTTTAAAGTTATGTATATGTTTTACTGTATAACTTAAGGGCTGCTTTCTAGGCTACTGTGCCTCAAGATTTCTCTGCTTTGAAACAACCAGCCTGTGTTATGGGAAACAGCCAGACCTCTGGCACACTCAATCAATTTTTTTCCTGCACAAGTGTTATCAGGGAAGGAACGCACACAATGCAAGCTTCTCTTGTCTGTTAACACAGAGAGGCTATCAAATTCTCTTTGGATAACTAAGTAATCTTCAAGAACATGTAATTACAGCAGATACATGGTATTAGCAAGTAAATCTAGTTTATTTATCATGTAAGCATTGAGTACTTACATGATAACCATAGTCTGTAATTTAGTTATCTTAAACCCAGCTGAACGTTTTAAAGACCCTTTCATAGAGTGTCCTTCTGGCATCAGAAGATACAGAAAAAAGAGCAGCAGATGGTAGCTGGCAGCTCTGTTTTAACAGGTTTGAGCTGATATGCATTGAGAAGCATCAAAGATAATAGCTTATGAATTCCAAATTATACTTCCTCAGAAGCAGTGAATATCCCATTACTCAGGGCAACTAAATTAAAATTCCTGTTGCATGATAATTACAAACACAAAACAAAGTAAGTTAAATTATCCAAAGTCAATGCAAACAAGCTTTGGGGGCATAATTCAACAATTTCAGGAGCTCACAGTTAATTCTAACATAAATCATTTAGGGACAGAACTTACACATTGACAGAACTTAAGTTTGAACTTAAACTGGTTCAAATCTGTAAGACAAGAGGGCTAGGGACAGACGTTCAAAACCCCTGAGCCTGAATTGATTCAATCTTCACAGGTTAATCTAACATGCAAAGCCTGAACCAATTTCAAGGTGGATAGACATTCCCTTTACATTCTAGAAATGCCAGCACATACCTGCAGTGGCTCAGGCTAGAAGCCGGGGGGCGGGGTGCTAGAACAGCCCTCCCTGCCCTTCTACAGTTGTGAGCTGGGGGGGGGGAGGAGAGCATAGCCAGGCCCCAGCAGGATGCTCTGATTAGGGAGGAGCCCATCCTGGCCTCCACCCATCTCCTCCCCTCCCTCCCCCATCTGCTCGCTGCTCAAGGGGCACAGTGTTGCCAGCCCCCAGCCTCTGGCTAGCACTCTGAGGCAAAGAGGGTGTGTGCAGTGAATGCATCTGTTGATGATACTGAGTTTTTCAATCTCCCTCTCCCTGTCTGCAAACCTATCTGTAAACCTGACAGGGCTACAAACCAGCAAGGGGCTGATAAAATTACATGTTTATCAGCCTATTGGCAAAACAAAAGCCTTTCTCATTAGTTCAAGCTCTTCTTAACCAGCTTTTGCCAAAGAAAAACACAGGGACATTACCAGCTGACCTGTTGATTAACTCCAAAAAGCCCTAACCAGACACTGTTCTGTCTGCCTTTGTCCTGTCTGCCTTTGCAAAGCACTATGCATACCTCTGGGGCTGAGTAAGTGAGAGCTTTAGGGATGGGAAGAAGTTGCTCTTCTGAATTTCTTTCACCTTTTATCTCACTCAGCTGGCATATCCTAAAGCTTTGTATATTAACTCTCTTTAAAGGTTCAAAGCAGATGGGGCAGGTGCTTCTATAATGAACAAATGTCCTACAGTTTCTGTAACCCAAAGTGTTCATCTGCAATCTTAGAATTTGAAGAACCTAGAATAGGTCTCTTCATACTACTCAAGAGAAACTTGCTTCCAAACCCAGCACAAACCAACAAAATATGTAGAACCTTTCCCTCCACCATCCAGTCAAGAAGACTTGCTCTCCCAATACTTTACCAAACAGGGAACCTTACCATTCCCCTATGCACAGCCTCCAAACCTGCCAGATGGGAAAGAAGATGACAGAGAAATGTTCTGATGGGGACAAAGACCATAAGCACTTAGAGAAAGGAGGTAGAAGAGAATATTATATTTTCTGCCAGCTGTGGCAAGCCTTGTTTTGAGGGAGCTCCTTGTTAAAATTTTGGCAGCAGTTTATGAGGCATAGTCATATTTCTGCATAATTCTTGGCATGCAGCATATGATCCATACAACACCTATTTCTTATGTCTGTACAGCTAAACTTTCAGCTTAGCATCTTGCCTGAGAAACATCTGTGTTTCATTATCTTCACATTCAATCTTCTCTCTGTTGTGATTTGTATAGTTCTTTCTCTGTGATAACCCTGACATCACAAGACTGTACTTTATACTAAAAAACAAGGAGTCTTTTGTTGAGTCCTGAATCTATCAGAGTTATGTTTTTAATGACATTTTCCATAGGTGGTAGTTTTTATTTGGTATTGTACTTCCACAAAGAACGGAGGATCTTCAGTTTTTTACCATATCTGCTTCTCTTACAGTTCTTTTCTGAGTTAGTAACAGGAAAAGCCAGTGTCATGTAAAATAGTTGTGGGGAACCTTTACATTTCTTCACTACCACAGAACCAGTATGGAAAAAAAATAACCCACCCACCTTGCTTTTATTAAAATGTGTGTCTCAAATCTTATAATTATTTGTGCATAGCTAATTGCTGTGCCTATGCAAACCACAGCAAAAGCAGTGGAGCTGTCAATGAGTGGTTGAGATAGTACAGTCGCACACGATTAATTGTAGCATTGGGACTTAATTCAGAAGTACATCTTATGTTATCAGGATAGATCTTTTTATTCACAAGAATTCAATCTGCATAAAATAATGGCTTCTACAACTTCTTTGCCTAATAGGGAAATCCAGGGGAGCCTAAAGGCAAAAAACAAGGCATATAGGCTGTGGAAGCAGGCGGAAGCTACCAAGGAGAGTATATCTACTTGGCCTGCATTTGCAGAAGGCAGTTAGGAAGGCCAAAGCAACTACAGAGCTGAGGCTGGCAATACAAATTAAAAACAACAAAAAGTCTTTTTTTTAGGTATGTAGGGAGTAAAAGGAAGGTGCAGGGAAGCATAGGACTCCTACTGAACAAGAAGAAGTAATTAGTAACAGACAAGGAGGGCAAGGCTGAGCTATTCAATGAGTTTTTTGCCTCAATGTTCTTGAACAGGGCTCAAGATAAGCCTCCTAATGGGTTCTTAGATGGGCATCAGAAGGACACCAGCCCACCAACTGTCAATGCTGACTTGGTGCAAAGTCACTTGGATAGAGTGGATGTGTTCAAGTCAGTAGGCCCAGATGAGCTGCATCCGAGAGTATTGAAGGAATTGGCCAGTGTCACAGCAGAACCACTGGCACAGCTGTTTGAGTGTGTGTGGCACTCTGGTCAGGTCCTGGAGGACTGGAAAAGGGCCAATGTGGTCCCTATTTTCAAGAAGGGGAAGAAGGAAGATCTGAGTAATTATAGGCCAATCAGTCTCACCTCCAACCTTGGAAAGGTCTTTGAAAAGGTTATGAAGGAACATATTTGTGGGAGTCCATTGGGAAAAACAATGCAGCAGGGCAGCCAACACATGGATTTGTAGCAGGTAGATCAACATGAGTCCAATGTGAGTTGTCAGTGTGATGAAATCATCAGCAAAGCTATCTGCACTTTATCATGCACCAGCAGATGCGTGACAAATAGAACCAAGGAGGTGATACTTCCCCTCTATGCAGCACTGGTCAGACTGCAGTTGGAGTGCTGCGTCTAGTTTTGGGCACTCTACTTCAAGAAGGATGTTGATAGGCTCAAGAAGGTCCAGAGGTGGGCCACTCATATGGTTAGGGGCTTACAGGATAAGCCCTATGAAGAGAAACTGAGGGACCTGGACCTCTTCAGCCTCCACAAGAGAAGGCTGAGAGGTGATCTTGTGGCCACCTACAAATTCACTAAGGGAACACAGCAAGGGGTCAGAGGTGCTCTGTTTGCCAGGCACCTCTTGGGGTAACAAGGAACAATGGTCACAAACTGACAGAGAGCAGATTTAGGCTAGATATCAGGAAAAACTTTTTCATGGTAAGGGTGGCCAACATTTGTAATGGGCTTCCAAGGGAGGTGGTGCTCTCCCCTACCTTGGGGGTCTTTAAGAGAAGGCTG
>NW_017729004.1:70518870-70520446 GCF_001723915.1 Gavialis gangeticus | reverse complement strand
TGGACTCGATGATCTGTTGAGGTCCCTTCCAACCCTAGCATATATGAATCTATGAACTGTGTAAGCCTTGGCATAGCAAAGATGTAAACTTATCATCTTTCAATCCCGGAATTTTGTCTCTGGTCTAGATTCTCCATTGGTGAGTATCTCTGATTTTCAACTTCAAATATCTGGAGAAAGTATAAGTTATCCTTTAATATAATTTGCTGAAGAAAGAGAAACTAAAAGATACTTAGTTTAAATGTCATTGGATCATATTTTTGAAAATGGAACTGAAAAGCCAAAGCCTATTAGGATGTTTAAAAATTTTACCTATATCCATAAAGTTACTATAAACTGAGGAAGTTTGAGCTTTAATTGTGCTTGAAGATGCATTCCTTTTTGATGATAACAGTGAAGAGAATTAATATACAAAGCTTTAGGATATGCCAATTGAGTGACATAAGAGGTGAAAAATTCAGAAGAGCATCTTCCTCCCACTCTGAAGCTCTCACTTATTCAGCCCCAGAGGTATGCATGGTGCTTTGGAAATGCAAGACAGATGCCTAGGGATCTGCCAAATAAAACTCATGTGCATATGCCAACTTTATTAGTCAGTATTTTATATGGAACAATATTAAACTAGGTGAGATCAATTTTCAAGATGGACTAGCATGGAAGTGGACATCAAAGTCATGGATAAAGTTCCCATTTCTCAGCTTGGGAACTTGGCTGCCCGCTACCTGCAAGTGGTCCTCTTTGCTGCCACTATCTTCTGCCAGAACTCTTAAGGCTTTGTTGCACATTTATTTTAGGCAGCTCCTGGAGCTCTTAACGCCTAGATAGTGCACACACTAACACCGAACCTAGTTTTAAGCACACTTTAGGTGGTTTAACATTATGTCATTCCAGGGCAGATGCATCTCTGATCTGTGTTACCCAGGTTGTATTCCATTAATATGTAGCCACTCCCCACAGATGAGCCACCCATGTTGCAATCCTCCAGCATCCCAGGATGTAGTGTCCCCTCTTCCACCCGGCTGTTCTGTATGGACAAACTTTGTACTGCCCGGGGAGGGGGGTTTTGTCACCAAGCCAACTACCTGCCCCCTCTCCCAGGCAACCTTTCCACCCCCCCAAGAGTGACAGTGCAAACAGCCTGCAGAGCACATGCCAAATAGTCAGGTCACAGGGCACAGATCGGTCTGAGAGTCAGGTCTAGGAGGGATGAGGGGCAACAGGGTAGGGGGCTGGATCAGGTCTCCATGAGCTGTATTTTCCTTCCCAGGACAGAGGCAGCAGCTCCCCCAAAAGCACTTTTCTTACTTCTCCTACTTTCCAGCCACCCTGGGAATCACAGCCAGCATCCCCCACACCCCAGTGCCAATCCCAATCCAAATTTATTCATGAGACCTTCTTTAATTTACTTCCGCTTTGTTTCTTTATCAATTATTTTTTGCTTCTTTTAATTTTATCCTTCAGTGCCTGACTCATTTCATTTCACCACCCATCCTTCACCCTCATTTCTTTTGCCCCTCCCATTTCATTACCCCCCCCCCTCCCATTAACTCTCTGCCTCCCAGCTTCATTTCCTGCT
>NW_017729004.1:70513600-70518859 GCF_001723915.1 Gavialis gangeticus | reverse complement strand
CCTACTTTCCAGCCACCCTGGGAATCACAGCCAGCATCCCCCACACCCCAGTGCCAATCCCAATCCAAATTTATTCATGAGACCTTCTTTAATTTACTTCCGCTTTGTTTCTTTATCAATTATTTTTTGCTTCTTTTAATTTTATCCTTCAGTGCCTGACTCATTTCATTTCACCACCCATCCTTCACCCTCATTTCTTTTGCCCCTCCCATTTCATTACCCACCCCCCTCCCATTAACTCTCTGCCTCCCAGCTTCATTTCCTGCTTCCCCCCACATCCCATCTCTCCAGAACACCCCCACTTAGAGCAGGGCTAGACGCCTGTCCTGGCTCACCAGCCTTCTAGTAGCAACTCACAGCTACAACTCCTAGTCCAGCCCCTGTTCACTGGCCCCTTAGTGGCAAATCACAGCTGTGCAGGTCAGGGACATTCAGAGAAATTTTTTAACCTCAAGGTGTAGCTGCTCCAAACTAGAGTTAGTACTAACACTGATCAACATTTGAGCAGCTCAAAGTGGAATGTATAGCAGGGCCCTTAGCGGAATAAAGATTAAGCTATGATATAAGAAAGGAGAGCTCTAGACTTTTCTGTTTTTTGATAACCAGCTTTATTAGCAGACAAAATAGAGGGTTTTTTTAATTAGAAGTTATGAAAACTTACTTTTTCAAAGCTGTAAATACTTGAATCAATACCAAGTAATATTATAAAATCACTAATATAAAACTGGAGCCTAATGAATCCTATCAACTGACTGCAAGATTGCCTCCCAACACTGTCCCAGACAAAAAGAATTAAACAGCATTGTGAATAAATTGCCTTTGAACAGACATTTAAACTTATTATATTGCTAGGTTTATCCATGGTGTATTACAAATATCACATAAAGAAATAAAAGCTTCATGAAACCTCTTTTAAAAAAGACTTAAAAGGCATATTCATTTTATAGGGTTTTTTAACATTTCATACCAGCCCCAGTCACAGGGCTTTATAATCCTCTCCTAATTAGTTATGCTGTACAAATTCCTATTCTGCTGTGGGAAGGAGGGGAGAGAAGTAGCAAAATTAAGATGAGCGTACTCATTGCATTTGCTCCATTGTAGATTCTGTTTTTTCCTGTCTAGAATGATTAATATTCAACCACAGTCCACTAAAGTGCACACATACCAGTTCACAAGACATGAGGGCTTTTTTTTTTTTAAGGTGGCAGAGCATTGGTTAGACAGCCCTCTGCTGCTGTTGAACCATACAAGGCAGCAATCCTCATTGCTGTCTGCTTTCGATTCACAGATATCTCTCAGGTTTTGTCCTTCAAAAGGCTCAGTACTTACAGAATATGGATAACAAACACAAAGCATGACTGTATTATATGCAGCAAAAAGAACCTTGAAAAACTGGACCCTGCAATTTAAGAGTCCCAGTATATAATAAACTGAGTACATTGATTAGATGGTGATGAAATCCATCCTCATAAATGTCAGGCTGTTTCCTTTCAGCAATAGCACTGTCATAACAGAACTCCATGAAATATTTGCTGACAAACTGAAAACATTTAAACTTCTATAATTTCATCATGTTTCTATGAAAATATAACAATTTGCTCAGAGGTTTCCACTGCAGCAAACATTTAATTCAACTGAGAAAATGCATGATTTTCCACATCCAGAATATGACTTCATTTTATACACCTAAGTGGGTCTGGCCAATAAGCGTCCTCAGAAATAAGAATGAACAGTCCTGAAGACTGTATAGACCAGGTCTAAAAGAATTCATTTAATTAGAAACTAGGTTTAGTTTAGTCAATGTGTGATTCTTTTGTTCTTTGCAAATGTTTGCATGACAGAAGTTTTTTCACACATGTACATTCACTAAAGGCAGGTGTCAAACCAACATTGGAAACAGACACAAACACCTCTATATTTTCTCCTATGCTGCTTATACATGGACACAATTCTCACCAAAACTTGCAAAGAGCTCATTTTATCCTATTTAGCAATCACCTCTGCAGACATGTTTAAACATCTACATGAGTCTTACCTAAAAAAAATTAAATGCAAGCTTTAGTACTTTGTTAACTGGGGCCTTAAATCCCTCTTACAAACTACCTCTTGTGAAGCCAACAAATCATAGACATCTGGTAATAGGATATTTCTGCCTGTGACTATTTTAATAAGATACTACTCACTTATGTAGCTTTACTATTCTCTGTACCACTGTCATCAATTGCATAAGCTTTTAGAAGTGTAACTTATTCATAAGAGTGCTTACTCAGTGTTATCCTGATCCCACCTCAAGGCTAAAGGCATTACCACATTCAGTGAGGAAGTAGGAACAAAAATGACCAGTGAATGAACGACAGAACTCACTGGCATAGTTCACAAAGATTGCATAGATCAAACATGTAATTGTAAAAATGACTCTTCCAATCACTTTGAAGAGTGAGCAAATTAATAATCTATTTGCAGACAAATCGCGAAGAAGAAAAAGGGCTAAATTAACTGAATTGACTGTAAAATGAGTATGTTAGTTCTATTTATGGTAGTTTAAAGCTGAAAATTTAAAAAGTAAATTCAAATATTAATCTTTTTCCCCTTCTCAATTCTGCAATGTATTCATTTCCTCCAACACATACACACATCGTGTACAATGCACTGTGCTCTAGATGGGTGGTTGGACATTTTGCTCATGCTATGACACAATGGGGCACCAGAGAGAAGCTGTGGCAGCTGGGTCCTAGTGCCAGCTGGATAATTCCAGTCTCACATTGGAAAATTTTGCCGACCCTTGCACTAGATAACTTAGGAGATAAGAGGCTTTGGGAGTAGAAAAAGACCCTGTGGTGGATGCATCTGGCAATAAAATAGGGCTTCTTCCACCTTTTTGTTATTTATGAAGACTGTGTAGAGGAACTAGCAGACAAAAAAAATCTACTTCCACGTGCCACGTCTCCATTAGGGGCTCCGCTGGTGTAGCTCTGTCAGCACAGCTATGGTGCCAATGACCCCCAAGTATGGGTCAAAATCCTAATGCTGAGTTAGCGGCTCCTCCACTTTGTGTATGCCAGGGGTGTCAAACATATGGCCCATGGGCCAGATCTGTCCCACTGAGCCTCTCTATCCAGCCCACTGGGGTACTGTCAGGCAGCAGAAGTTGGGGGATGTGGTGTGCCACAGAATCCAGGGCCCCTTGGCTTTGATAGGTATGGCCATAGACAGTAAGTATAGCTCACCATCACTATTCCTGGACTAGTGGCCCCGACCCCCTTGCTGCTGCTGCCGGACCCCTTCGTGCCAGCATTGTGGTGGCCACTGTGGCAGCCCTCAGGCTGGAACTGGTTTGCAAGGAACCCCACAGTTCTGATTTGGCCCAGAGCCACAGGTGAGTGACATCCTTGGTGTATGCAATTCTTTAGCTAGATTCTATGAAGCTTTTCACAAACTCCATATTTCCAAACTTTCAACTCTACTAAAGTAAATAAATACACTGTGACCATGACCTCACACTGACATCTGTTTTCTTTTCAGTTGGAAACACAGTACAGACATTTGCAAGTATTCACTATCACTTGAATCTTTTGGAATCCAAAGCTTCCTTGCTTTTGTCACTTAGGCCCTGAGGGTAAGGTAAAGAATAATAACAGTGCAATATATTTGGATAATTGTCAAGATAATTATGCTCTGTTAGTTTTATATATAGTAATACTATCTACCATCTACCAAGTGAATGGACATTTGTACGATCTTCCCATTGATTATTTGTGTTCCGAGTTCAGAATGGTTCAGAAATTTGATACCTTGCGTCACTAAATTCCTCAGACAGCAAAGCTCACTGCTAATCAGTTTCATAGCCTACTTCATTAGACAGGAACTGACACTACCTCAGCCTCAGATGCCTTCTTTCTGCATGCTAGAAATGTGTGGAAGCCCTATAAATATAATAGTTTTTTTTAATAGCTATCCTGACTTCCTGAGTCTCTTATTTCAGCAGCTCTCCATCTCTATAATCACATTCCTTTAAAAGCTGGTGCCAAAGTTAGAAAATCTGCTAGCACAACACTGTCTAGGAAATTCCAATAATCTGTAATGTAGAACCAAATCCAATATACTGGTACCAACAATTATTTGAACACAAGATATTTTTTAAATATTTCATTTATAAAGCATCCAAAATCCTATGTCATATATAACTGGTCTTGAATAATTTGCTAGATATTTTCCAAGGTACCATTGGGACCACCTTGATTATAAATACATTATAAAACTGGTAGACACAGCACTATCGACTTCTGCTAGCTGGTTGGGTTGCAGCCTAGTGGAAAGCCCGGCTTCTATGTGAGCATCTGGATCATGCTAATGTTTACACAGCCTTGTCTACATTAGAGTTTTGGAACAAGTTAGAGCAGGTTTCTAAGGGTCAGTCAACTCTATGAAACATTTTCTGTGATCTCACCAATGTGAGAGCTGTGGCACACACAAGATTGTTTTCATGAAATCAAAATACAGGATTAATAACCAAGGAAGGAGTTAATAAATATAGATAATATGAAGTTCTTCATATTTTATGAATTGAAGAAAGGACTTTAAAAGTGTGGTTATTTCTGGGACTTGCAACAACAAGTTTGAAATCGAGCAATTTAAAATAACATAAATTTTATTAGAACCATATTTTGTTTTGTTTTTAAAACCAACATTTTGGCCTGTAAACTCAGATCATCTTTCTGGGAAATTAATGAGTACTGCTAATAGCTGGATTCAATTTCTATGAGGCTTCTGTAGTAAGAAAGTAACTTTTCATGAACAGTGTAAGATCAGTTATGTGAATTTATAACACCACATTTTTTCAAGTTTGTGCAGGCTCTCTGGTGCCTTCCTCTCTATTACCGACGGCTAATTCAATAATTATGGTGCTTAATTATCTGTAATGAATATTTTTCTTTTTGGGTTTACAAGGATGATGCTGACTGGAGTATGAATAAAGGCTGGGATTTTCAAAGGAGCCAAAGGGAGTTAGACACACAGCTCACAATGGAATTTGGACACCTAATTCACTTAGTGATTGTTTTGTTTATGACTTAAAGATGTGTTGTTAAAATGTGTTAGCTAAGACAAAAGGAATGGTTCACATCAAATGTCAATTACAGCTCCACCTTGAAAAGGGTAAGGGTAATGGCATAATAGTGTAGGCTGCCAGGCTAGGGACAGTCATTTAAAAAATCTAAGCTGGAATTGATTCAATCTTTACAGGTTAGTCTAACCTGGCTA
>NW_017729004.1:70506028-70508600 GCF_001723915.1 Gavialis gangeticus | reverse complement strand
CTGATTAGGGATGGGTTCCCCCCCTTGCTGCTCCTGACCAGGGAGGGAGCCAGCAGGGAGTTGATAACACAGCATTTAGCACCCCTTCAAGAAAACAAAAACCTTTCTCATTAGTTCATGCTCTTAAACAACTTTTTCGAAGGAAGGAATGGAGGAACATTACCAGCTGACCTGTTGATTAGCTGCAAAAAGCCCTGACTGGACACTGTCCTGTCTGCCTTTGTCTTGTCTGCCTTACACAGACACCTCTCAGCATTAGCTAGCATACCACATGCTATCTACCATTCATTATGTGGGAGAGAGAATGGGGGGATCTCTGCTTGACCAGGGTGGGGCACAGGGAAGCCAAGCAGACCTTGTTGTGCCTGCTGTCTCTGCTGGAGCTCCAGCCAGGGAGTGGAGGGGAGGGGCCAGCCCATCTCTCTGAAGCAGAGCCCCACCCAGGGCTACAAAGGCATGCTGGGGGACTCTGGTTTAAGTTAACCAGGAAGGGGTCTGGGACAGACATTAACTAAACTGGTTTGAGTCAAATCAGTTAAGTCTGATACTAGATTCAACCCAGTTTATCTGAAACCAGTTTCAGCCATTCTCAAACTGGTTTATATGCACTGAATGTCTGTTCTGTTACTGGTTTAAACCAGTTTCTGATCACTTAAAACAGTTTATGTGTAATGTCAGTCCCTAGCCCTAGACACTGTTGTTCAAGCTATTTACGTTCACAAAGTAGCCTCCTAACAATTTGGGGTCAAGTGTGAAAGAAGTGATGGATAGAAAAGGGATGCCAACTACAAGGAGGAGGAGAAGAGATGTTAGGTTAAACCTTGGGAAGTGTTTCACAGAAAAGCCTTGAGGGCTTTTATGGGGTCACATGATTTTAACGTCTGGACTCTTCACCTTAACATGCGTTTCTGCTCTAAAAATACAGCATCCTTGGCTTTGGGTGTTGTAAGGAGGGTTACAACACCCAAACAACTAGGAGGGTTGTAAAACAGTGGAACAGACTACCCGGTGAGGTAGTGGATTCTCTATCCTTAGTTTTTTAAGATTTGACTAGATAAAGCCTTGGCTGGGATGATATACTTGGGGACAGTGCTGCTTTGAGTAGGAGGTTCAACTAGATTACCTCAAGGTCCCTTCCAACCCTCATTTTCTATGATTCTATGATTCTTTGATAAAAGCTGCTTCTTACAGACTTAACCTGGAATTTGAAAATCAAGAGTCCCTCAACCTTGCACATTATTCTTTACAGCAGCAAAGTTCTACAGGCCAAATTATGACACTAGTCACAGTTGTTGAGCTCCATTTCCTTCATATATGACATCTGTGGAACCCCAGTACAGTGAGTAGGGTTTCAGAATTGTAGGTGTATTGAACTTGAAAAACAATTCCATTAATGATGCCCAAGAACAAGCAAAATCTATTTTACATTACTTAAAAGTTTCAGTTACTCTAGGATTTTTTTGATCATTTACAAGGAACAGATCTTTTTATGAGATTTCTGAGTCACTTTATCCTGCCACGGAGACTCAAAGAACAGAAGACCTAAAATCCTGGCCAGAAGATTAAGTCTTGCAGTGCGGAGAGGAACACAAGGTGAACACAACCCCCCCTCCAACCCCCTTCCTCCACAGTCTAGATGCTAACTAGCATTTGCAGATGGGGTTTCATCTCTGGGGGCACATCCAGACAAGCGTGCACCCCTTTGAGACAGGGCAAGAGGCACGTGAAGGAATGAAAAAATGTTCCCTGTTGCGGGAGAAAATTAGGCTCCTGGATATCCAGGGGCCTGAAGAAACCAAAGTTTAAAAAAATGGGGCAGGGCACAGTTCCAGACTGTTCCCTGAGGCAACCGGAAGTTGGGTCCTCCAGGGAGACGCTCTGGCTACCAAAGCGTCTATGTGGTTGGCCCTTCACCCGGGTGCTAAAACAGCTGCTTCAGAACCAGGACTCCAGTGCCGTAAGTAAGGGGTTGGAAGAGCTGAAATAGGGGGGAGGGGACTATGGGGGGACCCCTGCCGGCCCCGCCTGCCCCCACAGCCCCCACAATGCTGCCCCGCCTGTCCCACAGACTGCTGCAGTGGGTAGAGGGTGCAGGGAACTCTCAGGGATGCTTCAGCAGTCCAGCTGGCACAAGGGGTAGTGTCCCCAGGTACCAATTGACCAGGCCTCAGAAGCTCCTGAGAGCAAGTAGCCCTGAACTACTTGTCAGGGCAGCTTTTTGTACTGCTGGGGCCAGGACAGGGCAGCTTTTTGTATTGCTGGGGACAGTACATGTGCTGGCCCTTGGCTCTAGCTCCCCCTGGCTGGAGATCTAGGAGGAGCCAGGCAGGGTTATTTTGCCCCAAGTGGCACAATTTGCTCTGCAACAAAGTGCATGTCCAAGCACATGCACTGAGGCAAAAAGCCCCGGCTCAAATTTGCACCCCTTCTATTTGAGCTATTGCAAGCGCATGTGTTTGCATGTGTGGACGTGCCCTGGGGGAATAGTAGGACAAACTTATTTGTAAAGCCAAAAGTCAAGACATCTACATTTCTTACACAGCTACCTTTTGGCTTTACAAATAAGTAGCTG
>NW_017729004.1:70495982-70501028 GCF_001723915.1 Gavialis gangeticus | reverse complement strand
CTTGACTTTTGGCTGTGATGTGAAGCAAACTTGTATTCAAAAGCTTATGTAATTTTATGCAGTTGTTCCAATAAGAGCACCCTAGGAAATTCTTACCTCTTGCATAAGTCTCTGGGTAAGATTTACACTCTCACTGAATTGACTTTTAAAACAAAATGTCAAAATATGATATGACTTGATTGAATAGCTGTTTAAAATACTTCCCTTGAGGTAAAAGCAAATCAAGATAGAATATAGTACCTCAGTTGTAGTGGTAATAGCTTGTTTTGGCTTTAGACCATTTTAAAATTATAGGTCCGTAACTTTTCTATCCCAAGAATGAAAGAAAAATGAGTTTAGTTGGTTTAAGGTATATGTATTTAAAAAAAGAGAGAGTGAGAGAAGGAGAGAGTTTGCTCATTTTGGATGCTTTTGTGCTTATCTAACAAAAAAGTCTGGTTAAAAATATCTTGGCAATGTAACAGTATGTTATTGCTTTTGGTGTTTTGCAAAATAAAGACGGCTAAGATACTGTAGTTTGAAAATTGGCTACAGTACATGTATACTCTTTTGTATATGGATACACTTTCACAGGAATTTTTTACAATGCACTACAGATATCTTATGTAGTTAGCCTTTTTTGCATATGATACCTTTAAATTATGGGATGGGATTCTTAGCTTATATTGATCAAATAGCTCCACTGAGATCGGGGTGGTAGGCTGAATGACAGCACTTCAGCATTTAGACTTATTTATGATTGATTACTGCAAACAATTTTAATTACCTATTTTTGTAAGAGACCTTAATAATATATGCATGTTGTAAACTTTCTGTAAATACTGTTTCCCCTGCGAAATAGTCTTTTTTCTCTAAAAGTATTAAATGTAAGAAAGAGAAAGACATTTTACATATGTTTTTCTTCTGTACAGGGACTAAACCCAGTAGGGTTCTGGTCTATGCTAGGGGCTCTCAGCTGTTATTGCAATCCAATTAATAAACAATAGATAAGTGATAGAGAAGGAAATGAACAGGCATTGTTCCAGAGTAAATGATTCAGTTGGGACTGCAGAAGCAACAACACATTCTGTACTTCTAGTGGTGAGTAGTTGATAATATACTATGGTGCATGGCTTGAGGTATTTTTTCACAACATGGAATGGCTGATGAAGTTTTCAGAACATGAGCCATAATATAATAGACCATCATTCAAAGCACTGGGATTTTAAGCAATATGCATATAGTAATAGTCCTGAGTTTCAAGGGAATTAGCAGACAAACTGTGAAAATTGTCAAAAATATACTCAAGCGCATATGTTTTTTAAAAAGGAAAACAAACTGGACCTCTGTCTTGCTATATATGATATGGAAATATATCCCAAGGGGTCAATCAGGGATCACCCATCCATCCATAGATACCTAAAGACTGTCAATTGCCAACAAATAGGTTCTGTTAAGGAACTCCATCCCAAACTCCTGCCTTAGAGTTGTTGGTTTTTTCCCTCTGTGTCTCTGTCTTCTCACCTGTCCATCAATCTGGTTACCTCAGGTTACAGAGTACGTGATCTGATTTACCTAGCCTCTATTGTTTTGAGCAATAGCCTCATGACCTGGAGGCAGGGGCTTGAGTCCAGGTTAAGGTGTGATGCTTTCCAAATTGGTTGGTTCACCTTGGCCTCAAACAACAACTGCCCCTGACTGGGTCTAGAAGGTGAGGTTAGGACTGCTATTTAAGAGAGAGGCTTTCCAGAAAAAAGAGAGAGTTATGCTGGGATTCTTACACAGCAACTGGAACCTCTGCAACTCTCATTCTCTGCCAGATGCTGAAATGAGTAAATTTCCAGAAACTTAACTAGAAAGGTAGCTTACAGTAATTTAAAAGTGTATTAAATGATTATCAGGACAGTTCTGTTTGCTCAGGGTATTCTTTTGATACTTCTCTGATTTGTACCCCTCCCCAAGCCTACCATCTTTACTCAGTAAAGCTACCCACTCTAACAAGCTGTGTAGTACATGCTCAAGAGGAATTGGGCATGCCTTTTTATTCCCTTGGCTCAGCTAACTAAGGGAGGCTACTTTCTTTGCTTCAGGTTAAAGGAAGCACCCCAAGATCTTGCAAGAGGTCAAGCGCCCACAAGGCCTACAAGGCCTGTGTACCCTGGGAGGCACAGGGCCTGAACACTGGCCAGACCCCTGGTGGTGGTGGTGGTTACCCCAGGCTTGCAGGTGTGCTCCAGGAAGGGGGTTGGCCAGTCATAGGTGCCCCAAGGAAGACACTTGGAGCTTGGTTTTTGGTTGGTCACGGTGAGGTGGGTGGCTCAGCACAGAAACGGCCCCAACTGGCCTGCCACACGCTAAATAAAAGGAGCAGTAGTTCTATCAAGAAATGTCTGTGACCTCATAAAACATATAAAAGAGTATTCTTATAGGATCATAGCAATGCTGTTCTTGTGAAAGTACAGGAAAGAAATAAACAGGAACCCACCAAAGTGTTGGCTAAGAAAGTTATACTAAATCCTGTGCATTACTACTACCTAATAGATCTGAGAACAGAAGGAAATTGAAAATTACAGTAGATACCTGGAGTACAGTGTACTTATATTAGATACTGTAGTAATGTAATACACAGAAATCCATGTTGTAATACCTGGATAAAAAGTGATGTGAAAAGTGAGAGGGTAAATCAAGAACTTAGTTATATAATTGAAAAAGGTATTGCATGCAATAGCTCAATAATGAGACATTCCACAAGTCAATGTTGACAGATTTAGTGGATATAGGTGGATGGCTGCCATAACATAAATCTGTGTTGCTAACTTTTGTTATATTATCTGTAACCCTGAGGTGTGATAAAGTTCTCACGAGTGCAAAGGCAGTATGACCTCAAGAGTGGAGTGCTAACTACAATCTATAAAGAGGAGATAAAAAGGGGGAAAAAATTCAGAAGTGTCAAAAGCGTGTACAGTGCCAGTCAGGTATATTGAAATTGAGTAGGAGGGGCTTACAAACCCACCTTCATTCTCACTGCCTCAGGCCTGCCCCATGATGGCATTGGTACAATTTGACGCTTGATAAAGGTCTCCTTTGAAGTTGCCATAGCTACCATAGCTCCAGTATCTGGAGCCCAGCTGCTACCCTGCAGTCCTGATGAGGTTGATTCACTTACCAACTGACAGCACAATTAGCTGAGGGATAGATGCAATGAAGAACATAGGTGACTGAATGGGAGGAACTGCAATGCTTAACATTTTATTAGCTGCTTCCCCTCCCTCCACTGCAGTCAAGAATTCTGGGACAGACACCCAGGCTTCCCACACACACTCATGGGGAGAGGAACCTTGTCTGCCTATGTCCTTAGACCAACACGGCTACAATCTATATCCCTCCAGGAGGGGCCCACAGTCAGAAAGTACTTAGTAACAGCAGTGCTGTGCATTTTCCTAGCAAAATTTAGGTATGAATCAAATTATACTTTGACTAGATTTCTTTAAGCACTTTCTGGCTGCAATACACAAGCCAGCAAGCTATGTAGGGGATGTATAAAGCCAGTCAGGTGAATGTGTGTGTCTGGAATTCCACCCCTCTCCTTGAGTTGGACTCCTCTATCAAAATGGTATCAGTAGCCTGAGATCCAGGCTTAAACTTAATTGCCTGAAGCTATGGCCTCATTGAATAGCAGTGTTGAGGGAAGATCCATCCATCTTCTTCCCAGTATCTAGATGGTTAGGACATTTGCTAGGGACTGAATTATTGGCTTACAGTAGCCTGAGGGAGTTTTCAGCCACATCTCCCCAGGGCAATGGCTTATCCACCCAGCTAGGGTTAGGCACCCTCCAGTCTTGCTGAAGCTAGACCACTGGGCATTCAGAGGTGAAGGAACAGAAGGAGAGCAAGTAAGAGAGTGTCTGACTCCCCTGGGATTGTTAATAAATTTGCAGGAGTAGTTATTGGGTAAAATACATTATAAAACATTGGAAACAGAATCCAGAATTTCTTCTTTTCAAGGGCACAGAGGTAGTTATCTGTGTTATTCTGAAGTCAGGAAAATGGTGTGTGGTACCTTAGAAACTAGCAATTTCAGAGGCATGACTTTTTATAGCCAACAACCTGCTTTGTCAAATGCTAGGACTTTGTCAGATATACTACATCTGATGAAGTAGGTTGTTGCCTATGAAATCTCATGCCTCTCTGAACTATTTAGTATCTCAGATGTCACAGTGCCCTCCTCTCAAAGCTTTCCCACTTCTTCAGTGAGTTCTCTATCCACTAGACTGATATACAAAAGTGTTAGAAGGGATCATCAGCCCTGTTTGCAAATGCATTTTAAAGAAATTGTAAGCTGCACTTTCATTTTTTGTGTCTATCTTTATGTGTATTAAACATGCTTTGAGAATGCCTACCTGGTTGAGACCTACAGTAGCAGAGAAAAACCTACTCTCTGGATCCTGTTTTGGCTTAGTCCTGAACTAGGTGTTGCATTGATCCCAAATCAGAGTGTGACGTTACATGCAAGTTACAGGTTCCAGAATCTTGTTCAGATTTTCGATGATGTGTTTCTAACGTAAAGGTTTTTACATGTAAGAGAATCATGGGTGCATGTATCATGTGCAACACATGATATAGTTTCATGGAATTATGCATTTTTCTAGCATTTACAGTAAACATAATGGTGCTCTTAATCGGTTTCCAAATTGAAAATCCTTTTACATCAGAATGTTCACATTTCAGTTGCAAAGATCCAAAGTACATGCAATTAACATGTGGTTTTATTTTTTTTAAACCTGTCTTTGTTTTTTCATCAATATTTAAGCCACCATGGCTGTAATTCTGATACAGATGTGACAGGCTAGCTAGCAGTGACTTAGCCCAGGGGTTTTGAAAGGGGAAAAGATGATTGGAGGACTTGGGATTCCCTTTCCTCACCAATCTGGTAATGATTTGGCCCAGGGGTTTTGAAGGGGTAAAAGATGATTGGAGGACTTGGGATTCCCTTTCCGTACTAATCAGGCCCCAGAGACTCACCCCCCCCCCATGTCCCCTGATTGGCCCCTTGGGTCACCTGGAGAG
>NW_017729004.1:70495469-70495774 GCF_001723915.1 Gavialis gangeticus | reverse complement strand
GGGCTCCAGGATCCCTGAGGAGAGGCTGCAGCCACAAGGAGAGGCTCCCCCACTCCAGCCAGGATCTGAGCAGCAACCTGAGAGGTTCCCAGCTCTGCTTCCAGCTCCTCCAATCAGAGGCCAGGCAGCTAAATGTGAGGCTCTGGGAAGGTCAAGACCCTAGCAGGCTGGAGTAGTGCTACCAGTGGTGGCTGTGTGGCCACCTGCTTCCCACATGGGAGATGTGGGTTCAAGTCCCAGCTGAGGTGACTTGGGGTGAGTGAGCTAACAAGAAGTAAATCTTCTTGCAGTGGAAAGGGGCCATT
>NW_017729004.1:70493682-70495230 GCF_001723915.1 Gavialis gangeticus | reverse complement strand
TGAATCCTGCCCCCTTGGGGCATTGTAGTGTCCACTATACCCTCTGATTTATGCCTATTATGTTCCCATTATTAAAAGGTATATGGTTAAGTCCCCATTGGTGGTCTGGCTCTGCTCTATAGGGGGAGGAGAGTCCCTACACCTCCTACAGCGCTTGTGCACCTGCTTTGATCCCTTCAATTGGAGAGGGGGTACCTCTTGGAATACCGCCCGGGTTACACATACTTGACAAATCATACAACAATGAAAACAAAATTAAAAAAAAGAGTACATTAACTTACCACTAAACCACAGCATATTTTCTAATGAAACATTGCTGTCCCTCAAACCACTAGATTTACTGTCCAATGGTATAAAATGAAATTTAACCCCATTAAAATGGTTCTCAAACCAGTTTACAGAATAATGATGTTGGCAAAAAGAATAGCATTGGCCTTAATTCTGCTGGTTTTATTCCTGTGTAATTCCATCAAGTTCAATTATATTGTTCCTGATTTACATTGCTGTAAGACAGATTCATGCTCAATATATATGGGGCATGGTAATATTATCTTAAAAAGTGGCTTCTGCAAGTATAACTTTTTTTCATGACCCTGTCCCATAACAGACACTGTATTTTTTAAAAATGGTATCATTATATGGCATCTGGACAAAACCCAGGAGCACTCCTGAAAAGTCCACAAATTAGCCATATAAACAGTGTTTATGTTGTAAACATAACTGAATGCTAGGCTACTCTCAGATGTTCATGGTGGCAATCTGAATCACCTATACTACCTAACTTACAGCCTTTGACACGGACAAACGAGTGGCAATTATTCCTTCACAGTAGCCATAGAGTGATGGAAGAAGACAAGCTATTTAGAATAGATTCTATTGAAACAGATCTGTGATTTCTTTAACTACTTCCTTTGTCTGAAAATAATTTGTATAGAAGTGAATAACTGAAGGTGTAGGGGGTCAGAGGGCATAACACCAACACCCTTATTAAATCTGAAACCATTTCAAATAAAACTTTAGAGAAAAATGGAATTCCCCCTCTCTTTCAGAATGAAATGGAACCTGCACTAGAAAGACAATGCTTCCCTAACTAAAATCACGATGTCTTTTTAACTTGACATAGTATTTATTAGTTCAAGGCCAGCCATAATTTATCCTATGTGTTATTACTCCATTATAGTGTTACCATATTTTGAGTCTAGGAAAAAAGGACTCCTGGGGGGGGGTATATGATTGTGGGCATTGATATGCCTATCCCTGACGATACTCCTCACCCACAGTCCCTTGGCCCTGCCTGTGCCCTCCACTCCCAACCTACAGTCCCATGCCCTCCTGGTGCCCCTCAGTCCTGACCCTCATCCCCTGCCGGTGTTCCTCACTCCCAACCTGCAGCCCCACCCAGCCCTGCCAGTTCCCCTCACTGTCAGACACCCGCGTACTTGTGCCCGGGGTCTGGTCAGCTCCATATGGCTCATCTGGCCCAGATGGGGCTTGTACCTCCTTGAGGCGATGGGCAGGGGCAGTTGGGTGCTCCGTGTTTGGAGCCCG
>NW_017729004.1:70477484-70488682 GCF_001723915.1 Gavialis gangeticus | reverse complement strand
GCCCCTCACTCCTAACCCACAGTCCCCTGCCCTCCCGGAGCCCTGCTCCCATGCAGCTCCCTGCTGCCTTGGAAGAACCACCCCCACTCCCTTCCCTCGCTGAAGGGGCAGGCACCTTCCCCAGCTCCACACCCTGCTGCAGCCCCAGCAGGCGCACCTGCACACGCACGCACGTGTACACACACGCCTCCCAAGCACTGGCCCTCCAACCCCCGCCCCCCCCCAACAGACTTAACTCCAGCTGCCAGGGCCAGATGCATATGATGGCTCTGCCCCTGCTCCCTTTACCCCCAACCCCAAGCGGATCCTTGCTGGGACTAGCCAAGAAGTGCCGGGAAAGCAGAAGCAGAGCAAAATCTCAAATATTTGCTGGTATTTTAAAAAAACCACTTGGACAGAGATGGGAAGAACTAAAAAGAGGATATGTCTGGGTAAACCCGGACATATGATAATTCTAGTAATTGAAGTGAAAATATAGCTTCATGGAGGTTTACAATTCCTCTTAGTCACAAAAATACGACTCTAGCACAAGGAGAAAACATAGGGAAAAATATAAGGCAGTCATAGTTAAAGTAATGCAGAACAATAAGCTATTCATTACAAAACTGGAAGTCTCCTGCAATACAGTAATTTAATATACAGTAGTTAAAATGAAGTAATGATTAAATATTCTGCTGTCTTGAAGCATTCTTATTGCATTAATTGGGGTAGGTGAACAAGTTGTAACAATGCTGTGATTTAAAAGTACTGCTTTTCAGTCTACGGTTGAAAAAGATCGTAAGGTACTAGGGAAAAGGACTCTTTCATCTCTGCATAGCTAGTTTGAAGGGCACAGGTCACTAATATCCTACCAGGTTTCTATAATCTTTGATAAAGATGTTTTGAAGTCTATTTTCAAAGGGAAAGCAACTGGTGGTTTCAGTCCAGTTCCACGTAACAAAATAAATCTCTTGTCAGCGACACCCTCTGCACAGGAACCAGGTACTCCTCATTCATAGATATATACAGTATCTTTCAGGATCAATTTCAGTAACATTGGAGTTGTAAGGAAGCTTTCTGTGGCAGTGTCCAACAGTGAAAGGATTTCCAGCTCCATTACTATTAGATTAGGCACATTTTAATAGCAACACATTTGCTTTTAAAATTAACCATTATTTCAAAAGGCCTATTTCTTATTTTATCTGTCCACTTAGGATCCTTAATACATTTCAACCTCAAGGAGATATAATACACTAAATTAAGAAGTGTCATAAAAAAAGGATACAATTTACGAGTTACTAAATGGATTTAACTTGAAAACAGGAGGGAGCAGGAAGACCCTCTTTTCTTGCACTGTTTCTGCTGGTTGGTTTTCTATTCCTCATCTTGTATCTCACACTTACTTATTAAGCCATTTATGTCAGCTACTTCTGGATTTGGACTGGTCAGAAAAAAGGCTAATATGAGAATTTTGAATGAAAGAGATTCATTCTTCTTTCATTGCTACAGCTAATTATGCTTTGACCTTCCTATAAGCCTCATGGCTAGAACGCTTGAGGGGGAAAATGACTCTCTGCTCTCCCTGTTAGAAAGAGAGAGGAAAAATGGCACTGGAAGCCTTAATTTACATAAATTATAATGTTGCTCTGACTCGTTGTACAGAGTATTATGTGATACAGTTAAAAATTGTGTTTTGCTTTTTTTTGAAAATGATTATACATCATGGATGTATGCATGTATATTTATGATTGTAGGGAGAAATTAAGAAAGGTATAGTCTGGGGATATTGAAACACACTGAATTTAGGCCCTGGTTAGGAAAACAAGGGCTAGCTTCATCAAATAAATCTGAAGGGCTGCTTTTTGAGCTACTAGAGCTTCTTAGTCTTATAACAGCTTATTGCTACCAGCAACGCTTCTTTAGGATTGTGTTTGTGAGAGCTGAGTAAGCAGCATTGACTTTGTGAAGTGGTCTGGTTAGTGGAAGTTCAGAACAGGACCATTGCTAGATGTTGCTGGACTATACTAAATAGTCGCCTCCTGCAATTCACTTGTTCATCACTGAGTCTGTTTACATATGTGTGCGAGGTCCTTGTTGGCTGGGAACTGTTACAAGTAAGAGTTCTGAGCTTCAACAAGCCAGCTAATAAAGGAGTGGAGACAGTGGACTCAACCATCCCACGGATGTGGTGTGTTTGGGCTGGGCAAATTCTGTTTTATTTTAGGTTCCATACTCTTAAAGATGTCTGAGTGCTTATGTATGGGAAAAGATAACTCTTGGGGGGAAGCAGGGAGGGGAAAGCAGCAGACAGGGTCTGTTTTCTGCATGATGTTCCAGCACGGCTTGAATCCGATCCTCTAGAAATTTTATATTTGCCAGTGCATATTGCTGTCTGGTCTCTTTCCAGCCTTATCTTTGCCACACTCCCTGCCTTGGAGACTGAAAGGAATCATAAGGATCTGCCTATGGAGGATTACTTTACTGGCAGGAGATTTAGAGGACATTTCTCCTCCTTGGCCCTATCAGAGCAGTGCAAAAGTAGTCCATTGAAGAAAAAGAACTGTTCACCTGTTCCATGAGGTACATACTATATTTTGAACCATTTGGAAAATAATAATATTTATTTATAATTTAGGTTACACACTTTTCATGAAAGAAAACCTAGTTAAAAGCGTGAAAAATAAAGCAGTTTAAGAAATGAAGCCAGATTCAAGAACAAGCATTTCTGAAAGGTTACCATACAAACAGGAGAAAAAGTCGGAGAGATTAAAGGGCCAGTCTCATGCACCATTAAATTCCATGTTAAAATGGTTTGCTATTAAGATAGTACTCTTTAAACTGAAAACTGGAGTTTGGAATTACGTCCTTTTGGTGTCTGTGAGCAAGTTCTAAGTTTATAGGAAAGTAAATCTGATCATAAAAAGCTGACTCTATTACAAGGAGGAAAATGAAAAGACACACATTAAAAGCATTATTTAGATCACCCTAAACATAAACTCTATCTCAAACCTTAATGGACTCTGCTTGGCTACAGTGTTGGGTGAGAGCTCACTTTGTTATATGTTTCAGATATATGTAATGGTAGGTTAAAGTTACATGTTTATTAAAAGAAAAACTACAAGGCTTAGGCAATATATGATCATCCTAGATAAAAGCTGATTCATTTTGGCCTCAGGGCAGAATCACTGAAATAAATCCTACTAAGCGCTAAATTCAGAGCGAATCAAAGCTACAAATCTGGCATGCAAGAGCTTTAATCTAGAAGCACTATATACATTGTATTGTAGTTTGGATTTTAATGTACTCATTGGCTGGAAAAAAACATCTGCTTTACATTATGCCTACAGTAAAGAGTATGTTGATTTCATTACAGTTCTGGTCAGCATAACAATAATGTACTCAGATCCTTTTTTAAAATAACTTTTGATAAAAAGAGTATAACAACTGCTGTAATAGTAACATGTTATAAGTTACTAAATAGAGAAGGAGAGAATAGAAATAAAAGTATGTCTTGAGCCCATATTTCGGAAGTGTTCCAGACATTTTAAATTTAATTTAGCTGCTATATTGACCTTTGTTTATCTGCAGCAACCATTGAACAATTTAATTGGGATATTTTCCTCTATTTAAGATACCATAATATAGCTGAAAGAGATACTGATCTTAATTGTATGGGTTCTTCAGTCTGTGGTATATGGATCCATGCTTCTCCTACCAGAATGCATGTTATTCACAACTTTATGGAAAAAATCATGCCTGACATAGATTTTCAAAAACAAATTAAAACAATAAATATTAGTGGGTTTTAGGTTTATTTAGAGGTTTTTCAAGAACAAACTAAAAGCATAAATATTTGTGGGTTTTACATTTGTTTAGATGTAGGTAAAGTAAGGTAAATGATACGCCAGGTTGCTGATAGAAACATGTCTTCTGACGCGAAACAAATCGGAAAATTGAGTATATAAATGTGTTATTGAAGAGCTAAGAAAACAGCCTTTTCCATAAGGCAAAGCTAACTCACTGGAACTTTCAGAGAGAATGGAACACACTTCCTATTAGTGATACTTTGTGTACATTAATGTACAGTGATTTTAGTACAGGGTTGTACCAAGCAGGGGACGTTCATTTTTATTACCATATTTTCTGACATAAAATATGCACTTTCCCCCTGAAATCAGTTGCTAAAAATAACAATGCACATTGCCATGCAAGACATATGGCAAGAATAAATTCTGCTGGTGGGGTAAAAGCAAAGGTAAAATCTGCACCTAACCATAGAACAGAAAATGAGTAGGCTCTGCTCCTAGCAGTTGCTGCTCCGTTACTACAAGGAAGGATCTTTTGAAAACAAGGTGATTATTATGTTATGGGGTGTGTTATATGTGAGAAACTACAGTATGTTACCAGTGAACACAAAGGAGGTCAAAGTATGAAGTGTAAGGAAATGTATTGGGCTCAACATTAGGTTTCAGAGCAAGTTTTCCAAGAATTTGACTGAGAATAGCTGTACTCTCAAGGTGTTATCAGTTGCATCAGCCTGCAAGGGAAGCATAAGGTTTCTTGCATTTTTTTCATTTAAAGGGGAAATACCCGATTTTCTCTTTTAAAGGAGAAAATCCACGTTTTTCTCTGTTGAAAGATACAATTTGCATTTTTCCATAGCAAATGGAAAACCAGGATCCCTGGTGATCATGCACTGTCCTGTGTAGGTGCAGAGCTGTCCACAAGGGTTTTGAGATGGCCAGTAAGATTACTTCAGACCACTTCCCCAGGAGCAGACTAAAAGTCCTGTTTTGAGAGATGTGAGACGGTTTGGTGGAATATTGCATTGGTTCAGAAGTTGATTAGGTGGATACCTAATGGCTATGTAATCCCAAATTGAAGACAGCATCCAAATATTGTATGTTGTGTAGAATTGTATGTTGCTCCCAAGAGCACAGCTTATCTCAAAAGTGTTCTTTTCAGTGATTTCTCTCCTGTATGACTGCTTCAGGCACAAGCTTGAAACTATATATTTTAGAGAAAACTAGATGTTATAAATACCTGCTTGTATTTATAACATCCAGTTATCAAGTGCACCTGGAATGTGGGATAGTCTCTTCTTGAATCACATGGGGTGCCTATACATGTACCCTGGTGTGTGTGGGAGCGGCGGATGGGAGGGTGTTGTAATTAGAGTGGCTCTCAGAAGCTGCTATAATTAAAACACCGGCAGCATCTTGTGTATTCAGTGTCCTGCATTTCAAAATGGTGGCAGGGGCACTTTAACTAAAGCTCGCTTTATGAGCCACTATTTTGAAACATGAGATGCCGTAGCACACGGGAGTGTTTTGATTAGAACGCACCAGCAGACTCAATTAATCAGAACACGTCAGAGGACGTGTAAAAGTGCCCGTGGTGCATAGGAGGCCAGAGTGGAAATGATGTATGAAGGTTACAATTCCAGATCCTGTTGTACTAGACATCGCTGCTCAGAGAAGTCACTTTCATCCTCTGGTGTGACAATGGTCAAAAAGTGAGTTGGGGGTTTTACCATTTGGTTAGCATCACAGACCTTTAGCATTACATGGGATGGTGGTTGCAGTGTCTGACTATATCTGAAGTGGCTTGATGGTGAATTTGTGCTAAAAATGGAGCAAGAAGAATCTTGTTGCCCACATCTTGAGGTACCAGAACAATCATTTCTCTCTTTTTGACCATTTCCCAACAGAGTTCTCATTCTCTCCACGTGAGATTTCATTTAGTTCTTCTCTCAGCCAAAGCAAAGAAACAATGCAAAACAAACAAGCATACAAAACAAGATGATTAAAACAAGAACAGAATTGCAGTACTTGAACTTTGTATTTTCTCAATGGCAAGTGCATAACAGCACATTTAGGCTGGCTGCTCATCACAGCAGGTTGACTCATTGCTTATTTCCTTTTGAAAAAAGAACCTTAAAATTGTGCTAGTGGGTGGGTGACAAGCAATGTGTGGGTTGACATAAAGAGATGTTATTGCTATAGGCAGAGAGGAATATAAAGCTGACAGTTCATGGCTTTTGCTTGAATATTATTCTTATGCAGGAAGCAATTTGAGTTTACCAGGTGAGCATTTTGATGTTTTTATGCTCTGAACTGAGCACAGAAGTTCAGAATTCAGACTAAATTGCTTAATGATGATGGGGAAAATGTATCAGATTTTTCTTCTCTTACTGGATGAGCTTTAAAAGCCTTTGTGATATATATTTATTTAAATATATAATTGCAGAAGTTTAGATTCTGTAAATACCTGCACGTGTGACATTGATACCAGTGCTGGAGATGTTCCCTCAGATATATTTTGCAAATGAAATTCAATGGATGATTTATAGGAAACAGGCACAAAAGCACTGTTAACATGGAAAAATAAATAAATTAAAAATAAACATTTTAATTACATTTTTCCACCTGCCCCACTCTGTTTGCCACCTCTACTTATGTTTTTTGGGATGCTTGATAGAATTGACTGCTTTTCTAATTACAAGTAAACATATCAAGTTTCCCCTTACATTACTGAACAGTCTCAACGTTTCGTATAGTAAAGTATAATGGGGGTTTCATTTTTTAGCCTCCCTCAACTTTTCACCTCTGAAGTACATTAGTTACTAGGGAAACAACCATGCCATTGGTAGGGTAGAGAAGATATATCTGAGAGGCCAGAATACAAAAGTTTATTTATGTAACTGTGAAATTTATAGCATGGAAGTGAAATGTAGCACTTTATCTGCCACATTAATCACAGTCTTTAAATGTGATAGTTCGTAAGATATAGAAAAGAGGTGTATCTAATGTTATATCTAGTAAGAAATTTTCTTACTAGATAGAGATTTAAAATTTTTGTAGTAACAGGCAAATCCCATTAGTGCAGCACAGGTATTCATTTCAGCTGCCATCTAAATATTGAAGAAAAAGCGATTGCAAATAGCAGCTTTTTAAAAAATGAACTGTTACAGTCTTTACCAACTTCCACAAGAGCATCTTCTAAAGATTCTCAGATTATAGAAGGCAAAAGACTGCATATTGACTCTGGCCACTTCAAGCTGCAAGTTGTAACTTATGAAAAAGATACATGCCATCATTGTAAAGGACTGTATCTTAGCAGGTGGATAATGAAAAAGGAGATCTATCAGTGATTATGCATTTTCTGTCTCGTTTTCTGTGTTCCCTATAAAGGCCATAACCTTTATAAGAAAACCAATAAACAATCAGTGCTTTCAGGACTTACACTAGATTTAATTTTAAAATGGACTTAGAAAACAAGAGCTTGCCCTCCCCCTCCCCCCATACACTGATGAAAAACATGCTGTGCCCCAAAGCTCCAGCTATTTCATCTGGAAAGGCAGTGAGCAACAGAGGCAGAGAGGTGAAACAGAGTGCCGTAGACTGACTATTTTTAGATGACAGTGAAGAGCTTGGTACCATTATTTTTTAAAACATTATATGCATGTTTCTATGTGGTTAGGAAAAATGATCCCTTTCCCTAGGCATGTATATTCTAAGTTAGCTACACCAATTTTAAGTTAACCTACCATATTTGACAAGCCAAATTTCTTACTGTTCAGACTAAGGTAAACGCATTGTGACTGGGCCTCTACAATGAGGAAGAAGAGTCAGGATTAGGAAGCAGTTAGGGATAGAGAGGAGAACAGAAAGTCAGAGGGTAAATATATGCAGATATCTGATACGTTATATATAAATAATAAAATATATTACCTTTATATAAATAAAATATATGATATAAAATGATATAATGTATGCATATGTATATGTGTGTATATATACACACATATGTGGCATATTATAGCTTATATTACATTAAATAATATAAATATTTATAAAAAGAATTCACATATTATAAATATAGATATATTAAATGTGTTGTGTTGTGCTGTGCTATAAGATTTCCACTCAGTATTGCCAGAAATGCATAGAAGCAGTAAATGCAGGTTTTGCACGAAGTTTCCATAAAAGATACTAAACAATTTAGAAATCCTAGAAAAATTGGGCTGGAAGGGACACCAAGTGGTAGGATTATTCCTATCTAAACTATTCTAGACAAGTGTTTGTCTAACTTGATCTTAAAAATTACTAAGGATGAAGATTCCACGTCCTCCTTTGGCCATCTGTATCAATCCTTAACCACTTTCTTACTTTAAAAGTTTGTTTACAATACAAAATAATAGTGGAAGCAAGTGAAGGCTTCAGGGTGACTGCCATACGAGTATCTTGAGGATAGCTGCAAACATGATTTATAGTATCATACTATCATAGTGCTTAGGGTCGGAAGGGACCTAAACAAATCATTTGACCCCCTGCCCTGGGCAGGAATGGGTGCAGAGGTCATATCACCCCACCCAAATATCTGTCCAGCCTCCTCTTGAAGACCCCCAAGGTAGGAGAGAGCACCACTTCACTTGGGAGCCCATTCCAGAGCCTGGCAGTCCTAACTGTAAAGTAGTCTCCTGATATCCAGCCTCAATTTTCTCTCTAACAGTTTGTGGCCATTATTCCTAGTAACCCCGGGTGGTGCCTAGGGGAACAGAGCCTCCCCAAGTTCCCACTGGTCCCTCCTGGTGAGTTTGTAAATGGCCACCAGATCCCCTATCAGTCGTCTCATGTGGAGGCTGAATAGGTTCAGGCCCTTTAGCCTATCTTCGTAGGGCCTGCCCTGCTGCCCCTTGACCATACGAGTGGCCCTCCTCTGTTCCCTCTCAATGCTAGCCACATCCCTCTTGAAGTGTGGCACCCAGAACTGGATGCAGTACTCCAACTGCAGCCTGACCAATGTTGCATAGAGGGGAAGGATCATCTCTCTGGACCTGCTTGTGATGCATCTGTAGATGCATGACAAGGTGTGGTTAGCCTTACTGACCACTTCCTTGCATTGGTGGCTCATGTTCATCCTGGAGTCAACAATGATTCCAAGATCCTTTTCTGTCACTGTGTTGACAAGAAGGCTGTTCCCCAGCCTATAGGTGTGTTGCTGGTTCCTTCTCCCTAGATGCAGCACTTGTCTGCATTGAATTCCATCCTATTCTCATCTACCCACCTCTGTAACCTGTCTAGATCTAGCTGGATTCTGTCCCTCCCCTCAAGCGTGCCCACCTCGCATTACTCCAAAGGTCTATATGTGAATAATTTGTTCCAAAATATGCATGCTTAGAAAATTCATCCATGAGGATAAAGAGTTTCTCATTCTTCTAGTGCTCAATTTTCTTTTGGTACTAGGCACAAATATGCCTAGATTATACCTCATCATAAATTAGAGAGCAGCAATGGGACCCTTCAACAGTATTATAGCAATCGACAACAAAACCACATACCACCTATTTTATTTTGTAAATAAAAGAGTATATCTGGTTTCCAATTCCAACTAGAAAGGAAGCTGGTTGCTAATGTGGCTATGAAAGAGCATTTTATTCATGTCTTTAAATACTGAGTGACAAGCAATTTTATCCTAAAATGTACTATTCAAAATGAAGTACTCACAAGGCCTAGCTAGGTTAAGTATCACATTATAACTATTCCTGGGACTCCTCTTCTATTTATCACACAATTGTGATACATTAATGAATGCTGTGATTCAGAAGCAATAGGTATTCACAGCCTTGGACTTTTTTCCTGTAGTTAGATGCCCGTGTCAGCACTTTTTAACCTGTCAAGAGGAAGCGATAGTGATAAAGGCGCAAGCTAGGTGTCCTATATCTTTGGTGTATGTTCTAACCTCTGAGTGGTTTATTGGAGAAAAGAGTCATTGTCAGTGGCAATCCTTCACTGTTGAATATGATCACTCCCTGGGCCTAGTAAAAGGTTGTAAATGAATTCCTTGATGGCTGAGAAGGTTGATCTTACAGCTGCAGACTCTCTGGCATGTGCCACAGGTGGTAAAGGGGAAGGTTGGGCCATGGATTGCTCGGTCTTGTTTCCTTTCTTTCTGTTTCTGTTGTTTTCTGTCTCTGGGGTGAGACAATTTTCCTCAAAGTGAAATGTACCTTCTCTCACAAGGCATCACCATATAGCCTTGTCCAGGGCTAGTTTTTCCCAATTTGAGTTGTCAATGCCACACTTCTTAATGTTCATCTTGAGGGTGTCACTGAAGCGTTTCCTCTGGCTCCCACATGTCCTTTGTCCTTGGCTGAGTTGGGACTATAGCAGCTGTTTTGGTGAGCATACATCAGGCATGCACACACAGTGTCTTGTCCACTGCAGCTGATGTTGAATAAGCAATACTTCCATACTGGTGGTGTTAGCATTGGTGAGGACGCTGGCATTTGTGTGCTAAGGATCTTCTGGAGATAGCACTGGTGATGGCATTCTAGGCTTTTTAGGTGGTCCCTTTAGGTCACCCAACCTTCACAGGGTACTGCCAGCTTCTTCCTTTTCATAAGAAAGGGCTGTTATAGCCACTCATCTTCAGCAGAAGGGTCACAGTTGTGAATCCTGATTAGACTGCACTGCACATAGACACCAGAATGTGCCCAAATCTCTGAGAGAGGTGAGCTTAAAATATACTCTTTACCTCTGTTTCATGTGGTTAGCTCTCCTCTCAGTGTTCTGGCTTTTGTGATTGCCATTCGTAAGGAACCCTTCCAAGGCATCATGAAGGGGTACTGATTGTAATAGGCACAAGATGCTTAAAGGTAGTCGCTATGGTTGTATGATGAAGTCCCCTTTATACCTCTATCCCTGAGTAACTTGTCCAGCATCACACAGGAAGAGTGTGGTAAAGGCAGACTCTCTTGAGTCCCTGTCTAGTGTCTCTTGAGTCCCTGCTGCCCCCCATTGCTCCACACTGCATGGGGGGCTCTGCATGAGCCTGCCAACCCCACCATGGCTGCCCTGCCTGCCATGACTCTGGCTCTTTAAGAAAAAAAACAAAACAGAAAAAAACCCTCACACCCCACAGACACCCCCAGCTCTAAGGGACCATCCTAGCTGCAAGCCCGTGACCTGAAGCATAGACCACACCCCCTATGCCAAGCCTCTCCCTCCAGGCACTGACTCTGACCCCATCTCCACCCCCCTGGGTATTGACTACTCCACCATCCCAAGCCTCCTTTCCTAAGCACTAACTCCTCCCCCCATGCCAAGACCCTCCCCCAGGCCCAGGCCCCACCCACCTTACGCATGGCATGCAGGGCAAAACTGGCAGAGAGCACAGTCATAAACAAGACTGCGGCAGCATAGTAGTAGTAGTCG
>NW_017729004.1:70466741-70472484 GCF_001723915.1 Gavialis gangeticus | reverse complement strand
TCTGCACAATCCCCTTGAAGCTCTGAGGCTGCTGCAGAAGCAGTGAGTCCTGGGGCTTTTCTCTCTTTTATTTTTCTTAAAGGGCTGGAGCTGGGGCGCGCAGGGCAGCCATGGGGGGCTGGGGAGCAGGGAGAGCTGGCAGGGGCTGGGGGCTGGCAGTGGTCCCCCCATAGTCTCCCCCTCTTCCCTCCCCCATTCCTACTACTTACCAGCTCCAAGTCCGGCTGTAGCTCCCTGCTGCAGCCACCAGGGACTGTCCAAATCATCAAAGCTCGCCAAATCTTTTCCAAAGATTCGGCGAGCTTTGACTTGATTCAGACCTTTTAATTGGTTCCTTGTTTCGATTCAGATTCGCAGATTTGGTCACTGAATTGGGCCAAATTGCCTCCAAATAGAATCACCACCTGAAGCTTCACACAGCCCTAGTGTCTGTCTAGTTGGTTAATTTAAAAAGTTTTATTCAGTTAGAAAGTGTGAGGAGATTTAAGTACATTATTTGATTTCTGAAAGGCAGTTATGAGAATTATTGAGGATGTGCCCATTTTAGATATAACTTTACATCTAATGTGCCCCTTCTTAAAAATTAATGGGCTTGCTGGATCTTAATCCACGTTACAACTTTCCCCCTGGTTTTACCATTAGTGAGCAATTGGCTCTATTTATTTCAATACCCCACTGAGTTTTGATTTGTTTTGGATCCAGCTCTGAATCCAAGTATCTGTTTCTTTTCTGTGTATAGGAAGAAACATTAAACATTCTAGTTTTGTATGTTTGTATAACTCCAAGTCCAAGTAGTTTTTGTGATATGAATTTGAATGGGAACGTGATTTGTACTTGTATTAATGATTTTTTTTACGTAATCACTTTCATATTTTCAGTCCTTAGCTGTTATTAACTACAGCGCTCTTCATATGTTGTTCTATAATACTGATTTTACCTAGAAATTTTAAAGTCTAAATTATAGTTTTTTTTTCTTTTTCAGGTTTGGGAATTTCCTTTTAAATGTTTTTAAGTACTATTAAAAATGTGGGTAGATGTCAGTTAGAAAGATAAGTGTATAAAAGTTTATGGGCTGATAAGAACTCAGTGTACATGGATTTCAGAAACAGAATGAAATGTCATAAGCTTCTCTAAGACTTTAGAGGTTTAGACTTATCACAGTTGACTTAAGACTTTCTTTGG
Organism: Gavialis gangeticus; assembly: GCF_001723915.1. Lineage (NCBI taxonomy): Eukaryota > Metazoa > Chordata > Crocodylia > Gavialidae > Gavialis > Gavialis gangeticus. The sequence goes on along the minus strand of NW_017729004.1, from coordinate 70,471,302 downwards.
CATATTGATCATCATTATCAGATCCTGCTCTAATGTGGTTTGTCCCTATGCGTCCAATGCCACCTACTATAGACTTCCCAAGTCTCAATTTGGTTCTCAGTTGTTCCATAATTTTCCAACTTTGACAGAGCAACCCACCAATCTGTTTTCCACAATGATGGACTCTTCTATGATCTTTCTCTGCATTTACATTCATACACTGAATAACAATGAGCCTAAATTTGTCCTAATGATAGTATTGATGTGGACATGGAAACAGTGATATGCAGAAAACATAATGGCTGCTTACAGATGTCAAAAACCTCTGGCGCTTTACTTTAAACTCTGTGTGCCCCTGTGCTGAGCCCAGTCCATGCCCAGAAGAGGCATTGTGTGAGTTGGACCTGGTTCGCCTAATGCCTCTATAGATTGTATAGGTTTAGTAGGGCCTTTCTGGAGCTTTTATCTAATAGCTGATTAAATCAGCTATTACATAAAAGCACCAAAAAGCCCTGCTGAAGTGCCCAATCTATACAGACGCTGCAGAACTGGGTCTGCCTCCTCTGGTAAAGCACACTTTTTTTCTCCCACATCTGTCAATGCCCAATAGGAGGCCTCATCGGCATTTAACAACTATTACCAAACAGGGATGGCCAGTAGGATTTTTTCAGTGCCTGTCTCAGCTGTACACAATGTCCCCTTATCTTCTGTAAATCTGAGAGTGGATGTACAAGCTAGATCCCTTCTATACACTGAAAAGGCCCATAACTGGATGCTATAATGCTGCTTTCTCTCCTCCATAGTAGAGGAAGAAATAATGAGCCAAGGGGAGCAACAAAGAGTACTGTAACCACCAGGATTGCAAGATGCTCTGAGGTAAGTCTCTCTCATCTGCTGGTGAAGTGCTTCCACACTGTATAAAATATTCATTGGAGCAGGACCTGCAATCCATTTTCTCTTAAGCAGGTGTGCCAACCACTAGGGTATCGAGTCATTTTCTCTGTGTAGTTCAATGAATATGTATTTATACAAAGTGAGATAACATCATCAAGAGAAATTGAGAAAATCTTGGCTGTGAGAGCTCTCTAGCTTAGGTACAAGACCTGGTTTCAAATACCTGCTTCAAATCAAGTGGAGGAGTGCTCTAAAGATAAGTCTTTTATCTTTTCTATTCTTCTGATGTACACTTTTGGGACTGCCACTGAAGGAATTTATCTGCATACATACTCAGGTGGCAAATTATTCAAACTCATATGCTTTAAAGTGAAGGCTAAAGTGCAGATGCTATTTGCTCATGGCACTGCACTGATAGCCCAGAGAGAGTGACCCTCAAAGCCTCATCAGTCACCTTGCTCATGCCTGCCAGGGTTTGGTTTTACAGTTACATCAAGATAACTAATGTTATGGGCCAAAACATTGATTTATCACCAGTGATCACAAGAAGTGAAACTTATTGAATTTTGTTAGTAGTTTTATGTACCTTGACTCCATTATTACCAACAACCTGTTACTTGAGGCTGAACTGAATATCCATACTGGCAAAAAATCAAGTATCATGAGCATGCTGAGCAAATAAGCGTGGAACAATAAACTGATTGTTAAGGCCAAGATCCAAGGTATATCACACTTTGTCACAAACACCCTTTTGTATGGCTGTGAATCCTGGGCCACATACTTTGTTCAAGAAAAGTACCTCAACAGCTTCTACTGATGTTGCCTTTGCCACATTCTAGGAGTTTTCTGGTGGGACAGTTTCCCATGGTGAGAACGTGGAATGAGCATTCATTCTCCTCAAAGTCAGTGCTGACTTCAATAGCTTGGTCATATGTGGAGACTGGATGATGGCCAGGAATACCCAAGGATTTATGTGGATATCTATTTACAGGAGGAAGACTACATGGATGTTCTTATCTTTGCTACAAAGCTGTTTGCAAGAGAGATATGAAGGCAATGAACATTGAGCAAAGTGACTTGGAGAAGATACCTGAGGATCAAAGCAATTGGAAACCATTTATTAAGTATGGAATGAAGGCTTTTGAGGAAAGAAGAGTCCAACATGCAGAGGAAAAAAGAAACCTCAGGAAGAACCTGCACCACATACAGGATTGTTAGATAGGACCGTCAAATGTGATAAGTGCAGAAGGGACTGTTACTCAAGAATTGGACTCTACCACCACACTCACAAATGTTCAGTGAGCTGATGCCTCCCTTGACGCAATTCTATTTCATTGTTCTCTATCAGGAGACTGACAGATGCCTACCTGACTACTTACCTTTTACAATCCAGGTCTCAGATGACTGGGCTATTAAAGGTTCTCTCCTCTTCATGTGATCTTTGCAAGACTTGACCTAGTAGGTGTATCCTGAGAACATCTGTTAGACTGTACTTTACAGATGAGGTAGATGGGAAAAGTCCTTGTTCTGCTAGGCTTAGGTGTCAACAGTCTCTTAACTAACAGGCTCTGCCTCTTCTGTGTAAATTGCTTTGCCGCTCTTCCATAGAAATTAAAGTTTTTCTTTCCCATCTTCTTAGTTGGAGTTTTTCAGATGAATGATTGTAGGCCTTAGGCTACAGAGGCACAATTACAGTAGCTGGGAGAGGTTAGGGTTCTTGACCTTAATTCAGCTTTGTAAAGTGTAGTGACTACAGCATGTAACTGGTATAACAGAAGATTTGTAAAAAAAAGTGTCTGTAAATGGGGCATTTACAGGGAGGCTTAAAGTATATAGTAGATAGGGACTAAAGAGTTTGGAGCCACACACCACCTATGAATTTAGAGGGGGAAAAATAAGAAAGAAGAGCATTCCATCTGCATATAGTGAGGAGAAAGGAAGAAAGTAAAGAGAAAAAGAGAAAGCATGCAAGAGAATGGGCTGGCTGACCAGAGTCCAGAAGAAGCCATCTAGAGACTGTGATGTTGCTGTAGCATGAAGAACTTCTAGACGGTTTGGCAACAGACCAGGGCATACTTATATATTTACAGGTGGCAGCCTATAAGTATATAAGGGGTGTGCACTGGAAATAGGGAGAATGTCTGCTCACCAGGGCACCCTATGGGAAGACTAGGTCCAACAGTCACAAACTCTTGGAAGACTGTTTTACGCTAGACAAAAGGAAAAACGTCTTTACTGTCCAAGTCCCCAGGGCCTGGAATAGACTCTCCCCAGAGGTGGTGCAGGGATCTACTCTGAATTCCTTTAAGAAACACTTGGATGCTTATCTTGCTGGGATTATTTGACCCCTGCTGACTGCCTGTCCTTTAGGCAGGGGGCTGGGCCCGATGATCTTGCAAGGTCCCTTCCAGCCCTAATGTCTGTGGAATCTATGAAATAGAATTGTGAGTGACACCTCACTCAGAGACTGTGGGTTGGTCAGATCTCTTTCTGCTTTGCTTTGCTTTTCCTTCATTCCAATAACTCCCCTTTTCAGTGGAGATTAAACTTCTTGTGTTTCAGGGAGAGAGGTCAGGAAAATAAACTAAGAATTTTGCTGAAAGACATCTGTCTCCGAGGAGAAGATACTGTAAAAGTTGTAACACCAACAGTAAAAAAGTATGGTTTCCTTTAGTAGGAGAAATGATCTGCAGCTCTAAGAAAGCACAACTTTACAGAGTAAACACTTTGATCCAACTCAGAGGAGGAAGGGGCCAAGGCCATTTAAGGGGGAATATTTCAGGTGGTTGTCCCCACCTAATCTTCAGTGAGGTAGTTGCTTTATTTGCATGACTACTGAGATGAGGGAGTAGTGTGGTATGAGTTGGACAGGCCTACTCAAATCACCATGGTGTGGGAGCCCAAGCTCAGTGAACAAGCTAGCTCACTATCTTACCTTATTGGGTAACTAGAGGCTCATATGAATTCTGTCAAAGTTAAGAACTACCCCAAATTGGTAAAGGGGAAGTTCAGGAGCTATGTACAACATGCGTTTCTTACTTGAGGTTAGAAAAGCCCTAGATATATACTTTGAAGCCTCCAAACTAATGACTCTAACATATGTAGGGTGATCCTGAATGCTGGGGAGACACCCTGGTTTACAGTCCACAAAGAAGTGAGGTAGAGAAAAAAAATTAGTTCCTAGCTAAGGAACAGAGGGCTATCTTAAAGAGCTAAGATAATGTCTTTGTGGCACATAGGCTGGAGGTAAATTCCCATGAACAACATGCTGAACATGCGGGAATCTGAATCCCTGGACACCCTGATATTGGGTAACCAGGGTGTTGGTAGTGTTGCTTGATTAACTAGCCAAGCAGGGCATGAGGTCTGTTTGGAACAAACAGACCTTCAGCACTTAGTGAATGCAGAGAAGACCTGAAACAAAGCTCTCACTCTTCTTCCTGCACCTTACTGTAAGCATAGGAGGATTAAAGATTGTATGTCTTTTAGGTTCACATAGCCTTCTGCATATACCAAATATCCCTCTGGCTTTAATTTGCTGGGTTTTTTTAATTTTGATGGCCAAGCCCATTTATGTTTGTGTGCGCGCTCAGGCTCTGAAGGTTCAGTATAGGGTCAAAGTCAAGAGTGGTATGCAGATTGGGTTGCCAACTTACAGACAGTGGGGCATTGTATAATTTTTTATTTG
>NW_017729004.1:70445023-70461741 GCF_001723915.1 Gavialis gangeticus | reverse complement strand
GTACAATTTGCTGGGTTTTTTTAATTTTGATGGCCAAGCCCATTTATGTTTGTGTGCGCGCTCAGGCTCTGAAGGTTCAGTATAGGGTCAAAGTCAAGAGTGGTATGCAGATTGGGTTGCCAACTTACAGACAGTGGGGCATTGTATAATTTTTTATTTGTAGCAAGGGAGCATTCAGGGAAGGAAACACGCCTCTTGTGCTCTTTGAAAATTGGCTCATAGCTTAGGAGTACTGCCAGAAAAAAAAAATTAGTTGCCTAGTTTGTCTGAAGCATTAGATTCAGATCTCTACTCACTGTTAAACAGGCAGGAGTGTGGGAGCTAGCTAGGAGGTTGAGGCATTCAAGATTACTTTGTAGGAATTACAAACGAACTTGGCCATCATAAATTTCATATTCTCAGTCGTGCCTCAGGAGTTGGTATTTTGAACTTGGCAGTTGGTTGCATTCCTGAGTGGCCCGGCCTAATTTATTACTATGGACAAGTCCAAGAGATGGAGGATATATTGGGTGTTGAATAATCAGGGCAGTAGTTTGTTGATGGAAGGATCAGATGGCTATTAGACCTGAAAGCTGTTTCAGATATACTAGTGGAGAATCAAGTCTAGTTTCCAGCAATTCAGTGGTGAGTACTGGACCTGAATGGAGGCTGGCACCCTTGGAGAGGCTATTTTGCACTTGTCTATAACCGTCTATAAAATCAAAGAGCATCATGGTGTTGGGCTGATACTACAGAAATTGAGAAATATTTCCCACCTATAGGAAGTGTGTTCTGGAATGTTAATATGGTGACCTGCTTCGATGTCATGAATGAATGGAGGTGTGCGTCTAAACTACCAGGTTGGAAATATGCTACCTAAGGCATGCAATGTGCATAGCTGTTTGTCATGTATAAGGAACAGTGCAGGGTATAATCATGAATATTATTTAGGTTTTTTCATCATCTCCCAGTACTAGCAGTGCACATTGTTTGGAGAAATCTAAGAGAAGTGTTGGCTTTGGTATGGCACACAGGGTTAGCGAGTGTACCTTCAAAAAAGCATGAGCCAGTTTGAAGCTGGCAATTTGGTATTAATTCCTGTAAGACAGCTCCTAAATCACTGACCTATCAGAAGGTTTGGACCCCTAAGAGAGGCCAACCCATCACTGGAAAATCTGGGTTTTCAAGCTGTACATCTGTTGTATTGATGGGTTGCTGGCAGAAGCCAACAGTATGATCTAACCTCAATCTGTCTCTGATTATAGAAGACATTGGAAATAAAGTCAAGGTCTGAATTTGCAAGCACTTTATTGTGCACTGAACTCACATGAGAAGTGAGGTTGGCAGGTATATCACAACTAAGCTTCAGCACTGAGGCCATCTCATTGATAGTTGAGCTACAACAGATTCAGAATTAGAGAGATACAAAACAGTGTTTGTCATGATGGCCACTTTCACCCCAAGGTGAGACCTGGAATTTTGCTGGTGGACTGTAATGGGAGGCCTGAAGTCTTTGGAGACTCAATGTCTCAGTTAATGTTTCTTTTCTCTATGTGAAACACAGGATTAGACAACTTAGAAGTGAGCTGTATCTTGGGGACAGGCTGGCAAGGGAGGGTTATTGTGTAGCTGGTGTGAGACCTATGCCCCTGAGTGGACTTCATTAGGTGCTTGGTGCAGGAGATGGGCATACACAGCAGCACAACAGAGTGGGCAAGCAGGGCGCATGGTCCAAGGGGAGGGGCACCAGGGTGGGTGGGGAAGAATGCTTCACCCTGGGGCTACTCACTACAGCCTACCTGGCTGTTTCCTGCCTTGTCTTGCTCTGCCGGAACTTTATGGCTTCAGGAAGCAGGAACCCAGTGCAAGGCATTCTGGGAATAGCTGTAGAGCAGCAGTGGAGGTTTCTGTTGCTTGTGGGGGGAGAACTGACCTATATTTTTGCTGCTGAATTCAGCATTTTTTTTGGCTTCTGAATATGGGCTTCAGTAGCCAAAAAATGGAGTGGAACTCATACCTAAGAGTAAGGGGGGTTTGCCCAACGTGCATTTTTTTAATGCCTCTATGCATACATCACTCTTACCAACTGTTAAACCTATGATATATTGCTTAAAATCTACTCTCGTATCTTGTACCTGTATATGCCATGCTGCCAAAGAGCATGAATGAAAATATTGTACCACACCAATAAACTCTTCAATGGCTAGGGGAATCTTTTACTGCTTAACATGCAGTGGAATGACGACAGCACAGAAACATGCAGACTCAAGCTGCCTACTCTGTCTGACTGAACTTCAACCATTAAGTTAACTGCTATTTACATTTAAATACTTTAAAATTTAAATGATTAAACCAGTTACCTCTTTCTGTTTTACTTTGGCAAAAAATATGTACATTTCAGATCCAAATACAGATGCACATGCTGCACCAAACTGTCTACTTGTGTTAGCACTTAACACTTGGGAAATTCCAAAGCTCAATGATGCAAATACCAAAAGTTTATAAAATATATTTGGTGACAAGCACCCAGCCTTACAAGAAGCATTCATTCTTACCTTCTTTGTGCTGCCTTTTTTATATTTACACTGCTATAGCAAAATAACATTTGTCATGAAAGAATGCATGTCAGCTACATTCAAGTGATTATTTTATTACCATATATTTTGTTTTACAAACTTTCCTGAAATTCAGCAAGAGCACTACAAAGCCATACTCTAGCACAAGAAATGTATTGCATGACATTTGCAGGCATAGCAAATTACAGATAAGAACAGGACAGAAAAAAACAAATTCGGAAAACTTTTACAAAACTGGATAGTAATACTGATTAACACTGAGTTATAATCTTACTTATAACAGAGCTGGAGGGCTAAAAACACATTAAAAATGCCTGTGCACTTTAACAATGGTTTGGTGCAGATCTAGAGTGCACTAGTAATCGCAGTTTTGTTGTAGGCATAGGTAACACAGAAAATAAGCTGATATTATGCATATAACAAACCTAACTTGTTTGCAGTAAGGCAGTAAACTAGCAGTACTGCTTCCTTGGCACTTAGTGATAGGACAACAAGTATTTGGTTTAACTAAACTGATAAACAAGATATTTCTATTGATGTAAAATCTACATTATCCCTTTGAACCTTTTAGTTTTACAGTATTTATATAATCATCAAATCCACTCTTAAATGGCACACTGACTAGAAGATGCTTCATATACTAGTTTAAAACAAGACCTTAAATAAATAAAAAACTCAAATGTTAAAATATGATATGGGTCCAGGTGCTAGTTCAAAACTTCTAGTGATGTCTTTTACTGAAAACAAGAAGTCTGACACATTTTAAGGAACTGACTCTCCTGTTATAAGCCACTTAATGGGTTTTCCTGAATAACAGCTGTTTATTAATACAGTTTTTTGAAGAAATTTCACATTTAGTAACACTGAGTAAAAGAACTGGTAAAGTCTTACACCCGAAAGTTCTGTGACAAACTGAAATTTGGTCTAGCAGATCACATTAAATACATTTTCCCTCATGGAAAGCCTATTTTAAAGAAGAATGATTTCAAATTTTCAGTTACTGTCCTTGTATTAAACAATATGAACACCAACCTAGATGGAGCTCTTTTTCTCCTTTTTAACAAACTGTCTACAACACCATTTATATTATATATACCAAACTTAATAAACATTTTTCTTTATATATAATGATGTAACACTTTAAAATTAACTGGTTTAAAATATTTTACAAATGACATCTTTGTTATATATGAACTATACAGCATTCGAGTACGCAATAATTTGAACATAAACACATTTTTATATCTCACTTAGACTAGTATTTTGCACCAAACATTGGTGTCAACAATTCTAACAATCCTCAGATAAAAAAAGTTTTCTGCTTTTTTGAAAACAAAAATTACAAAAATCCTTTAATTACAAGGATATCTCACTAAAACCTGAACTAAAATATTTTTGATTATGTATTTTGCGCAAAAAACTTTAAAAATGGGTTTACATACATAAAAAGGATAGCTTCTTTCTCTAAGAGTGCAATTTATCAGGGACATTAAAACAGCAGACCTCTTCCCCACTGAGATGGTTAAAAATTGCAGCCAATCAAAATGTGACGTGGAGTACATTTTTTTTTTTTTAAACACAAAAGTAAGCCTCACTATTGTTTGCTATTAAGAGTTCCTTTCCCTTGATTTAAAATGTAACCCTTTTTAATATCCATTTTAATGAAAGTATTTGCATAGAGCAGCTTTGTATTATTTGTAAAGAACATTTAAGTGTTTTAACACAAGATAAGGCACATGTTTTTCAGCATTAATATTCTAAAACTAATCCTGAGAAATCATCCCCCACCTTTGAACCCACAATTCCCTCCCTCCCCCAAATCTGCTTCTTTTCTAACCCTGTTTACCTGAAGAAAGCAAAACGATAACATAGAATAAGGAACCCTTAGATGAACTCAATTCAGAACATTAAAAACTCTAGATAATGGTTTAAAACTTCTGCAGACACAAACTTAAGTTGAATTTACTAAAAGATGTATTGGGAAAAAAACAAGCAGCGAGTAGCACTGTAGATGTTACCTAAAAGTTCACGGAATATGGCTAATTAATTTATGGTGAATATTTTTCAGAAACAAGCTCCTTTGAGAAACAAGGTAGCCAAGTTGTGAGGCACTTGAGGTTGACAGTAAAGGAATGCAATGGATCTGTTTTATATAAAACCTAAAACTGCATATCATACCCTTGAATTATGCTTTTATTAAAGTGCTAGAACTGGAGACCTAAACCAAAAGAAGTTAAAATATCAAATAAGCAATTAAAGAGCTTAGTATGCAATAAAAGTAACTGCTTTTGATGCTTGTAGATTTAGAGCTTTTTAACTTTTTTAAAATAAAGTCTGAAAAAAATTCAAGTGTGAAAAGGTTTTCTCCTTGCCATTACAAATAACATTGTCAAAGTGCCCAATTTTTTTTCTTAACAATAAAACCATTTGCCTTATCTTATGTTCTACAACATGATGTAGTACGTCCTACACGTCCTACATATGTAATCCATATTGTAACACACATTTTCAGTCTGATGGAAATCAGCGCATGTTCACTTTTAGACAAATTATAATTCTAATTCCCACCCTCAGAATGGTAGGTCTTGGATTACCTATCCAAGTGGCAGATAGTGCAACCAACCACAACCTCTCAATATGTATTTTAATCTTTAAAGCCCAACTTCTTTAGCCTGATGACATTCTTCTTCACAATTCAATCTTCCACCAATACAAAACAACAAATAGGTCAATTAGCTCTAAATTACATAAATCCACTGGATGCCAAGTCTGAGAAGGGCCTGGGTTCTGTGGGATGATGAAGAGGCTGAAGGTGTGCAGTAGTCTGTGTGTTACTGATCACATTTAATTGAGGGGGATATGCTTCAGTTAAATTTCCTCCATTGAAACCGTTTTGGAACTGGAAAAAAATATTACAGTGGTTAGTATAAAGCAATACCTTTCTTTAAAGAAACCCCTATGACTAGGGTGACCATACATCCGGGTGTGGCCAGGACAATCCAACATTTTGTAGGCTGTCCAGGCACTTTGTCCAGTTGGTGAAAATGGAAACAAAAGTCCTGGACTGGCACCACCCTGCCTGCACTCCCTGGCCTGGCTCTTTCTGAGCAGCAGCTGGAGGCAGGGGTGTCCTGGGCTGGGCACTGTTTCTCCTGCCTGGGGCTGGGGGGAGAGCACTGCTGTGCATATGTGCGTACAGCACTGGGCAACCTTGTATTCTGGTGCCCTTTGTTCTCCTGAGCTGGAGGTGGGGTAGGCTGGTCTGGGTACTGCTTCTCCTGTCTGGGGCACAGTGTCCCAGATTTCCTTAAAAATATTATAGTCACCATGCCTATGACATGCTTTGAGATTCACACAGATAGCATTAAAGGTTTGTAATCCTAAAACTGCAAAAATTATTATTGCTAAGAGCTGAGGTATACAGGAAAACCAGGTTAAGGTAAATACTGCACAAAACTGGAATTCCTGATCAGTAACCCCACAAGGAGTTACTTAGGACTCTAAATACTTGAGTCTAATAGTGGCTATTGTATTTAATTTGTATTTCACAAATGAAAGAGCCACCTAGCAATTCTAAAATTAGTTCTGATGCTGAAGACTTGATTAAACTTTTGAAGTATTCAAATACTGTCAAATGGTAGTTGATTGGTGGGTGCCACTCATGATTCTGAAATCAAATCCCTTTTCTCCAAGGTACTCTGGGAGACTATTTTTTAGTTAAAAGACACTTAAAGAGTTCCTCCTTTTTCTATAAATATATGAATGCGAAATGCCATATTTTTAATGGAAAAAAGAAAAACCTTCCATACACTTTAAATCTTCTCAAGAGTAACTCCTTGAGACAGTGAATACTCTCTAGAACTGTACATACTGCATTAAGAAACCAAATGGTGAAATCCTGATTCCTGCTCTCAAATGAAATAAAAAGCACTGCAATATTTAGAGAAGTGAAAAGTTATACAAAAATACTGGGGGATCCTAATCCTTCTGAAGTCAAAGGTAGATTTGTTGCTAATTAACAAGTGAAGAATTAGGCATACTGAATGTTCCTACAGATCCGATTTGTAGTGTAATTTTCACTTGTGGAATGCACAGTCCACCTCAAATTTCCTCATCAAGAATGCTACAATTAAAATCCAGCTAAACACCACATGCTGAGTGCAGGTGACTGTTTTTAGCTTCTACAGTACTCCTATAACCACACAGTCAGTCCACTTCATAAACTGGAATTTGCTACACCGACTATAAACTGGAGTTTTCCTTGAATGAATAATGACCATATCTATCTGACAAAGCCAAATAAACCAAATGGCTGTCATCAGTTTTGATAAAATGCATTTCAGCAATTTTCTTTAAATATATTTTACTTGTGGGATTATGTCAATCAGCTGATGAATATTTCCTGTACAAAACTGTGCTTCACTTATGGAAAGAAAATAAAGCAAACAAATAAAAAAATCCCCTCAATTCTTTGTAAAGAGGCCTCATATAAGCTTTTAAGTAAAGCCATAAAATACTCAATATACAAATTAGGCAGATCTTTGGAAATTGCTTTTTTAGCTAAGACCATTATTGAGATTTGATGGTAAGTCTGCATTCATTTTTTTATTCTAAATGGCTACAGACAGCAGCTACAGATTCAGCTTTTTAATGCAAAAAATGACAATTCCTTTTGAGATCATTTATACCATCGATCCATTATTCCAGCTACAGAAGGGAAAATTCTCCTGGGTCACTTCCCTTTTCCTCGGTATTTTCCTTTATGTTTCTCTGTTGATGTGATTACTTTTCCATATTTGGATGGGTCTGTCAGATTTATCTGAACAGGTAAAAATAATTAGTTTGGGTGGAGAATGATGAAGAGGAGACAACCAAAGGGGTACTGATCAGACATAACTTTTGGAACCACTATCAAAGGTTAGGACACAATTTTTTGTAAACATATACTTTGGTTCAAACAGTGATAAAGGAAGCTCTATGGTTGTGCAAGAGCTAGTCAGACTTCTCTTTTGCCTTATAATCCATGAGTAATATAGGCATGGAAGGATAAAAAAAATGAATAACCATGACTCTCAACCTCAAATGAAATTTTACCTGCTTTACTGTAACAATCAATTCTTTTCCTCTCTACAGTGAACGTATCTTATATATTTAATTTACCTTTATAGTTCTGGTTTGCAATATATTCTTTATAATTACTGCTTCAAGTGTACAAATTTGCCTTTATTTCCTATTTCTCTCATGCAAACACAATTATTTAAAATCGCTCTTTGATGGCAAGAAATCTAGTCTCCATGATACAAATATATTTAAAGCTGGGTTTATCTTGGTTGTTCTACATCTCCTCTGATATAAAAAATTAAGAAATTTTTTATGAAAACATAAACAAATCAGAACATGATAGTTTAACACTTTTCACAGCTAGCAGCATTATTTTTAATACATAAAGCAGTATGTTTTTTTTATGCAAACAAATATAGATCAAAGTGGATATGGTCTATTTGATCAAAGTGTAAAATGGACACATTTTTCATTTTGTGTGAGAATATTTATCAATATAAAAATAAAATGAAAAACCAAAAACAGTTGTTTGTAGCAAAAATCCCACTCCTGTGTGCTCCCACAAGTTCCAGTCTTTCAAGTTCCTGTGTATATGGCCAATTGTGTCTACTGGCAGAACCAGGGTCATAATTACTCTGCTGCCTCATCAAGACATTTGATGCTCCATTAGCCCAAGTAGCACAGGGAGGCAGTTAATTATACAGCCCTCTTCAGAAAGCCCATAAAATGGTCCCACCCTGTCATTGCATGGCCGGCAATGTATCTTGTTCTTTATGTAGTGCTACCTTAAAACCTTCTACAGAGTTTACTGTCCTGGTACCTAAATCCGGTTCTGTGGTGCATGGACCTGTAGAGGCTGAAGACACTTGATCTGCCTTCCAATAAACAAGTAAAGATACCATATCATGAAATGTACTATGTTAATTTGTTCTAACAACCAGGCTAGTAGCGCTATTTCTATAACGGTGCATAACATGACACTGTGTTAGTACTATGAGAACCCAGTATGGTATTCTGCCATGAAACATGAAAGAGATAAAACTACTCAATATGAACAAACAAGGGGGAATAATTTAAGTGGTTAAAAGTTATATTGTGAGAAATGAATGGCCTACACTAAAAAATGAAAATGTAAACTGTTATTACATGAAGTAGAGAATGGAATAATTCATGTACCAGTATTAGAACTGTATAAGAAAGCGGTACTATACAGGTATGGATTTTGTGTAAAGGACAATGCTGCATAGGGATGCTTCTCATGGGAATAAACCTGGATGGGCCAGGGGATGTTTTCCAGGCTTAGTACCTGGGGCTCTGAAGGATTAATACCGCTGGCTGGATTCAGGCATAGTGCAACCAAATGCTGCATCAACTTTCTCATTGAATTCTGCCAAAGTATCTTCAAGAAAGGGAATAAATGAATTTTGTTCTTTTCTACTGTCCATATTATTCTACTTTGATTATGAAACACTTTAGGTAGTGACCATACAAATTTGAAATATTTAAAACAAGACAACTATTTTAAATCTGTATTCACTTTTTGGTTTTGACTGCAAGAAGTGACATAACTTGCAATGGTGAAGAGTGAAAAAAGTGACTGCAGCCAGCAGCTTCACATTCACGTTCGGTTGTGAACCAGAAGTTGCCATTTGCGCTTTGCCCTGGGTGCCTGGGCATATCCATAAACTGCTGCATGCAAGTACCATAAATGTCAAACATGTCTGCTGCACTATAGTCAGATTTTAAAAATCTTTTCACATTAGTTTAGTTTTTTGGAAGTTGCTTAAACTAAATCTGTTTGCTCAGAACCAGAAACAAAATTGCATTTTAGGGGCAGCATCTTAATATCAGTGATGTTCATGTTCTGCTTTGAACCTCATGTATTATCATATTCAGTGCCATTAATGGAATAGTTACATTTTGTTTTTGAGTATGTGCCTAATTTACTTAGCACTTGTCAATTTTCTTTGTTAGTCCTTAACATTGATGTCAACAGTGATTAACAGACTACTTGGATTTTTATAAACATACAACATATTTATAAAACTTAATTCTTAAAATATTTCATGTGTAAACCATAGGCCACATATATACCAGATTCTCATCTTAAGTAAATATGTACTTTTACACAGCTTGAAAATGTATTTACATTACGTTCACATGTGAAGGAGGACAGCAATCCATGATCCATACACACTTTATATGACACTGAAATATATTAATATCAACTTTAAATTTTAATTTTAATCTGAACAGTTAACTCAAATACTGATAATATAACCTTTTTCATACGTGCTACGGAGGATGTCTAAGGATTTAAGGGGTATTTCATGATAACAAAATTTGCCAGGTAACTGTGTTGATAGTGATCTTATTTTCTTATAGCTATTTTGCAGGGAAAGCCTCAACTTCTGCTACTCTGCCAGTTTCCCTCAAACCTAATTCCAGGTATAAGAAGATGGTTAAGTGAGGTTTCCCCTTAATACTTCCAACTGAGATGTCAGTTGGGAAGGTTCCTGTGATGTGGATATGGAATTGGTACCAGGTACAATGTCTGCAAGTGCAAATCATGCTAATGAACATATGATATAGTAGCTTTCATTCATTCCTAATCTCTGAGTGTTTCAAACCCAGTGATTTAATAGATTCTATATCTTATAAATCATCTAGTTCTCTGCTAAAAACAATCAGAAAATTAAGGGAATTTAAAACACCCCCATTTCCCATACCTTGTGTAACAATGCTTGTTGACTTGCCATCATAGGATTATACTGCATTTGATCCATACAGTTGGGTTGAGTTTCTGGTGGGCACTGGTACATAGACACAGCACCTGCATAACATGTTTGAGGAGTCAGCATAACTGGTTCAGAATTTATTCCACACCCTTGATTCTCAGGGATGTGCTGCAAACAATTGAGAAAACCTTCCAAGCTGGAAGAAGCAGGATAGGTTGATCCATCAAAGCTTCCTACAGGGAAGTCTATTTGAGTAAAATCAGAAAGCTGTGGTGCCATGCCTGTGGGTTGCTTGTAAGGAATAAACTCTTGTCTACATGCATAAGGTGCAACGCTGACTTCCGATTTGTAAGTGCACTCTTGTGTAGTTCCATGGGTGCTGGAAAATGCATATTGCTCTGGCTGTTGTGAACAGCCAAGAGGTACACTACTGGCAGAATTCCAATTTGAGAACATCCCATTGACCTGCATGTGCTTCATTTTCTGACATAGTTGCTGCTGATGCTGTTCTACCATTTGTTTCTGGTACTGATGAAGTTGTTGCTGGTCAAACTCTTGCTGTACCAAGCAGCTGGCATTCTGAACCATGGGCTGTTGCTGATGGCAACCTGAATATAAGAAGTCAGCTTTATTATTTAGGGAATCTTGAACATATGTCAGGATTTCATCAGTTATGTCTATGTCTCCAATATCATCCACACCAGAAAATTCTGTTTTTAAAAACTCCTCGTCCTGCTGAATGCATTTTATATCTTCAAAATCAATACCCAGACTTTTCATGATGCTGTACAAATCACTGTTTTTGTTATCTTGAAAGAGCTCTGCACTGTCTTCAGGCAGTATGAAGCTGCTTTCTTGGGGGCACTCAGTTAGCTCCTGCTTCAGAATGTTATTTCCAACTGGTAAGAGATTATCCTGCCAGCTGCTGCTGATAACATTGCCCAATTCGTCCCTGGCATCTGTAAGGAAGCTTCTCTCAAAGGAAAGCTTATTTGATGCCGGAGGGCAGAGATACACAGACTCGTCTTGCCTTAGCATGGCACCCAGCAGTGATTTGGGATCAACAGATTCTTTGTGTAGTGTAGCTTTGGCAGCAGCTCCTTTCCCACTGGCACTTTTCATCTTTGCCTGAGAAGGATCCATTAGGCCTGGCACTGGGAAAGTTACCTCATACAACACAGCCTCACCAGTGGCAAACATGAATGGCAATTTCATGTTTCGCTTCCGTAGATGCTCTGCTCCTTCTTCATCTCTGAAATTAAAACACACATATGGTACAGTAACTGGAATGCTACACTAATTACAGCAAATGTTTAGTGCTACTTTTGTCCCTTGCAATTGAAACATTAAAAAAGTTAACTAAAACTCAACTTCAGTGGGTAAAATGAATAACAGATTATGAAATAGAGATTAACTGTAATGCCACTGTACATTTCCAAAAATTATATTTACATAATAACATATGCCATGTTTTTTCTATAATACTATGATTTGAGAATGAACATTAGTGCACAATATTCTGGCAAATAAATTGTTATTGATTGGCTAGATGTATGAATAATTCAGTACTGAATTGTTATTTTTCCCTCACTTTCCAGGAAGAAGTGCTGAGTTTCTATGAATGATGATAAAAACACAGTTAGTACTGTACAGTGAGGCTAATGTCTATAGGTAAGTATTATGTCTATGCAGCTGCGGTTGGGTATCTTCTTTTCCCCAGCCTAGATAGGGTGAAAATTAAAGGTCGGGTTGAAGTACTGTTGTACCTGAAGCCTCAATGGCATCTGTCATGATCAGCATTACATACAGATTCGGACAATCAAGAGAGGAATTTATCAAGAAAAGAAGTAGTGCAATGATTGTTTTCAACACATTTAAAACGATTACAATAAAGCCTTCTGCTTCAGGACAGAGAACACTTCATTTCAAACTGAACAAACCTCCCTTGCCAAATCCTTGCTTAAGATCTACAATTCAGATTATGACTTGGAAAATTTTAAATGATACTGTCATTATATAACAACTACTTACGTAAGAGGCCTCTGTGTTGCTATGATGTAATCCGGTCTTCCATTTTTGTAGACAAGGCGTGCATTTGCCTGTACCCAGGCCCATCGATTTTCTTTGGTAAGAAGTCTAAACACTGTCATGCCACTCTCTCCAGTTTTTATCACTAGAATTGATATGGTCAGACTTACTTATTTCAGTGCAATTAAAAAACAATGAAACATAGAATTATGTTCATAGCACACTGTGTGAAGAGCAATTTTATACTGAATAGTGGTAATTATTATAGTGTAAACATATATCCATATTATAACATTATGTTCTCGAAAAGGCCATGGAGACATGAAAACTAAGCCCATTTAACCCCAGGAAATAAAACTAAATGATACGTTGGAAGCTTACTTGCCACCATGCTTGACATTAGTTACAGGTCAATATATAAAAGCCAAAGCACAAAAATAATTTCAAGAAATCCATTAAAGATTGAGAATACCCCATAAGAATCATTGTCCATTATTTCCCCAACTGCAGGGACCACTAAATACAAAAGCAAGTATATGAAAAAAGCCTTGAGCTAGTTTACAGATAAAAGGCAATAGTAATGATAAACATGACAGAGCGTTTGCTATTAATTCAGATTGTGTCATGCTTTAATTTTTATAGCACTGGCACGATAACAGTGGTATAACAGTGAGCAGCTTAAATGTAAATTTTTGAAGTCTCCCTCAAAAATGTAACTGCTATTACTTTTCCTGCAAATTCCTTTAAAGTATGCCCACACTTTAATTATATATAAACTGTCAAGATAATTGCATCATCAATAACTGCATTAAAACTGAATGAGAAAATTAAGTTTAAAAGAAAAATAAAGTTTTAAGAACTGTAAAGAGAAAATAATCTATTATAGAGAACACTACCACTGGAGAAAGTCAATATGGAGATCCTCACTTCACTTCTTCCTAGAACATTTCATTATTGGATATATTAAATCTCCAAACATAGGAAGTTCTAAAAAGTTCGGAACATGGTCACAAACTCCTCCAAGACCATTTCAGGCTGGACATAAGCAAGAACTTCTTTACTGTCTGAGCCCCCAAGGCCTGGAACAGACTGCAGCCAGAGGTGGTGCAAGCAACTACTCTGGACTCCTTTAAGAGACATTTGGATGTTTATCTTGCTGGGATCCTGTGACCCCAACTGACTTCCTGCCCCTGGGGCAGGGGGATGGACTCAATCTCCCGAGGTCCCTTCCAACCCTAATATCTATGAAATCTATGTTTCTTATTAGCACCACCATTTTCAATCCTGGTCTCAGCCAAAACTGGAAGTAATCAGTAGTTATCTTTGAATATCTTCACTCTCTTTTGACCAGTTTTTAGTTGGAGTGACTAAGTCGATCACCAAGTTTTTCTCTAAGGCTTCCCAAATTCGTAATATCTGTGGGTGCATCTATACAAGATGCTTACTGTGAAGTTGCCTAATTAGCTACACAGTAAAGAGTCACTGCCAACACAAGAATTGCTGTTAGGCCAGAGTAAGCTGATTAACTCTGCCATAGGATAGTACTGCCCAACACAAATACTATTCTATGGAGGAGTCATTTACTCTGCTGCACCTTATATGTAGACAGTGACCAGGACAGGCTGTAGCACAAGGGTGCTACAAGGTGGGACTTCCTTCCAGACAGAACTGCATTGTAGCACCCTCGAGCTCTAGCCAGACCCTCCACAGCATGCTGAGCTGAGCAGAAGCAGGCCTGGGCTGGCAGGCTGACCCTGCCAGCCAAGGCTGTGTTGCCCTGGATCAATGTGCTGCAGTCCTGGGTGCTGTGTACCCAGGAGCAATAAACTGCAGCATTAACTGCGCTGGAGTTTATTGTGTTCCATTAATATTCATGTATAGATGTGTCCTGCATGTACCAACTCTAAGTGTACTCTACATAGACACTAAACTATGCAAGCACACCCTGGGAAGAAGCCCACATCTCTTTGTCATCTCTCATTGATTAGGAGTAAAAGACGGCTACCAGTTTGCTCTGCAACTAATTATGAACAAGCAGGGTCACAAGTGTTTTAACTATATGCAAGTAACCTAAAACCTACCAGTAAGGACATTAAACATTCTTTCAAAAGACAGCAGCAGTAAAAGCGTGTTTGCTAGTAGGGAACCTCTTAATGACACCTCCAAAAGCTTCCAGAGAGCACAATATTACAAGTGCCAGAAACAAAGGACCGAAAGAAGTTCACCATATCACTGGTTGACATTAGAAATAAAGTAGTATACTGTACTTCTCATCTTAAATAGCTCTTGAGCAGAACACAATAATAGAGATTTATAAAACATGAATAGACATCTTTAGGGATTAATTTTTGTTAAGAAAGCTAAATCAGGATCAAAAAAAGCACTCAGTTTAGTCTCTGACAGGAAACCTCTCTTAAAAGTAGTCCTTCTGCCCCAGGGACGTTGTTGAAATAGCGACAGTTGAGCTATGAAGAAGAGGAAGCGTGAACAGCAAGATGCGACAGGAACTGAGCTATTTAAGTGGAAAGGTGTCTAGATAGGAATATAGAATACTTCTTCCAGCATAAACTGTTACATGTAGTACAAGGACATCTACATTGAAAAGTATTTATTTTGTTAAAACCTAGATTAATATAGGCTGTGTTATACAGTTCTTCAGTATAATATAATCTTGGCTTTGCTTTAGCGGATTGCCTTACCAGCAATTAATTACACTTACTTCGGACATGATTCTCAGCACAATAAAGCATATCAGCTGCATGAACAAACTGATAACCTGTTCCTCTCATGCACAACTCTGCTTCAGTATATCCCAGAACAATTTTCCCTCTGTAAGACAAAAAGGAAGACCTTCAGTTCTATTTGCTGAACCCATTCACAGTTTAAACAAAAAGTAAACCTCCTGTAGATATAATACATTACTTATAGCAAAGGAGGACAAGAAGATTTACAACAGATAATATGCAAAGGTATGTCTATAATTCCCGTTAAAATTTCAATAAAAAGATTGCATGATTTAGCTATGCCATTTTCAATACATAGAACTAGGGCCACAAAAAAGCTAGCATGTTCAAAAACAGAGGCTTAAAGTTAAGTTGGGTACTTAAGCGTGGTGTTAGGAGCCTATGAATATATTAGTGGACAAATTTCTGGCAATATAGTAAGGTAAATACTCCTATTTACCTTAGGGTTTACCTTAAGGTAAATACTCCCATTTACCTTAGGGTTTCTTGGTCTTTTATATAGCAAAATTTCTTATTGCTGTGTGCCTAAATATGGAATTAGATAGCCTAACTTTAGGGGG
This sequence comes from Gavialis gangeticus, assembly GCF_001723915.1. NCBI lineage: Eukaryota > Metazoa > Chordata > Crocodylia > Gavialidae > Gavialis > Gavialis gangeticus. Next base: position 70,446,055 of record NW_017729004.1, on the reverse strand, counting down.
AAAATGTGCTCTTGATTTTCTTACTTAGTCTGACAGGTATTCAAAATTCCAGGCAATTTTCTTCTAGTAAATACTCTAACCACAAATATGCTGTTTTTGTTAATCAATAATCTATGGGCCCTTATGTTGTAATGAAGAAGTTGCTGAGATACTCTTGTTGATTCTCCTTTAGCAGGCCAGAAGCATGTGCCACTTCAACCCTAGTCCCATTAAAACAGGAGAATATTTTAAGCACTTCTTTCATCTAGTAATTAATTAGGTACCTTCTGCCATCTCCAATGCCAAAGACACACCACTCACCTAAGTTCAGTTTAGGAGTGGATACGCATTCTGCTTCCTAATAGTGTAAAACAGCTGTGCAAGAAATAGCCATAAGAGTTAAACATGACTCTGTAAAAGTCCTTTTGAAGGGTCAAAAAGATGCAAATCAGGGATGGGAAGGAAGAAATGAACAATCAGTAATTGTGAAGGAACTGGGGGGGGACAGGTAACAATGAAAGGTGACAGGGAAAGGGCAGTATGGGGCAGGGACTGGGAAGGAAATGAAAAAAGAAGGGAAGCAAAAGAAATGCAGATACAATGGAAAGACAAGCAAAATGAACTGACAAAGAAAAGGAAAAAGGGACATAAGAAAAGGAAAGAAATGATTTGGACATAAGAAGAAAACAAGATTGTGGAAATTGAAAGATAAATACAAAGAAAAATGGGAAAAGAAAGATAGAAACGTTATGGCTCACAAGTTTTTTACTCGTATGCCTACTTTTCTCTATCAGTATTTTGAGGAACATGAGAAAAGCTTGGAAAATGGTGGACAACAACCTGACTGCATTATGAAGTCAAACTCAGATGGCCAATTACAAATGAAGGGGAAGCCTAAAAGCACAACAAATCTTAAATTTGAAAAGGAGGAATAAGGAGAAGCCAGAGGGCTCTTTTTGGCTGGAGCGTGAGCAACTTAATGGAATTTTTGCTATGCTGATCTGTCACCTGCTAATGTAGTTGTCTTTTTTTTTTTTTTTTTTTTTTTTTTTA
>NW_017729004.1:70443382-70444942 GCF_001723915.1 Gavialis gangeticus | reverse complement strand
TTTTTTTTTTTTTTTTTTTTTTTTTTTTTTTAGAGAGAATTGTTTGGATGTTGGTCAAACACATTATAAAAAACAGATTTCATTTGTTTAATTTCTGTACCATTTTAATTCATAGTTAATTTTCAACAGATGACCTCTCCATAATAGTTACGTCTATATGTATTGAAAGGGTATTTATATGGAAGTGATGAAAAACTTACTCCGAGTTTGATGTAATCCATTCACATCAGGGGATATTACTCTGAATCATATTTAATAAAAGTTATTCTGAAGAGCAATTTTTTCTTTTGTTTTGGAATGAGAATTATTTTTAAAAACTGCTTTTAAAGATGGTTCCTTTACACAGTCCCCATTCAACTTACAAATCCTTTATTTGCTAAGAGACACCAAAACCCTCTAATATCAAGATACTCCCTACAACTCCAATACATGCTTAGCAATATCAAACTAAGTACTAAGCACTTCAAAGTTTTAAAGGGCTAATGGCTAATTTGAACCGTGAAGGAGTTCATAACAGAAGAGATTTACATAACATCTTAAACAAAAGATCTTGCACATACTTTGCATCACAGCCTGTAGGCGTGAAGTCCAGCTTGTGTTTAGTTCTGAAGATGAAGTTTTTGGTTCGTATCTCAAGGATGGATGGAGGCTGCAGTGGGGTAGCTACAGCAAACAAAGCCAGCTGAGGAGACAGAGTAGAACCATCCTTCCCCTTCTTGTTCTGTCCATGAAGAAATTTTAATCGCCCTTGAAAATTCATGGCCTTCACATAAGTGGAAAAAAAATATCAATGACCGGGTTACCTAAAACTTAATTCCTAAGTTTTAATAACAAAGTGCTGCTGCTTATTTCTTATTAGAAATCTACCATCTCAAACTCATTGCAACCCCTCAGTCCAACCCCCTCCCCAAATACAGCAGATGTGATGTAAAAGAAATAAATAGCAAATAACAGCTGCATCCTTCTGAATCCTAAACGCTGACAGATTCAGAAGACCTTTTGTTATTCTTGATCATACACAGCTTGCTATCTATTCATTATTATAAAATATACCATGGTAAAATCTATTTAAGTCTATTTAACATCTATAAGCAGTCCTGTAGACTGTGAGCAATCTGCTCTACCTCAAGATTCTGTTAAAAATGAAGATTATTAAACTGTTAAGAACAGCACATGATGTTTTCTGACTAGTAGCTATAATTTGGCTAACTCTTGGCAAACTCCTCTTTCATATCAAGTCACAAACAACAATAGCAACAAACTTTTATATAAGGAAAGCCCCATCATTTATAAATCAAACACAATGTCACAAAACTCTTTATTCTCAATTTATAGATAAAGAATACTGAAACACAAAATATGGAGATTCTTGCCAATATCATATAACAGCTCAGCTGCCAAGCCAGGAATAGATCCAGTACTCCCACAGCTTAGTCCGTTATCTGCTAGAGCCACAGGGGCCAACTTTTTTGGCAGGTGTGCCCCAAGTTGTGCCAGGCTTACTTCTATCCAAGTGCCACTCCAATCCGCACCCCAGGGTACAGGCTGTATCAGGTACGC
>NW_017729004.1:70412508-70438382 GCF_001723915.1 Gavialis gangeticus | reverse complement strand
CTATCCAAGTGCCACTCCAATCCTCACCCCCAGAGGCGTACCTGATACAGCCTGTACCCTGGGGTGCTAGAAAGGAGGCAGGGGGGCTTAAATCTCTATCCCAATGGTGGAGACTCAGCAGGACATTGCTGAGACTGGAGGTATCATAGGGCCTTCCCTGCCCTACAACCACTGCAGTTTTATTTGGTGAATGACGATCCAAAGCCCTTAATTTGGCAACAGCTGCTGACCTAGGGAAGTCTTAATCTGCCTCTTAACAATTACACCTCTTGCAGAAAGTGGCTGCAGCCTCTCCATTCTGCATGGCTGGAGGCTCGAGACCCACTACTTCCAGCCCAACACCCTCTTTACTGAGGGGCTCACATGCAGTGCACACAAAGACTTCCTGTGGCAAATATGTTGCTGGTTGGCCACCCCTATTTTTATTGCTTTGCATCGTTTCGACATAGAATTAAAAAAGTAAAACCATTTATTATAACCATTTTTAAAGAGATGTGGAAAACCACTGCTGTGCACTAGTTATATACAGAATCTCTGGCAAAGGAGTTTCAGGGTTGGGGGTTCCCATATCCCTGCAATAGCTTTATTATTTTATGGCTACATGGGTAACAGGTGTCTTTACCCTGGGATGGCACTGGTTGAAGCACCTAAAGAAACTTTCAGTGATGGGTTTGCCATATGCCCAGTAACAGTTTTAGTGCCCACACTTCCCAAGGGATACAACAAGTAGGGTCCAGTGATGGAGCAGCACTCTGGCATCTGAAAGACCTCAAAAGCATATGACACTGACAAGGCAACTTACACCCATGGGTAGCTGCATTCTGGAGGCTCCCTGCAGGGTGTCACTGGGGTCTGCTGGAGCAGCCTTTTCTGAAGCTGCTGTTACTGGGTAGCCCTTTCAACAGGAACTTTCTTAATGGACTTGCCCACGGTTTTACACTCAGGGCCCAGCTGGATGTACTCTCAGGGTCTGTGTAATTCCAAGGTGCAGTGGGATGGAGGGTCCCCAAGGGCTAGCTCTGAGGTAGTGCCACCCCATGGGACCCTGGTGTCAGGACTCCTTGTGGGCAGTGACATTGGAATTCCAGGTCTGGGTGGAACTGAGAGCACGTAGGAATAAAGGCTAAGTATGGGGCAGCACCAGGGCATGTGGGGCTGCGTGCAGGGTGCCCTGCTGTGTTTCCAGGGGTACCCAGCACAGAGGACCTGGTGAGGGGCAGTGATGGGCTGGTTTTACTCTAGGATTCCTGAACTCAGACCTTGTTGCAGGCATGCAGGTCTTGGTCTGGGACTGCCAGGCTGGACTGTGCCAGGGCAGAGGTGCAATGACCAGTTCTGTACCTCAGGCAAAACCCTCCTGTGCCCTGTGGTGGGAAAAGGGAAAGAGGGTGGTCCCCTTTTCTGAAGAGGCAAAGACCCAGAAGCTGCTGTAGTTGCGTCTTGCACTCAGCCCTTCCAGCCAAGCCATATAGGGTTATTTCCCACACCTGGCTCTTCTGGCCAAGCCAAGTTCACCATGCAGCTACTGAGCAGGTCACCAGGGGGCCAGTGCAGATGTTGCCCTAGCCTTTACCTCCTTTCTTCATCTTCGCTGCTACCCCTTTCCCCTGGCCTTCACATGCTGCTCACAGAGGCTGCATGTGCCACTTGTGGTGCACATGCCATAGGTGATAGCGCCTGCTGGTCCAAGTAGACAACCCTCTACTAAAGCTTAAAACTTAAAATACTACACATTATAATCATTTTGCAGGTTTTCACATTTTAGATCAGAGCAGAAGTCTTTATACAATGCTACACTCACCAGAAACCCAGATGAATTATCTAGGAGGCACCGTAATCTGCAGATGAAATTTCTTTCCATAAAGGAAGAATTCTCTGGAGGAAGCTGCTCTGGGTTATAATAGGCTGCTGGCTGTGAAAAGCCATTATCTGCTGCAGGAAGAGATTATTTATAAGGATTATTTTTAGAGGAACACCTAGTGAAGGCTATCTATAACAAATAATCTTCCGCCCCATAAACAAAGTCTCAGGTCATGACCTGAACATGAACAATGTAAACTGGAAACATCCTCAAGACCTATAATGATTACAGTGCTGGTTTAAATATCAGTTATGATGTAGTTGTTTTTAGCTGTGCATGGTACTAGAGAATTGTGTGCAACACTTTTTAGCTTTGCTTTCTTAGATTAAAAAAAGAACTAATTTCACAGATTCTAAATCAGTGTTAGAAAATTAGATTTTTTGAGAGGAGAGAACATCCAATCTTGCTGCATGGGTGGTATTTTCAAAAGGGCACTAAAGGATTAGGCACTCTATTGCCATTTACTATTGATATTGGCCTCCTAACTCCATTAGGATTTTCTAAAAATTCTAGCCTACATTATACCTGGTTGGCCCTAGGGCAGGGGTGGACAAAAAGGCGCATGTGGCCAGTGGCCAGACTCCATTTCCCAGCAGCCCCTGCCCATGTGGCTGAAGCCGATTTCCATGGAGACCCCAGCAGTAGCTACACTGTGATAGTGTCAGGCCAGGGTTTCCATGGAGACTGGTACCAGCAGCACTGGCAGGGTGCGTGGAAGGATGCGGAGCTGCTCCAGAGCTAAGCTGGGATCTTGCAGCAGTGAAAGTGTGGTCCAGAGCCAGGGAAGAGCTGCGATTTGAAGCCTGCGTGCTCCGGGGCTGGGACGTGCAGGCAACAGATTGCAGCTCTGCCTTGGCTTCTTGCAGTGGTGACAGCATGCTCCAGAGCTGGGGCAGGGCTGCAATCTGCTGCCTGCACATCCCTGCCTGGAGCATGCAGGCTGCATATCGTGGCTCTGCCTTGGCTCTCGATCACAAAGTCACCACCACAAGATCCCATCCCAGCTCTGGAGTAGATCCTTGCCCTGTCGCATACCCTGCCAGCAGGGGCAGCACTAGACAGGCCTGGGGGGGCTACAGCCACCCCAAAATTCCCCATAGCGCCCCCTCCCAGTGGCACTGCTGCTGCTGCCCACCCTGCACAGACGGTGGCAGCTGAACCTGCCCGCTCCTCCTTGGAGCACAGCCCCCACACCAGGAAGAGGCTGCCTGCCAGTGCTGCTGGGGCCAGTCTTCATGGAAACCCTGGCCCTGAGCTATCTGCTGCTGGGGTGTCCATGGAAACCAGCCCCAGCCAGGCAGGCAGGGGCTGCTGTGAAATGGAGTCTACTTATGGCCAGATTCAGCCTGTGGGCTGGACTTTGCCTGCCCCCGGGCTAGGATGATGCATCTCCAAGCACCTATGCAACATCCAGTAAGGAAAGTTACCACAAATCACCTATTCTGGTCTGTTTTATTTACTGTTTTTATTTACAGATTTATGTTAAATATTTACTTATGTTCTGGTGGTCATTTAAAAATAAGTGTAAGAATGGTTCATAACATAGCTACTACATAAACAAGAGTTGGTCTACAGAGTGCTAATCAGTGGGCGCATCTACGTGAGACACTACTGTGCAGTGGTTACTGCACATTTATTTCTATAAACAAGTACTAAATAAATGCACAATAACCAAGTTACTGCGCAGTAGCGCCAGTGAAGGTCTTAAGTGATACTTATTGCGCAGTAGCATAATAATACTGCCCAGTAGCCTAATAATACTGTGCAATAGTGAATTAGCACTGTCCATGCTATGACGTGCTACTGAGCAGTATTATTTGGCTACTGTGCAGTCAGCATCTCATGTTGACATGTCCAGTGTGTACCTATAAGAAGCAGAGAGACTGAGTATTAGGTAAAATAAGGCATTAGAATGTGTAACTGAGCTAAAAGTGATGCTGGTTTGGCAGTTTAGGATAAGCATGTACAGTTGAAATATGTGGCCATTTTATGTTTTGAGTGCTGTGAGTGTATTAAGCACCTTTTAGCTATCTAACTGCAATTCTATTTTACTCTGCAGTTCTATTTCAATTGTATTTTAGCCCTGTGCTCTAGTCCTTGAAAAAAATGTTAGCAAGTTTACTTTTTCAACACGTCATCATCTTAGCTGTAAAACTAACTCATAAAAACAAACCATCTTTTGCATTAATGTTTGCAGGGACTCAAACAGGATAACCTTTAGATGCCTAAATGTGGATTTATCATTGTACTCATTACCTCAAATAAAATCAACATACAAAGAGAACGTTAGAGTAGCATGGCCATTGCCACACCTATGATAATTCCAGTTTTTCCAAATAAGATCCTTCAGTAAGAGAAATAGCAAAAAACACAAAAAATATTTGAATGGTTTGGATTAACACAGTATGCACACTTTCCCATTTAGTTGTAAAATATTGGAATTACAATGAAAACAAAGGGTGTGCAACAAGAAAAATAAAGCATCTGAAATATAGATCTAGTAAATGGATGGCTAGGATGATCTGTTCCTTTCCATTATGCCAATTATGACTTTCAGTAGCAACAATACCAACTTTATCCAGTGGTTCAGGAAACAAAGTATAAAGCAGGACAAGAATATATGCAATGAGGCTATTAAATGGAAAGTGAATTAAATAGGGAATTTTTTTAATAAAAATTTGGAGTGCTCAAGATCTTTAGTGACAACTGTAGATATGAATTAAATTAAAAAGCTATGAAATCGAAACAACATTTCTTCCTTTCTGATTTTTATGTCAGCTGGTGTGAAAACATTTCAAAAGAGTAAAGTCAGGCATGTGAAACTGATCTGGCTCCACAGGTCTGATAAGGGGTATGGGACCAATATACGGGCTAGATCAAGCCCACAGACCAGCCCATCTGCAAGGCTAGCCCAGTGGAGGTACAGCGTGCAACATGCACCCTGGACTGTACTGCTTGAAGTGCATACCATATGTGCTGCTCAAAGTACTTCAGCCACTTCCGACCTGCACACCACACACAGCACATGCCAGTTCTAGCTTGGCCCTGCACATGACACATAGGGCTGGTCCAGGATCTGTACCACACACAGAGTGCAGAGCTGATCTAGGGCACATGGTTCATGTGGCACCCATGCAAGACTGGCTGTGCATACTGGATCTGGCATGCAGGGATGGTCTATGGGCCTGGTCAGACCTGGCCCGGATCCAGCACTCAGGCCTGGTTTGGAACAGGCATCACTTGCAGTGGGCACCCCAGATCAGCCCTGTGACATGCACAGACAGATCCAAACTGGCTCTGCATGCCATATGTGGCGAGGGGCTGGACCAAGCATGTGCAGGCAGCACAGCAGGCAGGATGATACAGCTTTGTAGGCCAGATCTGGCCCACAGGCAGTATCTATGACACCCTGCTTTAAGACACTGGAAACATACTATATAATGTAATAGAATCAATGTTCCTTGCTTTGCACTTGTAGAACGTCTGTCTTCTAAGTGAAATCTGATCACGAGCCAAACTGATGTCATACTTTTTTGCACGATATTATATATAAAGTTCTGCTGCACTGGTAACAGGTCTTTTTTTTTTTTTCCCAGTCTTAAGAGATCTTTGGTATGCTTTCTTACTTTAGAGTAAACCCCATACAAACATGCTTTCTGACAGCAGCTGTTTGCTAAATAAAGTCCCACCATTAAACCTTGAAACGTACACTATAGCGTACTTTCAACTGGATTGTGTAAATTGATTGATATAAAAATGTGGTTGAGTCACCAACCCAACTAAGCTGTTCTAGCAACACTGATGAACAGTGAGTTATGAATGAGTCAAAAAAGCACAGATCAATAAATTACTCTTATTATTTAGGGTGGTGGACATCTGCCTTTAATTTATGGCATCTGCATCCAAACAACAAAGATAAATGGGAAATCATAAGATTTTAAAGGTTTATTTATGTAGATTAACCCTATCCACATTTCAGCTACTGTTGCTGAACTCAGTGTCAGTAATCCAAAAACAGTAACATGGGTGAAGTAGAAGTGATGGATATCTTTTATGAGACCAACTAGCTTTTTGTAAAAAAACTGGTGTCATTTCTAAACAAACTGCTTCTCACTTCTACAGGTCATGTCCATACTAACTCTAAAAGCCAATTAAGGCTCTGATCTAAAAGGCCCAATCCTTTTGCATCATATTCCCAGTTCCCAACAAGCACAGGGTTATACAGGAAACTTCAGATAGGAAGGGGGAAGTAGGAGATGGGGGAGGAAGACAGACAGACAGAGGGAGAGAGGAGAAGACTGATCCAATGTTAACACATGACTTAAACCCCTTCATCAGCTTAAGAATGGATTTCAGAGTCAGAAGTGTTGAATAGGTATGTCAGTGACTGGATGCCTGAGCTAACTGATATCAAGCTTAGGAATAGAAACAGATGTGAAACGAACACATATAGTTTCATGAAACAGGTGTCACCTTATTCATAGACATCAAAATCCTAGCAGATGTGAACAGAAAAACTGATCTGAAGTGTATGTGTTTTATTAAACCATTAGTTTAATAAAAATCATGTTGTTGGCACTTTGAAAAAACAAAGTATTTCATCCTAACATGAAAACAATGAATAATATTGTGATATAGATGGCTCAAGTCATGGAGATTCGTGGAAATTTCTTACTGCTTTATAGTTCAAATCAGTACCATATTTACTCAACTCCAAAATGGGGCTTTTTTCCCCCCAATCAAGTTGGGGGGGGAAAAAAGTCTGGTCTTGAATTTGGGTTTTGGGTAGGGGTGTGTGAAGTGGGCAGTATTTGATTCGGATTCAGCCTGATTCAGGGGACGGTGATTCGATTCGCTGATTCGGATCACAGTCCTGATTCCATTTGGACGAATTGCTGATTCTCCGAACCAGAATAGAATCTTCAGATTCAGATTTGGCCATAGGACATAGTTTTATACGTTTTTCCTGCGTACTTCGAGATACCAGGTGCAGCTCGTGAATGCTGAGATGGTGGGGTAGGTGAAGCATCCCACGGGACCGCAGGGGGTACTTCTGCATGCTCGGCAGCAGACCCTGAAGCGGACTGGAACTACTTGGTCCACTGTGGAGTGCACAGGGGAGGCCCCCTGCACCCTCCCAGCTCAGCGATCGGCCACAGGGGGACCTGGGGTGCCCTCCCAGACCAAGGAGGAACCAGTCACTGAGGCAGGGGGGAGAGGAGTCCCCTGCGTGGTCCACGGCAGACCTGGATGTGGACCAGAAGTGTGTAGAAAAAGCAGTCTGGAGCTGCTTCTGCTTGGTCACGACCACTGTGCTGACTGCCCTGGAGCCAGAGCCATTGCAGAAGATAAGCGGTGAGGCAGCAGGGTGAGCAAATGACCAATGGAGACAGGCAGCAGGCTATGCAGACACAGGTACAAGCACAACAGGAAAGCAAGGGGTGGGGGTCTGGCTATTTGCTCCTCCCTCCTGCTGCATATCCCCACAATGATTAGATTCTATATATGAAAAATTATAAGAAATTAATAATTTTCCATATATTATTATTGGGGAAGAAGATCACCTTAAATTTGAACTCGTCTTGGATTTGGGTAGCTACATAATTTTGCATTTCTAACCTTCATTTGAAGCAAAATTAATATCTTGTTTATGCAACAGTTGGCTGTTAAATGTATAAGTGGTTATTTGAAATGAGAATTTACAACTTGGAAGCCTTGTTCTTCACTGGGGCCTTTTACACACAAAATTAAAATATATGTAAGAACATCCCTTGGGCCCCCACTGATGGTATAAAAGAGTTGACCCATACGTGTTTAAAGCAAAATCTGGTCAATCAGAATACATAGCTTAGTCCACTGCATTCTCACCTTGCACTCTTTGTGCAGAATCTGTAGATTGAGCAGGATTTAATGCCCAATGAAGCTGACGTTGAAATTCAGGCCTGTCTTCTGTATGAATCAATTCAAACACACTCTGGTGTATAATATCAGACTATGCACAAAAAAGGAAAATGTTTAAGATAACAAGACAGCTGTGATGATAGTACCAAAAACATCTTATTGACATGGCTGATTTCTAAAGGTATAATGCAACGGATATCCTGGAGGTACACTATTCTAAGTTTATACATAATGAAGTATTTTTAATAGCACAGAAGAGCCGCCAATTGTGCTCACTATATTTAAATGTTTTGTTATGTTTGTGATTTTTATTTTGAAATTGCAGCATATCTTGAAAGTTTAGGGTAATTTTGTTATGCTTCTTTGTTCAGGGCAAATCTATTAGAATTATTTAAAAAATGGGAAAAACACAGATTTGCCATATAAAAAATGACAATGTTAAATATTTATCTACTTGTTTCAATGGAGCTGAAGCTGAAATGGATTTTGTAAATTAAACTTCAGTTTATATAGGAGTAAACTAAGCACAGTGCCAATCAAGATTTGGAGGAATCAAGGTTCCTTGCACGAAAGAGCACACAAATCTAAGAAAAGTATAAACTACAAATGTTGGCTTTGTTTGCTCATACAATCTTTATTGCTCCGCAAAGGTGCACTGAAGTCTTTAATAATTAAACTTCCTTATCACCAGCAGTACTGGTGCTTAGGAATGGGATATGAGTCACAAATAGCAGCTTCCAGTATCAGGTTTTGGAAAAAATGAAAAAAACTTTTTTAAATATAAGAAGAGAACATTCAAGAGAGGGGACAGTAAAACTGAAGTGAACTGTGCTGTCTGTTCCCTTATAGAATATTTTTTCTGTCTGAAGTAAGCATAACAAAGCCACAGAATTTAAAATTAAACAAGGACTGTAAATGATGTAAGATGATATGGTAGAAACAACAAATTAGCTCAAACTAATCAGTCCTTTGCATTACTATATTTTATGAAGGCAATATTTTATAAAGGCAATGTTTCCCAAGAAATCATACCATAAGAAATACATGGTAGATCTGTTGTAGTTACTATATGCATTGCCTATACAGACTGCTTTCACTGTTCTTATTTTTCAATACTGACCTCTTAACTTAATGAAATATGATATTTTATTTGGAACATTTCCTTTTAAATTCACATTCCCAAATCCCTTGTGAATGAGCTAACAACAACAAAACTGAATCTTTTGTTTCCTTTATAACAGCAACTACACCTATCATCTAGGATAAATCCAGTATTCACAAGACTGAAATCTGTTTCAATAACTGCAAATCTCAAAAGTTGAAAAGTTTATAGCATGGCAGTACATTAAGTACAAATGTATATTAGCAATCTTTGCTTCAGGAGGTCAAAAATGCCACTTGTCAGGACTTTTATTGTATAGCACAACACTTTGTTATATAACCCAAAGTATAAGTGATTTATCATTAAATGAAAAAGCAATTCCTTCGTTTACACAATAAGCTGTTGTTGACATATGCACGAGTCTTTACATAAAACAGAAAGGGAACTAAAAATATTAGGAAGCTAACCCGATACATAATTAAACCAACCTCAAAGCACATATGGTTAATTTTATGAGAAAGGTTTTTATTAAAATCACTACCTTTCCAAAGAATTATGTTTTGTTCAACAGACTAAACAGTATACCACATACACGTTTCAAACATTTGTTGCAGTAAAGGACTAATAAAATTTGAAAGTTCCCTGTCTTGCCTAACTTAATATAGCGAACCAGAATCTTCTTTTAATGGGCCCAAGACTTGTTCTCTGCTATGTCAGTTAGTATAAAGGTTGTAAAGCACCAAACTGATGCAATTCAAAATAATTAATTGAACACTGAAGTCTCTGAACACAATGAACACCTTAGCCTTTAGAAATAATTAACAAAAATCTCCTAGATATCAGTGAACACCTGCATTAGGCAGGGAGGGTGAGGGGGAATACAGTAGAGGAAAAGAAAAATTGGAAAATAGGCTTACTTGCTGGAACCCCAGATAGTCCTGGATGGTTGAAGAGACATAAAAGACCAGAGCATCTGATGTAACAACCAGTACAAAGCCATTTAATGCCTAGAGAGAAGACAGCAAACCGTCAGCTTGGAAGATAAAATTCTTCATGATAACAATAGTTGCTGTAAGTCTACTTACTGGTCTTATGTTTCAGTATTGTATGGAATATGATAGACAAAAACTATACTTTAAAATGCATATTTTTTTGTTTTACTGTTTAATACAAACCTGATTTTTCAGTGGTCCCTACAAAAACATTCTGGAAAATGCAATTTGAAAGAAAACCTTATATAAAGGTTTAGCACAGAATTCTTCACATTGTCCTTCTGGGCATATGATATCAAGGTAATTAACTCTGCCTTCACAGTCCTCCAATCCAACAGCCTTCATCACAATGTATATCATACATTGATATGAATAATGTACTCCAAACAGAAACAAGACCTAGGTAACCATAAGCTATTTTCAAACAAGTCTGTCAAAGAACTGGACATATTTATGTTCTACATACCGGGTTAAATTAATTACTAATTAAACTATAATCAAAGTAAACTCCACTGAAGTCAAAATTAAATCATAAACACATTTTTTTCCTTTTTAAAAGGAAAATGCAGCAGGCAATATAAGAAAAAGGAAACAGTTCAGATTTCATAACATATTCTAAATTTTAAAGACAACAGTGAAAGTAAAATATTAGAAAAATTGTGTGTTTATAGGCAAATAAACACTACAAGTACTGCAACTTGGAAAATCCAATTTAAATACATAAATAAATGAATAAATAAATAAATAATGGAGTTCTGATTCCCAGAAGGGAGAAACCTCAGAGGTTCAATGAAGTCCACGAGTGATTTCATTACCACTATTGATTTTCTATGGAAAGTACTCAGATACCAGTTTTAAAAGATTTTGTTATGACAATACTCTGAAATACAGTTTGATTACTTAGTGTAAATGGAACTAACAGCCATTGGAAGCCCAAGCTTTTGGCATAGGTAACAGATGAAACTTCTTCCACAGAACCATGCTGTAAAACAGGTCTCCCAGATCTGTTCTACTTATAGCGCAGATGGGCTTGAAGTTGAGTAAATCGTGAAGTCCCCACCCCTCATATGATACTAAAAGCATTTTACAGCTCACTTAAAATATACAGCTGAAAACTTCTACACCAGCAGACTTACTGTAAGCAAACAATGTTTTCAAAGAGATTTCCCCCTTTATAAAGAAGCAGACAAAGTGGCTCCTTATTTGAAGTCACGCAAAGGGCATTTATCTGAACTCCCAATCAATATGGTTCATAGCAATTGTTGTGATAGCAAACAGAACATTTGTGACTTGGCAGCTCATCTAAAAGGTGCTGATTTACTTCCATGGATTCCAGTCAAGATTTACAAAAGCCTGGCTCAAGGGACTGAACTAAGACTGTTGTGCCACTTAATTGCCATAACTGCATTTAGAGATTGAGTTCAAGAATGTTCATATAAGCACACTTTAAGTCGGCAGCCTGAAAACGAGTACTAGAATTAGTGGATTACATAAAGCAAATGAAAGATTGTGTTGTTGTGTTTATCTACACAGTTAAATGAAAGCAACTTACTACAAAGCTTCCCACCCTCACCCAACACAATCGTCACTGGTACAACCTTTTTTTTGAGTAAATTATGCCAGTGAGTTATAACTTCAGTTACTACTTCCATTTGTTTGTTCTGTTACCAGTGGTTAATAAACTCAGATTAAATGGCCCATTATCCTTCAAAAAAGTGTATTACCATTTTATCTCAAGGTATACTTTTAAATAATTAATTATCATGCTCTTGAGCTATTTAAAGACTTTCAAAAGTGAAGTACTCATTTCCTATACTAGGAAGTTACAGTTGCAATGCTGGTAATTAAGGGAGAATATGAATTAAATTAAGCAAATAGCTAGACTATTTGAGGTCCCAAAACCTCAAAATAAATGCCTTCCAAGCTTTATAAACATTGCCAAGTTTTGTTTTAAAAAAAAATTTTAAAAAGTCACAGTACCTCCAAGTACATAGGATTGAAAAAATATTATGGCCTGCATGTGGGTGCTCTGCAAACTTAATTTATAAATACATCTCCTATTGTCCAATAAAATGCCTGTAAACTGTACAGTGATTCTGGCCAGCAGCTAAAATTAGTACTCTTATTTCTTTTCATCCAAAAAACTAAAGCAAAGATTCTTTGTGAATTCTGTAGTACGAACAGGACAGCTCTCTTCTCTTCTGCAACCTATATTTTACATTAGCTCTGTTGCTTAGTTTGCTTCGAGACCTGACTATTTAGGGCAAAAAACAAATGAACAAAACCCAGATACATTAGCCTTCATGTGAAACTGTACATCACTGTGAATGTAGTACCAGCAACGCACTTTCCCAAGCCTCTACTACAGCACAGTACTGAAAGCTCCTTAAAACCATACAGGGATGGTGCTTAAGTCTACTTTAACAGTAAATATGGTCCTTTTCTACCCAGCTCAAGTCCCTGAAAAAATTAAAATATCTACTGCTGTGAGATGCCACCATCTTAGGTTTAAGACTAAGTTTTTAAAATACCATGCAGGAGGACCTAGCCATGTCTTGGCATTAACTGCTGTACAAGCACTGAAGCAGGTTGGAATAGGATCAAACTTAAATGGGTTATAGATGGAACAGGATCTGGCCTGCAAAGGTCTAAAATAAATTTGGGACTGGGTGTAAAGGGTACATCAAAGAACATAATGTACAGTCAGTTTTATGTGAAGCTGTCAAACATGCTAAAAAACAGAGAAAATAAAATGTGATTTTTTTTTCAATGGCAGATATATGTCACATTTTCAATATTTAGATAGAATCACAGCCTTCAGAGGAGTTTTATATTGACACATTCACCAACAAGTAGAGGTGCATGAGTACATTAGTCCATATCGTATTGGCATCGATAAAGGAAAACTGACATTGGCAATAGGCTTTTTTCACCTGACGTGGCCGATAATGTCACCAATAAATGCTACGTGCATACGCACAGCCGCAGCATGCACAGGGCCAGGAATGCAGCCCGGCAGCATCCAGCTGGTAAGTCTGTGGGGGGAAAGGGGCATGGGGGAGGCAGACTGAGGCCCCACAGACAGGGAAGGAGCAGGGCAGGGGCTGCCTAGCCGGGATTGGGTGCGGGACGGAGACGCAGCTCGTCTGGGGGACCAGCAGCTCCTGCTGCTGCATGCACCCTCGGGGGAAGGTATGGGGGGGTATATGCTCCCCAGATCTGTGTGCAGGGTGAGGACTGGCTGTGGGCTTGGGGTTGTGCTGGGCTCTTCCTGGTGGTGGTGGGGGGGGGGCTGGGCCCGGGCTGCACTGGGGCCAGGAAAGACAGGCAGCAGCTGTGGCACTGAGAGGAGGAATGGGGGGGGGCTACAGAAAATTCTGGGGTGGCTGTAGCTCCCCCCCAGTAGGCCCCCTTCCCAGTGCCACCACTGCCCACTTCAAGCACAGCCCAGGCCCAGCCTGTGCCGAGAAGAGCCTGGGGCAGCCCTGACTGCATAGCAGTCAGCTTGCCCTCACCCTGTATACAGATCTAGGGGGCACATGCCTCCCATGGGGCTCCAGGCAGTGGCTCCCCCCTCCCTGCCTGCATCCCCTGAATGAGCCATGGCTCTGTTCTGCCCTGGCTGGGCAGCACCTGCCCCTGCCACTGCCCCACTCCCTCCCTTACCATACAGGCCTTGATCTGGCCCCCTCCCTGACCCCCTACCCCTCCACACTCCTTCCCTCTCACAGACTTACCGGCCAGATGCTGCTCTCCAAGCTGTCAGGCTGCATACTAGCAATTGGATTGGTATCAGCTGATATAGCTTGATAATAATTAGCCATTGGGATTGGCCTAAAAAATCTTTATCGGTGCACCCCTACCAACAAAGTATTTTTGAATGTCAAACAATTATCTTCAATCTAATTTTCCAGTTTTAGGAAGACTATGTATGGCAGGTAACTGTCTAAATGCAAACATTTTCTTCTTTAAAATATTACATTAAAAGTTATTCAATTTTATAAGTGGGCATTTTAATTTCATTTTAACTGATGCAAATGCCTTTTCTAAATCTTCTTCAGTCCCAACTTCAAAGACCAAGCTATTCCCAGATTTTCCACTTCACTGATTTAAACAGAAATACAATTGTTTACATTGGCTGAGGACCTGCCCCTTTATGGCTTACATATATCAGCACCTATCTGCCCAATCATTTTTGATATTTATATTTCCAAGTAAAGTATCTAAGAGCTTGCCAGAACTTTCAAGGAAAACCTAAAGAATACTCCAGGAATAATGTCTGTTGACCTCCTATCTTTCAATCTTGTGTTAATGAAGCTTAAAGACCTCATTCAACAAACAAAAGGACCTATTATGAACTCTTGGGTGCCTGTACACATGCAGGATACCTGCTCTGATGCATTCTAATTAGAATGCTCCAGCAGCTTCGCCATCACGTGTACTCAATGTCCCCACAGTTCAAAATGGAAGTGAGGGCGCTTTAACCTAAAACTTATTCAACATGCTTTAGTTAAAGTGCCCTTGACACCATTTTGAAGTGCAGGAAGCTGAATACATGAGATGCTGCAGGTGTTTTAAAGTAACTCCTAAGAGCCAATCTAATTAAAACACCCACCCTGCACTACACTCTGGCGCACATGTATAGATGCTCCATATGTCTCTGCAGGCTCAATGAAGTAAATGGGAGCATGGGTAAATGTAGTGCTATGCACTATTACAATTTATAACCTGGTTCTAAGTTTTGGGATTTTCTAAGATGTTTCTAAGACTTGGCAGACATGCAGTTAAAGGTGTGATGGGATCTGATATGTGATCCCCACAACTGTGCTTCTTGCCATGTCACACATGAATGGCAGGAGGCGTGGTTATGGGATCAAGCATCAGATCCCATTATGCCTTATTGCTGTTGGGGATCAGGATCCCAGGCTTTACCCTTCACTGGCAAATAGAAAGGTTTCCCAGCTGGGAGCTCCATCGGCTAGTGGGGCTTCCAGCCATGGGGCTGTGCCATGTGCACTAGAGGCTGGGAGCCATCAGCTGATCTGGGTTCCCAGCTGTGGCAGTGCACCATGCACTCTTGTGGCTGGGAACCCCATCAGCTCGTCTGGGCTCCCAGCTGCGGGAACACAAAAGTGCGTACCCATGGCTAGGAGTCTGAATCACCTGACAGGGTTCCCAACTGCACCCCAGTGGCTGGGAGCCTCAGCCTGACCACACATTTAATTAATGATATGATAGGTACCAGCCACAAAATTACTAACATATTTTGTGTTATAAGTTTGTGGATCATTCCTTTTTTTTATCATGCTATTAGTTGCATTAATGTGTGCCTGGATAACTGGTTAATTACATCTTAAGTGTCATGTGTCCCAGGGGCCTCGATATAAGACTTGAAGACAGTGTTTGTCTTTAGGGTTAGATCCACTCAAGAGCTTGTATGTTTGACTTCTGAGGTCTAAGGTGAAGCAACAGCACAAGAAAATGAAATCCCTATACTCACCACAACCCAAATAATGTCACCAACCAAACTGTGCCATACCATCCCATGCACTTTTAAGAGATTGGTGACGTTCTTCATAAGTGTTTTCTGGCACCCAAGTTAAAATAACACCTGCCAAAAGTATTGACTGCGGTCACTGAAAGATCTACAGTTCTGTATCTTTTATAGAGTCTAAAATAACATCTTGAGATGAATAATAAAATTTGTAAAAGGATATATTATTTTGTTGCAGTAGAAATACTAAATTAGGCTAACCAGAGTTATGGTGTTAATACAACCAATAGGATAAAAAGTTTGACCTCTAAATTGTTATTCTGATAGCTCCAGATAGGGGAAGTCAGTAAGTAAACTGCAGGCGAGATAATAAAAATTCTTGGAAATAATTCTTTTCAGTCTTTGAGAAGTTTTTACATGCCATTCACATGAGAAGATAATATACTTGTATCAAGTTACATGTTTAAATTATGATTTCCAAGCCATCTGCTTCCTGCCCCCACTCCCAGGGATGGGGCAGCACAGTGAGAAGAGGCCCATGGCAGAGTCTTTGCTGCCTGCACTCCAGGTATGGCTAAGGGGAGAGGAGCTGTGTAGGGGAAGGTAGGATGCCTCTGTGCGCCCATGGGAGTGTGTGGCCCCCAACACCCAGAAGTTGGATATGTCCCTAATCTCCGGTTCCATACCACATTCCATTTATGATATGGTCAGTTCCTACTTTGAAGACAATAATATCATAAATTAACAACTGCTTTGTGATCAGAAAAGAGGAGAGAAGTTTCCAATTAGCAGTAACCGCACCTCAGATTAACTTCATTGGCTACAATACTGCCACTGTGCAGGGAAGAGCTGAAGAATCAATATACATGAAAAAGTGAAAACAACAGGGTATGCCAGTTTCACTAACAACAGAGAAGAAATATAGAAAAATCAGAATACTTGACATATTTCATTATGTAATATTACTATTTTGTCATGAAAGACAACCTTAAAATTGAATAAAAATGTGTATTGTCTTAACGTATCTTATTAAATAATTATTTCTGTGTCTCAATCTGAGTTTAATTCACAATAGCAGAGACCATACTTTTTCAACTTCCAGCCTGCCTCCTTAGGTCATAGGATATGTGCAATTACTCTCTTTTATTCTGAGAACTGCGGCTGCCAAAAGCATATCTTTACATCAACATATGCTCTCAGCTGTGTCTGAGCAAGCCACAGCATCAATTTTGTATTGGTAGGGAGGCAGTTTCACAACCAAGAAACCCGTCTGGCGTTTAGAAGGCTTATAGGCTTATGGAAGCAGTACTGGATCAAACTCTTGACCAAAATGAAGGTGTACAAAGCTGTGGTGCTTACCACATGATGATGTCTTAAACTAACAACTGATTTGTGATGAGGCAAGAGGAGAGAGGAATGAACAGTATGAGTGTGAGCTTAGAACATTACAGAGCAGGCACATCCATCACCTGGGAAGTATCAGAAGTACCTTTATGCCCTAGTCTGAAGTAAGGTGGTAGGACAAGGCTCTGGAATGTGTTGACTGGACAGCCAGCCACCAAGGTATTAATAATGAAGGAAGGCACAGCTATAATGGGCCAGGCACATGCCTCAGATGATGTGTGAATCCCCATGTAGCTCCTATAAAATGAACTGGAGTGCTGGAAGACAAAGAGTAGTTACCCAAATAAGTACTTCAAGACTTCCCAGAGATGCAATTGATCAAATGCAACCTATTGGCTACCTCTGAGGTCTTACTATTAAACAGACACCAATCAAGTACAAAGTTGAGGGTAGGTATAAACCTTTTTGATGGCAACAGCTTGTCTTCACTCAGAAAAAGTTTGCACAGTAAAGAATTCATCAACGGCAGATCAGTTTGCACAGTGAGTGAATGGCATTTCAAGTTTTATTATGAAAGGTGCATAGGTCTGTACAGTTGCATGCCAACAGTACTTAACCACCTTCAAATACAGCATTGTCATCTTTGACTACAAAGGATCCATAGGTGAGGCAACCTCTCCCTCAGCTCCTTCAAAATCTAAGGTATTTATGCCTTAAGGAGGGTTGAACTAAATCTATCACAATTCTCCAAAATCTGAGTTTTAAATTATTAAATACTGGCCTTTTCAATCTTTTTTCTTGCTAGGAAATTAGTAAGTTTTCAAAACAGTGTGCAGTTAACAGCAACAACAGGATGGAGAGGTGATAACATATTAATATTAATGAAAGACTGCATATATCCAGTAAGTTGCCCACTTAATGAGGTTTGGTACACCATAAGCCATCTGTTTTACTAGAAACCACTGCTTAAATTATGTGCATTTTAGTCTATATGGATGAATAATTAACAACAAATATTTTTCTTGCTATTCAAGAATGTTATAGAAATGAATAATTGTCTCCCTGAATGCCAATCCTTGCTCTCTAACTTTTGAAAAATCAATTTTAGTAATACATTTCTCTTTTATCTAAGTATTTGAATGACTGCCCTTCAATAGCCTGTAAGCTGAAGCAAGGGACTAGGACACAAACAGATGTGCCAGCTGCATCATTATCAAAAAGATAGAGCTACCTCTGTAGGATTCTACAGTGATACAAATGCAGTAAAACCACTCCAACTTTAATTCTGCTTCTTTCAGGGTCACAATGTCTACTATGGCAGTCTGGGGCAAGTAGTACCTGCAGTACTTCCTATGCAGTTTTTGGTACAGTAAATTGTTCCAGTGCCCGATACTATTAGTCTAAAGTTCTTAATTATATGTCTCTATTCATAACAAATACATTAATATTGCTTTTCCGGATCAGGTGGAACTTCCTATAATTATTCACTTGGATTAACTGGGTAGCACTAACAAATAAGTGGACAGAGTTTTGCAGGGTAAAATTCTATGGTCTGATTATCTCAGGAGTTATTTAGAAGGTATCAACTTCTGACTTCCAGCAATCCTGACAGTCTCTAAAAAGATGACTTCTGTATTTTCCCTTTTTCATAATTATCCCCATTTACTACTTAATTTACCAAAGAAATACTATGGGAAAGTACTCACAACAGCACTATGAATAACGTACATTTTCCTGTTTACAAGAAATGGCCTGAAAACTAATTAGAGATAGATTTTCACCTTATAGACTAACCAAAGAAGGTAGGTAGGTTGGTAGATGAATAGCAAGCAAGCACAAGCTTTTGTGGGATGAAGCTCACTCCAAGAGATGATGTCACCTTAACATCTGATAAAGTGAACTTCAGCCCACAAAATCTTGTGCTATTATTTATATATATATATATATATAAAAAAATAAAAAAAAATGATCTGTCAGTCTCTCTAGATGTGCAGGTCAAGACATGATGGGATCCGATACATGATCCACAAAACTGCACCTTCTGCCATGCCACATGTGCATGACAGGGCATGAATGTGGGGTTGCAAATCAGATCCCATCATGGTTTATTGCCAGTGTGGGGGAGTCCAGGATCACAGGCTCCCTCTGCACCAGCAAGAAGCAAGCTCCCATGGAAGGGAGCCCCCACAGTAGATGGAGCTCCCAGCCATGGGGCCATATCATTTGTTCCCCATGGCTGGGAGCCCTGTCAACTGACCTGGGCTCTCAGCTATAGAGGCACCCCAGGCATCCCAGTGGCAAGCAGCTGATGTGCTCTCCCAGCCTCAGGTATGCTCCAGACATGCCCATGGCTAGGGCACCATGTCAGCTATAGTATTGGAGTCACGGGCGTGCATGTGGTACACCTGGGGCTGGGAGCCCCGTCAGTTAAATGCGACTCCCAGCCATAGAGGCACATGCTCCTGTGACTGGGAGCCAGCATCATCTGGGAGATCCCAGGTCAGGGGTGAACGTGGGTCCGACACAGCTGGGAGCACTGATCAGATGGTGGTGCTCCTAACTACAGGGGAGCCTGGCTACACATTCAATTAATGGAGTGATAGGAAGCAGCTACATAGTTATTTCACAAACTTTCTGGAATAACTTTGTAGTTTATTCCTCTTTTTATCACAACATTAATTGACTGAACATGTGGCTGAGTGAACACTTAATTAACTAGTTAATCATGCTTTAAGCATAGTATGTAGATAGGTCTACAAGGCGACCTTCAGTCTGAACTGATTAACAGAATCAGAAAAGCAGTTAAGAATTTTGGCCTATTATAAAAATGTGCGTGGAACAACAACAAACTATCAACCAAGCTAAAGATGCAAATCTATGAGACTTGCATTTATGGTTCAGAAATGAGGACTACATAAGCTAGGCACATCAGAAGACTGAACAGTTTCCATGTGAGATGCCTGTGAATGATTCTGAAAATGCCAAACAGGTGCTGGAGTGCACAGGACTGACACACTTAGAAACCACCATCAAGAAGAGGAGGTTGTGATGGCTTGGCCATGTCAGGAGAATGTAAGAAGACTATATCCCCAAAACTATTTTGTACAGTGAGATTTGAAATGGCTTTAGAAAGCAGGGTTGTCCTTTATGGTAATACCATGACATGTGCAAAAATGATACAAAGTAATTCAACATCAATGTAGAAGGCTGTGCAGAATCCAATCTGGAGGGAATATCTGGTATTACGTGCAACTCAAAATGAAGTGGGTTTGATCCAGAGAATGGAAGCAAAACAAGAAAGAAGGAAGCAGTGTGCTGTAAACTTGGACTCCTCTTTAGGTAAGACTTGGATCTGTGAAACTGGTAAGAAGCTATGTCACTCTTGAATTGGACTTGTCAGCCACAAGTGAATTCATCAGGCACCTGACTAGATTTCTTACATGTACACCATGGTCTAGAGGATTGACAGTTGCTTAATAAAAGTGTAACATGCAGATGGGGCCTACAAGGTGGAAATCTACCTTGCCTTCTACTTGACTTCATACTAACACAGCTGACTACTTCTCCTTGAAAACTAATTTGAAACCAAAATAGGTTTTGCATGAAATTATCACAATTAGAAACAATTTCTGCCATAGAAAAGTTGAAGTATATATTTAAGGTGTACAAAAGGTTTTTTTTTTTTACAGAAATAATTTAACACTGAATTACCTTCCTAAGCCAATAATCAATTATGCATGCTACAAAAGGTTAGCATTCTAGCTATTGGTCAATTCATGTTTTCGCCCCTTTTTTCATGAGTTTGTCTACAAAAATTAAAATAGTAGAAGAATCTCGTCCATTAAAGACTTCTTTATTAATTGTAACAAATGAATGTTACTTTTGCCACTATATATTATCATCCACAGTAAAACATACCTGCAGTAAAAGCTCTCCTTCAAGTATATGTACGCCTTCGCCAGGTTTGTTTGTTCTACAGCTTTCCTGAATGCCATTTCTTTCAGGCCTTGCAGAATTGGAGGATTTTAATGCAACTACAAATATAAAACAAAAAAAAAAAAGTTTGAATTTTTCTGTGATTGACCTACTTGTAAACGTATGTGTAAACATCCTTTATTATATTATTATAAAAGCAAGAAGAAACACATAACAAGAGGTCTTAATATTCAATATTTTACACACTGGTTTCTAACTTCCCAAAGACACAAAATATAGTAATATTTACTATGTGGGGGGAGCAAGGGGGTTGTTTGATTTTTGCTAGAATTGACTTAATAGAAGTTCCTCTAAAGCCCTATGTCTTAACAGCTGTCTATTCACTGGGA
This sequence comes from Gavialis gangeticus, assembly GCF_001723915.1. NCBI lineage: Eukaryota > Metazoa > Chordata > Crocodylia > Gavialidae > Gavialis > Gavialis gangeticus. The sequence continues at coordinate 70,417,363 of NW_017729004.1, read as the reverse complement.
TGTGGCATTAAGCAAGCCAAATCAAGTTGTCGGAATGGCAGCTTCCTTTTATTATTTTCATTATACTCAAGTGTTTTAACCTTTTTTGTAATTACCATTTTTGATACTCAAGTATTTATTAAACACACATTGGCATTAAATACTAACAGGATGCCAATAGCATTATACTGTCCTTAAGGAAAAGTGGCATTAAGTTTATATAACTGATTTTATTCCCCCCCCCAAAGCAATATATTCAGTTAAATTCATCCTAATTCTCAGAGTAGAAATGCATGAAAAAGTAACTTAATTTGTGCATAAGTAACTGTTTTTGCTAGTAAAGCAGAAGAATATTTCAGCTATAACTTAACATTTATATTAAAATACAAAAAATATTCCTAGAGTTACTTAAAGTAAGAAATCTTCTTAAAACAATAAGTCCCTTTACTACAGTTTTAATAACTTGACCAATAATGCAGACATTCCATCAGAAGCTAAGGAACAAATCCTACATCTATTACTTGTGACATGAAATCTAATAGATTCCATGAATAAGAAACAAAGAATCAAATGAAAAATGTTTTGCAATTTATCTTGTAAAGCTTTTAATAACAGCAGCTCCTTTTCTCTGACTTTGAATATGGGGCTATTAGCAATAGGCACCCAAATTTCATTAAAACAGTAAGAGATACTCAAAGATTTTCTGTAACTTCAAATGGTCTGCTTGCTATAAAACAAATTTTCAAATTAAGACATGTATCTATAACAGTGGCTAGACAATTATTGATTAATCTGTAAATTTATTCTATTGCTTACCACTAATTAAAATCTTTCTGTTTCTAATAAATTATAGTATTCAATGTTCTGTTGCACTTTGTTCAGATTTTGCCACAAAATCTGTTTCAAAAGGCCTCAAGGAAGACACTACTTGGAATGCTGAGTTAATATTAACTACTACCTAAATCATTAACATGTATTAAACTGTTTCCACTAACAGAACATTCATTTTGATTAAAAGTTGTATAGAAAAAATATATTTTTCAAGGTATTCTCGTGAATGATGTATTAAAGTATTAGAATCAATTTAAAGACATAAATACTGTAGTAATGCTTCAGACTTTGGAAACTCCTGCTTTGTTTGTTTGTCATGTCACAATGTCTGTTTTATGATCTTTTATATTAAGGGTACTGTATAAAAATAAAATTAAGGTGCAGTGTGGTACCTTGTAGACTAACTCAGTGCCACCATACTTGCCTTCTGCTCAACTTCAGACCAACAGAGCTAATTCCCTCCATTGACAAATAAAATGATAGACACCATTTCATTGCCTTTCAAAATTTCTAAACTATTATAGCTGACAAAAATATTAATGCACTTCAAACTTCTCAACATAATCACACACGGCTAGCAAATGCTAATCCAGTCTGTTTTAATTAAAAGTATTCCTGACAGTCACCGAAAAAAAAAGTGTCTCCTAAATAATATAAAAATGAATGGTTAGAAATTAGTAAAAAAATAGAATTAAAATATGGTTAAGGATAATTTCCATTACCCGCTTCAAAATCAAAATCAAATCCCAGTTTTGCAAAAACAGAACAGAAATGGCAAGTTCCTGTACAGTACTCAACGCAAAACCACTATTAGTTTAATCACATTGAAGCTGAAATAATGGCCAGCATGTCAATAGAACAAATCTCCCCCAGAATAGATTGATGAAATTAGTCAATAGGGTATTTAAAGACAAACCTGGAAGACAGAAAAGGGGACTAGATGAACCTCCATGTCGTGGGGCACTCCCGTGCCCCACTCCTAAGGAGGCTCAACCCCGGGAAGGGGAGAGGTGTAGCAGGGCACCACGGTGCCTGCTACTGGCGGTGGTAATATGGGCCGAGCTGCTAATCACTGGGGCAGCAGCTGAGGGTTGGCAAGGCAGCTGAGTGGGTCAGCTGACCGCCAGGGGCAGGGCCGGGCCTTATATAAACAGCAAGGCCGAAGCCTGGCTAGGGGGTTACCATCTTGCAGCCTGAGAAGCAGGAGCTCTGCTGAGGAGCAGAGCAGAGCAGTTCCCTTCTGGCAGCTTGAGGGGTAAGAGCTCTGCAGGAGAGCTAAGCTGAGCAGTACAGCCTGAGCACCCAGAGGGCTGCATTATGGTGAAGGTGGAGAGAAGCCTGACCGGGAGGCTTTGGCCAGAGAGCCAGGAGGCCCTGGACTTTATGTTATAGCCGGTAGGCTTGTTGTTCTGTTGCAGCCGGTTGGCTTATGGTTCTGTTTAGTTCATTGGGTATGTTACCGGAGGACCGGGTGAGGCTGTAGGGGTGTGAGGAGGCCTCACGGGGCTCCCAAGTAGTCTGGGGGGGTTCCTGGGTGCCCTGTTTGGGGCACAGAGCAGTGCCTGAAGGCACGGCGGCTTGGCACTGGAGGGGTGCGGTGTGTGGGGTTGAGACCCCAGCCCGTGAGGGCGGTACTCGGCCCAATGAGTGCATAGGACCCTGGTGAGGGGTCAGGGGGCCAGGCACGGCTGCGTGCCACCTGAGCCCCAGCGCCGGTGAAAGCCCGAGACAGGGCTGGCGTGCAGGCTCGGAGACAGCCACGGGTGCAAGAGGCGCGGACACAGGCCCCAGCGAGGGCAAGAGCGCAAGAGGCACGGACACAGGCCCCAGTGAGGGCAAGAGCGCGAGAGGCGCATGGCATAAGCCCCCAGGGAGGGCCAGCTCGTAAGAGTGAAGCCCAGGGAGGGCTAGTATAAGATTGGAGCGGCACCAGTTTTATACAGACGCCCCGGGGAAGGGCAAGCGCGCAGTTAAGAGTCCCAGAGAGGGGCAGGCGCGCGAGTGAAGCCTGGGGAGGGGCGGACGTGCGGATCAGGCCCAGGAGGACAACAGCGCGTGAACAGGAGCCCGGAGAGGGCAGGGCGCACGGGTAAAGGCCCAGAGAAGGCATAGATTGGAGACACAAAAACGTCTGGAATAGCTGCGAGGCTTGGGGCGTGGTAAAGGGGAGGTAGGAGGCACGCGTAAGCCCATAAGGCTGGGGTGCACTAGGTCACCCATAGAAATTAGGAGACCAAAGGCAGCCTCCCATATTAAACTATATAAGAGCAAGGACGTGGCGGGCGAGAATCTGAGGGTGCTGGGTCTCCTAATTTGGCATGGCAGGGGGCACTAGCGGGCTCACGGCCACTCCTAGGCTCCACCCCGTGACACTCCATTTGGAACTAATGGATTTCGATGATAAGAATACAAGTAGTCAAGAAACAAAAGGACACAAAGAAAATTCTTTAATTGCTAGGCACAGAGTAAGAGCTGGTACAGGCATGAACTTTGGTTCTTGGCAGTGGGTGCTTGCAGACATAAAAATTTTTACTTCAAACTCATTTTACTTTAAACTCAGTGTGCTCCTGCGGCAAACCCCGCAGATTTTCAGAAGAGGCAGAGTGTTATTTCAACCCGGTTCTGTAGCTTGGAAAGATTGAGCACTTTAATAGGGCTTTTTTGGTGCTTCTATCTAATAGCTGATTGAATCGGCTTTAGCTAAAAGTGCAAAAAAGCCATGCTGAAGTTTTACAGATGCTGCAGACCTGGGCTGAAGTAATGCACTGTTCTTTCCAGTAAAGTGCTTTTTAAAACAAATGTCTGCAAGCAGCTTGTGGCTATGGCTTGTGGGCACTGAGCACTCGCTAATTTTTTTCGGTGGATGCTTGAGCCCCAGAGCAACCATGGAGTCAGTATCTATGATTGCACGGGTAAGTAATTAAGGAAAGTAGAATTGCTCACATGCAATCAATATCGTACAATAACCAACAGATTTGATATTACTGAAACCAGGTGGGAAAGCTTCCATTATTGGAATGTTAAAAAGAAATTTTAAAAGGCTCAAGTTGGTAAAAAGGAGAGTAGCTCTCTGTGTCAAAACATGCCCACACTTTTTTCCGAATCGCTTACAACTTGGAAGTAAATGATCTTGAATGCTTATCTTTTGGGAAAAGTTAGTGCATCTGTAAGGCACAAGGCAAGGTAATATCTAGCTAAATACCACTAAATCACACCAGAGGATTGGATTACTGGCTCCTTAGGCTCCCATCAGCATAATCTAAGGCAAGAATTGCTTTATTAGAGGAATTTGATCTGAATTATGTGCTGGAGGAAGTCTCATGCTGCTGGCACTAAGACATCCCCCAAATTTCTAAATTGTTAGATGACTTCAAAATCAAAGTGTTGTATTAAACTGTTTATTGCCTGGTGTGTAAACAGCCAAATTCCAAACCCAGTAATACTTGGTTGGTACTTTGGAAGAGCCAGTCTCACAAACAAACAAGAGCTAAATTGACTGGGAGAAAGAATTTAAAATGGGAAAATGTGAATGATAACCAGTGACTGTTTAAAAACATTTTACTAGATGTCTAGAAACCCAAAATCCCATAATTGCCAAAAGATTACGTTGGTTAAAAGACTAACATATGACTTGGTAGAGAAGTAAAATCAACTTCTGAAAAACAAACAGATTATATATAAACATGTAACAAATGAAAAAAATGATAAGTTGATAATGCTGAATATATAGCAGAAGCCAAGAACTGTAAGAAAAAAAGTTGGTGAGACAAAGGATGCAATGAGGAATCAGTGGTTGGCAGAGCTAAGCTGATAGTTTATTTATTAGATTTATATCCCATCCTAGTCAAAAGGCTCAGTGACCTACAACAAACAAACAGCCCACAGACAGGATTCCTCCAAACCTGCAAAACTGAAAAAATGTCAAGCTTCCCACCCAATGACTTCCTGCCCAAGTCCCCATACAAACAAAGCCACCTGCCAAACTCAATCACACCCCCCAACCAATCAAGCTCCCACCTTCTCAGCCCCTAAATCCAACCTACCA
>NW_017729004.1:70403172-70407508 GCF_001723915.1 Gavialis gangeticus | reverse complement strand
TGCCCAAGTCCCCATACAAACAAAGCCACCTGCCAAACTCAATCACACCCCCCAACCACCATTCACATTAAGATACAAGAATCTCTTCCAACAGCATCCCACTTCTCATCTACTCACCCCCCAACGGCCCACCTCACTACAAGGGGATACTCCCCACCCCCCATCCGGCTCAAACATCCCCTCCATGCCTGAACACTCTTTCTGACAGAAGGGCTGCTGCTATCACTCCTCTCCCCCCAAAATTTAAGTACCCTAACAAAAAAGAGGAAAAAAGACCCTTGGATCATACCAGAGGGCAGTATCAAAGAGCACCCTTAAGCAGCACCCACCCAGGGGTGCCTTCTAGCTTTGAATAACTTGTTGACAGCCCAGGTCCTTCTTCTTGTGGATGGCCAAGCTGGTGCCACCATCCTCCTTGGTGGTGGTTGGTAGGCCTGTGCAAATAGGGAAGTATTCGATTTGGATTTGGCCAATTTGGAAGACAACAAATCAATTTGATTCAGATCACTGTCCTGAATTGATTCAGCTGAATCAGCTTTGGAAGATTCGGTGTTGATTCAGAGAGATTTGGTGATTCAGATTGGCCGGGGAGAGGCAGGCACAGCCAGGTGGCTCCTCCGGCTGTGCCTGCCTCTACCCAGGAGGGGGGAGCTGTGGGAGAAGTTCCCATGGCTGCCCTGCCTGGCCCCATCCCCCTGGCACTTAAAAAACCTAAACAAACACGCTCACCAGTAGTAGCAGTTGCTGTGGGGGCTCTGGGGTCACATGGCAGAGCAGCCCCCACTACCCGATCTCCCCCCTCCCGCCCCACCCCACCCCCCAAGGTTGCCCCACCCGGTCCCAGCCTCCCGGCACTTAAAAAAAAAAAAGCCCCGCACTTGCCAGCTCTGGCAGCAGCAACTGGGGCCTCTGGGGGCTCGTGGCAGAGCCCCCCATGCAGTGCAGAGCACTGGGGGGCAGCAGGTATAGCGCTCCCCCAGCATGAGCGGGATAGCTGCCCCAGGGTGCGGGTTCTGTGTGGTTTGGCAGAGCGCTGCGTGCTGTCCAGGAGCTGGGGCACTGCCGGGCTCTGGCTGATACACGGGGCTGTCCCAGTTCCAGGACAGTGCGTGCATGGGGCAGCTGCTGCATGGGTGCTGGGGGACGATTCCTGCTGCCCTGCACCGCTATGCACTGGGGGGGGAACTCTGCTACAAGTTCCCAGAGGCCCCAAATCGCCACTGCCAGAGCTGGCGAGTGTGGGGCTTTTTTTTTTTTTTTTTTTTTAAAGTGCCGGGAGGCTGGGACCAGGCGGGGCAGCCAGCTTTGTGTGGTAATGCCAAGTTAGCCAGTGGTAACTTCAAACAGACTGCTTTCCTCCATGCAAAAAGCTCTTAACTTGGAAGCTGCATTTCACATGGGCAGATTAGTACCGGGGAGCAGCAAAGTCAATTCCCCTACTGTCATGCCAATTAGTCTATTCAGAGCTCAATGAAAGGCTATTCTGGTTCTGGTTTAGGAAAAATAGAGGAAGGTGCCAAACAGCCCTCCTGCTGAAATTGGTTGGTCTACTGCCTAAATAGGGCTCAAGAGAGCAAGAAACAGGCTCTTCTTAGGAAGGTATAGCGTGCAGAAGTCAGGCTGATGGACTACAAGCATGCAGACAACCCAGACACAACAATCCCTTTCCCATTCCATGGTATCAAACATGACCCCCTAGTCATAGAATCATAGAAAATTAGGGTTGGATGGGACATCCAACTTGGAGTCATCTAGTCCAACCTGCTGCTCAAAGAAGGGCCATCCAAAACTAAATCACTCCAGCCATGGCTTGGTCAAGCCAGACCTTAAAAATGTCCAAGGATAACAATTCCACCACCTCTCTAGCTAACCCGTTCCAATGCTTCACCACCCTCCTAATGAGAACTTTTTTTGTAATATCCAAACTAGACTTCCCTTGCTGCAACTTGAGACCATTTTTCCAGGAGCAACGGTCATTTGTCACCACTAAGAACACTCAGTCACCAAGTTGTTGCCAGGACCAGGATGACTACAATGTGCAACTTCTTCTTGCACATAGGTACAGCAAGAAGTGCCTGCACATGCACCCAGGTGCTTGGTGCTGCAGGTCTCACTCTGTTCACTTGCCTCCAGACCTCTCTTCAAGGGGCAGGGTGTACTGCTGGATCCCCCTGCGTGCCATACATTGCCCTGCCACTCCCCAACACCTGGCCTGCAGGACCCAGAGATCAAAGATGTGGGTATTTCCTGAGCTCTACCCAGGGAGCCCATAGGCAGGGGGAGGGGAGAGGACAGGACAGGACAGAACAGAAGGAAGGCAGGGCCCGACCCAGGGTGTACGGCAGAAGGAAGAGGAGGGGATGGCTCAGAGGGGTAACGACCCAATCCTTGTTGACTGGACTAGGCTCACACCAACAGCTCCCAGCATTCTATATGAAATTTTTATGCAAGATTTTTAAAAAGAATATTAGGAACAAAAAGAATTGTAACAATAACATTAATCTACTGGGTGATGGAAATGGTAGATCTATAAATAGTAAGTAAAAATGGCAAAGTGTTCAATAAATATTTTTGTTCTATATTTAGGAAAAGGGCTGAGTGATATATTCCGAACACACAATAAAAGTGAGATACTTTCCATTCCAGCAGTAACTAGAGAGGATTTTAAACAGTACATACTTAAGTTAGACACTTTCACATCAAGTCTGGGCTACTTGCATCCAAGAGTTTTAATATCATATTTAGCCAAATCCAAAACCACTTTAAAAGTAGGATGACCTTCCTAATAATTTGATTCCATACATGGAAAACTATAAAAAAGTATACATTTTCCATGTATAGAATCTAATTATTGGGGGATGATCTTAAATTCAGGGTTTTGTATTCAGCTAAATATAGTAGATAGTTTTTTCTCAGATACTTGTCCTAATTCACACAGGAATTAATTTAGAGAAGTAGTATTGCCTGTATTATTTCGAAGGTATGACAAGAGGATCAACATGGTCCTCTCTGGCTTTAAAAACTTTGAATCTGTGAATTATTAAATGAAGTAATGTAACACCATAGTTCATGTTTCAGTCTACTGTGATATCACTTGCCCACTCCCACCCTACAATCAGAAGTCAAAATCTGATCATTCTGAGATTAAAAACAGAAAATATTTTAATTTTGAAGTAATATTCACACTTGAAAAGCAAAATTGAGGGCATCATCTGTTACTACTTTTAATTAGGGAATCCTCAGCAACCTCAAAACCAGTTTATAAATAAGGAAGCAGAGTTTTTATTTTAATGACTGTGTTAAATGCTACACATTTTTCTATTTTAGCAATAAGCTAAACCAACAGTTTTTAACCTGTGGTCCATGGACCCCATGGTCCACAACTCCATTCAAAATATTTGTGCGTCCACAAATGAAAAAGAGATTGAAACCACTGAGCTAAACTAACCAAGCAGATTAATATAGATCTCTGTATTTAAAAAAAACAAGCTCTCTGTATATTTTCACACTTCACTGGTTGCCACTTAATCCAAAATTTACCATTCAGCAATATACACTCCTTGCATTGCCAGGACTTTTCTGATTTGAAGTAATGATTAAAACCCATACTTAAGAGAACGAAGTAAGAACCTTTACCAGTTTTTCTAAATATAGATTAGCCTTACAGTTTCTGGTGCATGTGCATGGGTTGTGAAAGGCAATCTGTTTACAGACTCACCAGCAAAATCAAAATATATTTAATTGATTCAGTTTTTTTACTCTATCTACAGAAGACAAGTTAAATACAAATCCTGTATAACACGGAAGTAGTAAAAATGCCAATGTTTACCTAGCTCATATCTCTAATTCTAAGTACAGGAGAAACGATAATAAACTCAGGTGACACTGTACTAACTGCTGGCAGATGCTGACTTTTAATTTTTAAAAGCCGATGTTTGCATAGCCAGAACTATTAATGGAAAAAATGAACTGGCAGGTGACATTTAAATACATACAGAGATAACTATTCAACAGCTTCCTTTCGACAGAAGAATTTCCACTTTGAGAAGCTTCAGGGTATACTTTCAACTGCTTGATGTATAAAGAGTTTATTTACTGAATCTAAGCAATTGGACACCCTAGGGGAAACATATTTCTGAGTATATAGTTTGTGGAAATGTCACAAATTAACATATTGGTTGTGAGGAAAAAAGAAACATGGTATATACATGGAGGCTGTTACGGTTTTAAGAGATAACATTACTTTTGGCCCTCTCCTGCCACACCTTTAGTATATCACTCCTAGTGTTAGGTCCCCTTTGTGCCAAAATCTGCCCGTCTCCTAGGGTGAAATCCC
>NW_017729004.1:70393817-70403126 GCF_001723915.1 Gavialis gangeticus | reverse complement strand
ATCTGCCCGTCTCCTAGGGTGAAATCCCACAAGCCTCTCAGGCCACAGAAACCTGTGTATTAACATGATTACTCAGCAGCTCCAACTGGGATTGCTGCCTGCAAATCTTCCTTTGGGAAACTGTGACCAGTGGAGAACAGAGTGACCAGACTTTTATAAACAAAATATTTTTATTCTTAAAAGTAGGAACATAGTAAAGCAAAAAGAGAACAAGGATTTTAAAACAATTACAAGCTTATGTAAACTTCTCTCTTACCTAGAGGCTTCTTATTCGTTAACAGAAACTCAAGAATGATCTCCTTCCTCATCAAAACCTTTGACTCTGGGGTGTAGGTCTGTGAGAACTGCTTCTCTCAAGCAACTCTCAGCAATTATCCCCACTCCTCTGAAAATGTAACCCCTATGCCACCAGTCTTGCTATAGATGCATCTGAGCTATTGGTGCTCTTGGGCTTATGTGCTGTGATTTCCCTCTGATCCCAACCACAGTTCACGTGGGCTAACTAGCATGACTACAGCACAGACCAGCTACCTGTCAATCTACCTAGATTTACAGATGGATTTTGCAGCCCATGTTGAGTTTTGTTCTGCATTTACACTGACAGCAGCACCTGAGCTACCAGTGTAAAGTTATCTTCTGTATGTTTACATGACTATTAATCACCTCTCTGACTGCAGTGTAAATACACCCACTGGGCAGAACTGGATATATCCCTGAATCTCTCATGTTCTCCAGCTGTGAAAATGAGACTAAATCCTTACATTTAACAGAAAACTTCATGAGGAAGTATTTTTTGTAGGTTTTAGTAAGTTTGTTAGTGCTCAAGGATATAAATGGACATATCAGATAACTTATGGAACACTCAGCTGACTAGCAGTGGCTACTAATCAGCCACTTCTACTGATCTCATCACATTTGAAATAATAAACTCAGGCAAACTATTTTCTGTCCGAGTCTTCTCTTAGGGAAAATAAAAGGTAAAAAGAATCTCTAAAAATAAGAGAACTGTTTGGGGCTGAGAAGATTTCTTTTCAGTAAGCAAGGGGAATATTCCACATTTGCTGGTTCTTAATTCTAGGGCAGTGCTTCTCAATGTTTTTAGACTCAAGGCCTTCTAAAAGTTCAAAAGTTAGTGGCAGGCACCCCATTTAACCTAAAAACTAAAAAACTGCAAAGCTAGACCAGGAAGTGGCTGTGGCAGGAGTGTGTGCTCTTGTCATAGCCCTTCTAGTCCTGTATGGCATCTCCTGGAAACAGAAGCACACAGAGCAGGTGGAACTGTCCTGCTAGTGTCTTTTCAGCATGTGTTGGAGACAAATACAGAGATCTACAGCAGAAAGGTGTGCCAGCCTGCATTTCATTATTACACTGCCACCAGATAGAATTGCCCCCACACCTCTGTGTTCAGGAAGCACCTCAAAGATGAACTGGGAAGATCTGCAGCAGAACGGCTGTGCTTACCTGCATAATGTAATGCAGAAAGCCATGACTTCCTGCTGCAGCCACTTGTCAGTTCAGCTGCAATGTACCTAACGAAAACAGGTGCATGGGGTGGTTTCATCCCAAGCCAGAAACTTTGCAGCACCCCTGGCAGGTTCTTGTGGGCCCCCAGTTGAGAACCACTGTTCTAGAGGCTCGAGATTCATCCAGGATTCCATGGCCAAAGTTCACAGATCAAATATCCTTTACCTCTACTTAAAACAGACTTCCGAACTCAAAGGGGGTCTTTATGTATGCTCCAGGAGGCAGGGGGGAGCAGTTTAATTAGAGCAACTCCAAGAGCTGCTTTAATTAAAGTACCCGCAGTGTCTTGTGCACCAGTGTCCCTGAGCTTCAATGTGGTGGTGGGGGCACTTCAACTAAAGCTTGTTCTAGGAGTTTTAGTTGAAGTTTTCCTGCTGCCATTTTGAAGCGCAGGCAAACTGATACACAAGACACAAGGCTGCTGGAGTATGCTAATTAGCAAGCACCAGCAGATTCAATTAAATAAATCAGCTCTGATGTGCTGCAATTACAGTGCATCCTCACATGTGTAAAAGTACCCCAACTTCCAAAACCAGTAAAGTCTATGAAAAACCCAGTTTTGACTGATCTAACTACTGTTAGCTGGAAAGATGAATGACAAGTGTAAAAAGCCTTCAGTCATGGACAAAGAGGCAAGTCTAGGAAGTAAGCACAGACATAGGCTATTACTTGCACTGCAGGGAGAACAAAGAAGTCTCAAGTTGCCTATTTTTAAATGCTCCCTTTTAAAATTCATTGAGAAGTTTCCAATTACTTAAATCTGAGTCAATGCAATTTTAAAATAATCTGTTTAGGTCTAAAACTGTATTAGGCAAGTGTTACATCAATATCAAAAATAGACTGTTAGCACATCACTCATGTAGCTTTGGAATTCAATCCTAAAGAGCTTCCCAGAACTGTTTTATATCAAGTTTTGGCACAACTCCCACAATTTGGCCAAACAGGTCAAAGTTTGTAGTCGGAGCCAATTTAGACTGTTTCATAACCCTTCAGTAGGATTACAAGTTCAACCATTCTTGTTCTAGATTATTTTAAAAAACAGCTCACAGGAGGGGCAGGTTTTTGGTTGTTTGAGTAACTACCACCCACCTCCAAAACAAAGTTTAACAACCAAGACTAGATCTGTTTCAAAAGGCCTCAAGGAAGACACTATTTGGAATGCTGAGTTAATATTAACTACTACCTAAATCATTAACACGTATTAAACTGTTTCCACTAACAGAACATTCATTTTGATTAAAAGTTGTATAGAAAAAATATATTTTTCAAGGTATTCTGGTGAATGATGCATTAAAGTATTAGAATCAATTTAAAGACATAAATACTATAGTAATGCAGGTTTAAGAAATGCAAACTTAAATCTGCCTAATTAGCTTAGAGTTACAGGGAGCATTCTGCCTGCTTCCGTATTACTGTAACCATGTAAAGCAGAGGCTATATGAAAATTGTTTCAGTAAACTGTATCAAATGAAATGCAAATAAACCAAATACTTTAAGTAAGCTATAACAAAACAGATCAGCAAGGAAAACAGTATAAGTTCATGTAAATAAAGGTTCTAAGGACGAGATCTTTATTAACAACAATTCTACTAAAGCCTCATTATAGAGTGGCCTTTATTAATGGATTACGATTTAGGTCATTACTGCATGAGTCTAGGGAAAAGGAATCCCACTTATCCCATAAAACCCAATTAGGAATACAAATACAATAATAAAATCAAATTGGATAGAATACTTACATCCTTATGGATTTTAGAGTTAAGTTATATTAAAAGAAAGTGCTTTTGGAAAAAGGTTGTAGAATTAAATGTACAACTGAGAAAAGTTACAATACATCTTAACGAGCATGCACAAAGTAAAAAGGTTAAGATTTTACAGTTTTCATTTTTGCATTTCTCATCTTAGAAATGATTAAGCTTGTGAACTTAAACTAAATTAGTTTGACATATTATAAATTTTTTTTTAAAAGTCAGCACAGAAAAGCAATAATAGAAGGAAAACATTTAGTCATAAATTGGAAATTAAGAGGCAACAAATATGATTCCTATTCTTCATCACCAAGTTTGTGTATTTTCCTGTATTAACTGCTGCCAAAGAAACTGGTGAAACGAACAGCAATGGTATGCTTAGGTAGCAGTCAATTGCAGCTTTCAAAGCTCAGCTACTGCTTGCGAAGTTTGTAAGTGACACAGAAGGAAGTTTTGCCTATCCCTACATGTGTATCTTTCACCTACATATCTAATCCTAGTGCTATAAACAGAGGTGTTACCAAAAACTATAACATTTCACTTGAAGAGCTGCAAAAATAAACTATAAAACTAAAAGGGAAGTATTCCACCTCAGATGTATATCGTGTCCACAGAAACATACAATGTAAAAAAATGATGGGTGTCTTATTTTATAATTTTTCACCTAGCTCATGAGAACTGTCACCTATTTATTAGCCTAGGATGGCTGCCTCCATATATTTGTTGCCTCAGCAATATCTAGTTTTATAGGAGCTTTCATATAAGTAGATTATTTGCTTTAAAAAGATGAAGTATAAACAAAATAGTTTATATTATGTTAAAAAAATTAGTTTACTTTATACATCAAGAGAAGTTTTTAGCAGCAACAGCCTTAATGACAGCCCATAAGAGAGAATCAGTGAGTCAAGACTATTTAATTTCAGGATATGCTCTTGACCAGCGAAAGGGCAGGTGGCAGATGGCACCATTTTAATATAAGGATTGGAGGAAGTGAATGAGAAGGGCTTTTTCCCTAAGCCATGCACAGGAGGTCAATCAAAGCCACCAGCTACTGCATTATTGATGCAGACATTAGTAATCACAGATGAGATACCAATGCAGAAAAGCAAAGCACCGCCATTATTTGCTTCTGTTGTCACTTCACAAACAATCTTTAGGGTTTTTGCTTTATTTTGTTTTATAACCAGTACATATACAGTAATATATATATGAGGAAGTAAAGGCACTAGATAACTGGTTACGTCTGAAAGTTTCTCAGTTACTAACACAGACTATTTTAATTACTATATAATACTTATGATGCATCATTGAGTATGTACCCACAGACTTCAATGAATTTTCTATTAAGCATCAGGACACAATTAGAATAATTATTTTCTCAGTCAGCAGAGCCTTTCATCTCCCAAGCAAAGAGTTTAAAGCAGAAGCATTTACTAAATACTTCTAGTCCTGCATTTCCAATTATCCATATCTTCCTTTATTTTAGAATCACTCCTCAAACTTACTAAAACATGTATTCAGTGGTCAAGACCATGTCTATGCCTTGTTTCATGTGGTAAAGCATATCCAGTTGTGAGTCCTCTCTGAGAAAACCAGGAGGGCAGGATTTTCTTTTTTTATCCAATACATAAAAATGTAGTGCTTGTTCAAATTCTATGAAAACATTCAAAACACTAAACAATATACAAGGACTATTTCATATCTAAAGTCAGTGATTTAGAAACTTTGAAATGTATGAATGCAGAGGGTTTTAATGGAAACTTTTAAAATCATGACTACTGAGTTCCAATTAAAGTAACTGCTAAAATAGAGCAATGTTTGGTTGCTAAAATAAAAGTCACTGTTTATATTTCGGTTTAATCAGTATAAAGTCCTGCCAATATTAAGATTTTACAAGAAGTTGCTGTTGAAGATTTCAGAGCACAGCTGAAAACAGATTTACAAAGCAAAATTCAAAACAGAAAATATTTTGTCAGTATTGTACTGAAATAACTTAAATGTACAGCTACAGAACTTCCCAAGGGTCCCCCTCTGCTTACACATGAAACATGTCCTCATACATATTTTAAATTGAGAGAGAGACAGGGGTAAATGCAGTAGGTATCGTTCGAGCCGCTGCAGTAGTCGGCAAAAATTACATTTTTACTTCACCCATTAAATGCATACTGCAAGTTACCAAGACAAAACAGAACAGACAAGAATTCAGACATAACTCCCCCGCCCCCCCTTTTTTATTTATTTATTTATTTTTACAACTGCTTATGTTTTCAAGGCAGACAGGCTACTAAAGTTTAGGTTTTCAGATATTTTAGATACATCTAAGGCTACAGGTTTAATTTTAAATTAATTCACCCAACTCAAAAAAGGTGTGAAGAATGTAAGTTAATATTATCCATTCAGTTGCTATCAAACAAGTTTCTTCACCTCTACTAAGGTATGCTTAATTAAGTTTGCAAAAACCTATTTTTGGCATAAGGAAATCTGTTGCTTGCCCTTTCAAAATTGACATGATTGTGAGCTCAAACTAGTGCTACTTGGTTTCCAGGCCTCTGACAGGGATATATTTCAAATGTTCAGTGCTCTAAATCACTGGACAGACAAGAACTTGGCAGGAGTAGCACTCTCTTCTCTTTTTCCTTTCTTAAACTTAAGTTACATTTCACTGCCCAAGACTGAAAGGCAGCCCAGAATTTCCCAGAAATTCCGTTTCTAGATTACAAGAAACTGCAGTAGTATGCATTTAATAGATCACCAGGAACCCTTTTGTTTCACTACAAGAACAGCTCTAATTTTATTAAGTTGGCTACTTGATGTGACTTACTAACTTATGGATGAGAACATAAATAAAAGCAGAAAAGCTTTTACAAAGGTTTCCATAAATTTCTCCATGCTGTTTTAGATAGCTACAGAGAGACTTCATAAGCACCCTTGTAGCAAAATAGTATGCCAAGGGTATTTTACTGTATGTTGATGTTTTATTCAGCTCTACTTGGTTATATCACATTAGGGTGCTCTATAAGTATTTTCACATCAGTATGATTCTGCTTATCAACTTGCAAAATGAAAAAAACAATTACAGAAGTACCTCTCAGCAAAATGAAAAAAAAAAAAAAAGAGAATTTATAAATATAATCATACTGTTTATGTTCAGTGAAATGCAAAGATTCCACAAGTGGAACACAGATAGCACTACACTAGGCAGGAAATTGGTAGGAGTACATTAATATTTTGCTGTACTAATCAAAATGCAGAAGTTTGCTAGGCATGTAACTATACTAAAGTGCAGTACAGAACAGGATGAAAGCCAGGAACCCACAATCCTCTTTTCCAGCAACTGAAACTATCAGCAGACCTGCAGAATTCTCAAAGGCCTCTGCTGCTTTTGGTATTCTTTTTACAAGTTTACCTTACTTTAGAAGTCAGTGATTTAAAAAACAAACAAAAAAAAAAAAAAAAAAAAAAAAAAAATTAAAAAACAAACAAAAAAAAAAAAAAAAAAATTAAAAAACAAACAAAAAAAAAAAAAAAAAAATTAAAAAACAAACAAAAAAAAAAAAAAAAAAATTAAAAAACAAACAAAAAAAAAAAAAAAAAAATTAAAAAACAAACAAAAAAAAAAAAAAAAAAATTAAAAAACAAACAAAAAAAAAAAAAAAAAAATTAAAAAACAAACAAAAAAAAAAAAAAAAAAATTAAAAAACAAACAAAAAAAAAAAAAAAAAAAAAAAAAAAAAATCAAATGAAGAGCAAAAGGAAGTATTCTTTATAAAAAAGGATGAATATTTGAGGAAAATAGATTACATGTTCTTCCAATTAGTTAGGTCAGGACAAGTCCAATATTCATACTTTTCTGAGAAAAATAAGAGATGGTCAGAACAAAAATGTTAATCTTAAACTGTACTCAAACTGTAATTTCCAACAATCACTGCCACTTATTTTCATTATAAAGCAGCAGTTCAATACATTTACTCAAAGCAGGATACTATGTTGAGCCCTCCCCTTATCTTTTGTATTCAAAAACTTGACTTGTAATATTGCCTCACTTTTCCAGCTGCCCCAGACAAGTAGTAACATTAATACATAAGATAGGATAGCTTTGGATCTGAATATGTAGGCAATTTTAAAAGGCCATGTAGATTTTTGTTACTTAGACCACAGACAAGTTTCTACCTTAGTAGAGGTGAAGAATCAAATATTCTCCTAGATTTTAATATTAATAAAATACAAATATAAATGCTAAGCAATTAAAAACATTTCACCATATCAAATGCTTTTATGGAATTTCCTATGACAAGTGAAATACTTGTATGTGAATACAGTTATAAATTTGTCAAGAACAAGTATAAGAGGAGAAGAAATGTGGCTCAGTTGTTAGACTACTAAATAGCCTATCCTTTGAGAATCCCTGCTCTGACAGATTTCCTGTATAACCCTGACCAAGGTAAAGAAAGCAAAATAAACTTCAGCAAAGTTCATATATTTTACTTTTTTGAGGCTCAGTCTACAGCACTTAAGCTATGTACACACATTCAAAAAGCCTGAGGCAAAAATGATCCAATCTACACGGGTGTCTCTAAGCCACATAGATAGGATCAGGAGCAAAGGGAACACATATTTGCCCTATGCTGGGAGGAGGCAGGCAGATGCCTGCGCTGGCCAAAGCCAGAAGCCTACAGCTGTCAGGGAGGCGGGCAGGAGGGGGAAAACACAGACCCCCAGCTGTGTTGGCTGAGTCTGGTAGGGGCTGGGTCAGTGTGGCAGGGTTCTCTACCTTCCCCTCCTTTCCCTCCCTGCCACAGTTGGAAGGAGTGGGGAGACTGGGGAGAGGGTATGTGCTGGCTCCTGCCTTCCCTGTAGCTGACAGCAGGGGGTTGGGGGTATGTGTCAGAGGAAAATCAGGGATGGCTGCAGCCAGTGCAGGCATTGGCCTGCCTCCCCCTGCAAAGAGAAGCCATGCTGGCCAGGTGGGCCAGGGAGCAGAAAAGTGGGGAAGCCCCTGCTGCCCAGTGCCCCCCCCCATGTATGACTGGCTGACAAGCAGGGAGGACACAGGGCTGGGGACTAGAGGCTTTGCTGCCTCAGCTCTGACAGGCCTGGGATGAGGAGGCCAGTCTGGCTCTTGGCCATAGCACATGACCATGGGCTAAGGTCACCCTGCCTACCCACCATGCAAGGGGTGGGTGGGTGGGTGGGGGAGTTAATGAGAAAGCTGCAAAGGCTCCTGGGATGCCAGGGGACTGTGACTTAACTTGAGTCAGAAGGGGATCTGAGACAGAAATTTGACGGACTGCTCCAACCTAAAACGATTATATCTGATACTGTATCCATCCAGATCTATCTTAGATCAGGCTCTGCCATTTTAAAACCAGTCTGTGTGTAAACTTGTTATAGGTTTAGACTGGTTTCTGACCATCTAAACTGAAAAAATATAATGTTTAAGTCTAGGGGTAATACTACAACCCTAATAGAGACCACTCTGAGACAACAAGAATGTTAAGACTTGAGCTAAAACAGGGAACCTTAAGGGAAAAACAGGAATAGGAACTTTTCTGATACTTTCATCCACTCTTTCCAATGGGAATATTTCTAACATAAGTTTTACCAAATGTAGCAGGGCACTAAGGTGCCTGCTACTGACAACAGTAGTATGGGCTCAGTTGTCAGTCCCCAGGGCAGCACAGGTGCAGGTTGCCAGGGCAACCAGTCTGGTCAGCTGACCGGAAGGGGACAGGGCCTGGCCTATATAAACAGCTTAGGCTGAGGCCAAGAAGGCAGTCCCCCTCTGGCAGTGAGGAAGGTGGAGCTCTGCCGGAGCAAGCAGAGCAGAGTAAGCCTGATGGTCTGAGCATCTGCTTGATACTGGGTGGAGGAGAACCCTAGCAGGGATATATATGAAGGTTAGCCAGGCAGCTTGGGATTTGTGTTGGAACACGAGAGTGGTAGTTTTCTGTTTCGTTGTTGTTGTAACACTGGAGGACCGGGTGAGGCTGTAGGGATTGGAGGAGGCCTCATGGGAGCTCCCCAGTAGTGGGGGGGG
>NW_017729004.1:70382556-70393807 GCF_001723915.1 Gavialis gangeticus | reverse complement strand
AGTGGGGGGGTTCCTGGCACTGGAGAGGGCGCTGCATTTTGGGGTGTCCTGATCCCTGCCCCAGTGTGGGCAGCATCGGGAGGAGCCCAGTGGGGGCGCAGGCAAGAAGCCCCACTGGGGCATAGGACCGGAAAAGGGGTCTGGGGGCCAGGTAAGGCCGAGGCCGCTTGAGCCCCGATTGCGGGAAGCCCCAGCGGGGCGTAAGACCCAGAAAGGGGGTCTGGGGGCCAGATAAGGCCAATTGTGGGAGCCAGTGCGGGCGGGAGTGCGAGCAAGGCGCCAGTGCGGGCATATGGGAATAAGAAGTCCCGGAGAGGGCGAGCGTACGGGAAGAAGTCCCGGAGAGGGCGAGCGTACGGGAAGAAGTCCCGGAGAGGGCGAGCGTACGGGAAGAAGTCCCGGAGAGGGCGAGCGTACGGGAAGAAGTCCCGGAGAGGGCGAGCGTACGGGAAGAAGTCCCGGAGAGGGCGAGCGTACGGGAAGAAGTCCCGGAGAGGGCGAGCGTACGGGAAGAAGTCCCGGAGAGGGCGAGCGTACGGGAAGAAGTCCCGGAGAGGGCGAGCGTACGGGAAGAAGTCCCGGAGAGGGCGAGCGTACGGGAAGAAGTCCCGGAGAGGGCGAGCGTACGGGAAGAAGTCCCGGAGAGGCTTGGGGCGTGGTATAAGGGGTGGTAGAAGCCATGCACAGCCCATAAGGCGGGGGCACCAAGCTACTAGGCAGAGCCAGGAGACATCTTAAGGCACCATGCCAAGGAGGGTTAGAAAGGCAGCCTCGTTTCAATACTAACATCAAAGACGTGGTGGGCGAGATATCGAGGGTGCATTAGACCTGATCTGGCATGGTCGGTAGGGGGTACTAGGGGAGGTCACGGCACCTCTAGGTCGTGTCCTGCCACACCAAATCTGCTGTCAAAGTCTGAATTTGAAATTTCTTCTGTGTTCAGAAAAAAAAAAGTTATTATAAATAGTACAGGGAAAGCCAGAGGGGAAACCTGAAACTCATTGTGTGCTCAGATTATTGGCTGTTTGCAGACATTAACCCTCCCCCCCAAAAAAACCCCAAAACCCCAAACAAAACAAAATGGTACTTTATGTGAAACTCTGTGTTCCCATTCCAATCCCCACCCATGCCCAGAAAAGGCCATGCATTACTTCAACCCAGCTCTGCAGCATCTGTAAAAGTTCAAAAGGCAATCAGGACTCATAGTAGACATGATATCTTTTATTAGCCCAACAAGATTTTTGCAAAAACATTTCTTTAATTGCAAGCTTTCGGGCATAAGCACCCTTTATCAGGCACTGGAGAAACGATTGTAAAAGTTCTCCTGAGTAGAAATGAAAGTTCGTATTTCATAGGATTTCACAGAGGAGTCAATAGATGGAAAATTCCTCTGGGGCAGTCTATTGACTCCTCTGTGAAATCCTATGAACTTTCATATTTTTTCTTTTCTCCAATGCCTGATGAAGGGTGCTTGTGCCTGAAAGCTTGCAATTAAAGAAATTTTTTTGCAAAAAGTCTTGTTGGGCTAATAAGATATTATCTGTACTACAAGTCCTGATTGCCTTTTCCTCTTGACCAATACAGCTATAACCAGGATACCTGGCTCTGTAAAGATCCTTAGCAGGGATTTTTGATGCTTTTATCAAATGCTGATTGAATCAGCTTTAGCTAAAAGCACCAAAAAGCCCCACTACAGCACCCAGCCTTTACAGACACTACAGAGCCAGGCTGAAGTAATGCGCTGCTTTTTCCAGTAAAACACAACTTTTTTTTTTTAAACACCTGCAAGTAGCCTTCATTATTATTTTTAATAACTTGTTACTACTAAAGCCTGCATGTAAAAGTTTTGTGAAGAAGGAAATTATTAACAGTTCAAAATAATATTAGTCAACTTTTACTGTAAAAAGAAAGAATTATCTTTAAAAAAATATGAAATAAGAGAAACATAAGAAGTAAAACAATCCACTATAACAAATGATTAAGGTAAGAAGGCAGGCCTATTAGACTTTCAATCAGGCAATTTACATTTCAAGTGCATCAAAATAAGTAATACTTTCTGATTCAACACCAGGCAAGATTTGTTTCCTTTTGAAAACATAAAAGATTAAAGTTGGTAATTAAAATTCACTCATGATTTAAAAAGTTGATTTTATTTGCCTGGAGAATTTTATTCCATCAGCTCTGAGGGGGTTAAAAAACCCAAGCAACCCCAGAAATTGACTATTTTTTCTATACCTCTTCCGGAATGGCCAGCAGAACGAGTGCATAAAATTGCGCCAATTTTCTATACTACACTAAACCTAAGCAATAGCCGCCTATAATACTTATTTGTTAAAGTAGTGGTTAATATGGTGTTTGAGAAAATCAGCAGGGTTGTTGATAATCTACGTATTAAGACCAACATAATACTATATAATATCCAAAAGTACAGAAAGCCCCTGCTTGAAAAGCTGACAGCCCCAAAGGCTGAACACAAAGCAAAACAAGATACAGTAGAAGACTAAGAGAAGTTGTTAAATTAAAATGTAGGGGGTGGTGTTTGTGTTTCACTCTTCAAAGTACTTGACTTGCATAGGCTTGCAAGTCTTTATATGAAGTATTTAAATAGAGTCTTTCTTTCAATTCTGTCATAGCATTTTCTATGAGAGTAGAAAGCATTTTCACAGAATGATAATTCCATATATATTTCATTTTTGCTGGTAAAGCACACATTTTTACCCCTATGGAAGTTGCACAGAAGGTATGCCTAAGCAAGTTGTTAAGACAATTGAAAGGCTGAACACAAGTAATTATTATTTTCTCTTGAAAGAAAGACCATTTTAAAAGCATGCAGGGCCTCTCTACTGGGCCTAAAGTAGTTGGCAGAAAGCTAAACTAGAGAATATTTTTTCCAGGTATTACCATGACAAAACTTTCAGTCACTACTTTGCTTAGAACTTAGGAGTGCAAGCATCCTCCAGGCTCAATCAGACAGGCTTTTGCCTCCACTGTTCTTATTAGAATGGTAGAAGGTAGGGCAGAGTGACACCTTAGACTCCTGAGAGACATTTAATAAAAGGCATGATAATCTGATGCCCAGTCCCAACAACCGTACCTTCTGTCATGCCATGCTTGCATGTCAGGAGGTGCCATTGTGGGATCAGGGAACAGATCCCAATTGCACCCTAGTACCAATGCAGGGGAAGCCCAGGATCACAATCCCAGGCTCTCCATGCACCAGCAAATAGCAAGCCAGGTTCCTGGTGCACCTGTGGCTGGGAGTGCTAGGCTGTGGATGGGCGCTTTCAGCCCTGGGTGCACACTGGAGGTGTGTTAGATGGGAAACTGGTGGAAATGGGGGGGAGGAGGAAGGAAAAGGAGACAGGGGTCTGTGGCTTCAGGGGGTCAAAGCCAGAGCCAGAGTTGTGTGGCTGTGTGTGAGGGTGGAAATTGTAAATGGCAAGGCAGGGGGGAGAAGGCAGGAGCCTGTGGCTATAGGGGGTTGGAGCCAGAGTTGCACAAAAAAATGGAGGCAAAGAAATTGTTGAAAAGGTCTGCCTTTTCCTCTGGTGCAATCCCTGCGGGATTGCCTAGCATATCCTGCAGGGGCCCCACGTTACCCAGTGCTTTCTTTATACTCCCTGTGTATTAAAAAAAGACTTTTTGTTGTCCTTGATCCTTGATGCTAGCCCTAGTTCTGTATCGGCCTTAGCTTTCCTAACAGCCCCCCTACAAGCCCGAGCGATGGAGGTCTATAGTGATAACCCCTCCCTTCCACTGGGTGTACGCCTCTTTTTTGGCTTTCAGGTGTTCCCCAAAGCCTTTGGTGAGCCAGGGGGGCTTTTGAGTACTCTAGCTCCCTTTGATTCTCGTTGGGAGCACAGGGCTGGGTGCATAAAGTAGAGCAGTTGATCTGCAACGGAAGAGGATTGAATTGGCACTCAGGAAGGGCATAGGGCTAATTTGTGGCACTCCTGCCAAAAGGCTTGGCCTCTACTGCCTTACACCATTTCAAACTACTGCAGCACAATTACGTTAGATTATAGTTTAACCACTGTATCTACTGACTATTTCATATAAATAAGAAACAGTCCTTGGAGCCAGGATAAGAATTCCTTTATTGAAGGGCTAGTGACTAAGCAAGCTAATTCAGAAAATCAGGGTATGCATTTAGCAAGGTAGGTCACTGAAAATTAATTATGGCTGCATGTGTGTTTCATTTAGGCCAGGTATAGACATTATACTTTCACTGGTATAAGTGGTTGGAAATGGGTCTAAATTCATAACACTACAGAAGTTTGGTGCACAAAGACTCATTTAAAACCGGTGGAACCCGTTCTAAGATAGACCTGGATCAAGTGCATCCATACTTAATAAATTTATATTAAATTGGTGCATTAAACTTGTACACCGGATCCCCTACTGATTCAAGTTTTCTGTCCTCCAGCATCCCAGGCTCCTTTGTGGCCATGCACAACCCCCTGCCCCTTGCAGGGAGGCAGATTAGTACTCGACCTGTGCTCAGCTGCTCTTGCCAAGCACCCAGCGAGCCCCACCCTTGGGCTCTCACAGAGCCAGGTCAGCACAATGGCTGACGATGAAGTGGCAGCAGGGGGAGATGAGCTTGACTATGCCCTGCAGCCCAGTCAAGCTCCTTGGGACTGCACCCACTCATGAGGGCACTGGGGTCCCTGGGTGGGTGTGCAAGAGCTCACCCAAGGACCACCATGCCTCTGCAAGCAGGGGCAACCCTAGGGAGCACAACTGGGCTGCAGGGAACAAATAAACATGGCTGCCTCCACTGCCTGCCTTAATAGTAAGTGTCCTTAATGATATATTGGAAATATAAATGTACATTAGGTACGTCAACTAAGAATCAGCATTCAACTGATTTTGGCCTCTATATGGGAAACTGAGAATTGAAACTACAAGCTTACAGCCAACATTCTAATACAGCTTTATTTGTAATGAATATAGTAGCATTTGATTTTTTTTTTAAATACATGTCAAAGCATCATCTTTATATATGACACCAATACAATAACAAAGATTTTTAAAGAGATTTTTCTAGAACGTATTCAGAAAGATTTAGCAGGTCTTGCTTTAAAGTTGAATTAAAACTCTGACCCCTGTCTGTATGAAGTTCATTCAGATTCTTATCAGAATAAATGAAAATCAACTTGAATTTTAGGGTGTCATCTGTCATGTTTTTTTTCAGTTTTATGCTGATGGAGCACAAGATCAAATGAAACAAAATCCCAACAGGAGGTTTCATTTACTCTGCCACAAGGAATAATGTTCAAGGTGGCAAAGAAAGATCTGTTTGATAATTATATATTTTCTGCTAACATTTTCCATATGCTTAGAATACCTGGAACTTTGCCAGGAAAAAAAGCAAAAGTATTTTGGGCTGTTGGGCAGTTCCTCCCAAGTGTACATTAAGTTATCTTCAGCTATATCTTTTTACCTGAAGAACAGTAATCAGTTAACCATTTCTTCTAAATATTAAGAAGGTGCACAAATCCCTTTTAGAAAGGAAATATGAGTGTTAATATACAACAGGGTTATTCTCGAAAGAAACTGCATTTAGTTCTAAGCCGACAGGTCATACTTTAAATGTAACTGCACATAATGATTTGAAATTTTCTATTGTAAATTTCACTTTGTTGTCTTTGATTGGTACATACTCAAATTGCTCCTATGTTCATTCTCACTGACAAACAAATCTCTTAATTTCTCATAGCAAAATGATCCATTACTAGCTATTTGGAACAGAAGTTTCTATTCCCCAACGGTCATTAGGGTAATTCCAAAATATTATATTTATGGCAAACACTGCTCAAACGAGCATTTTATATGTTTGAGTGTGTTACTTTTCAGCAGTTCAGCTATCAGAATGTCTTGTTAACGAGTCAGCCTCATTTTGCAATATGGAGAAAAGACAGAATATAAAAAAAATTTCTGGAAAAAAGACAATGCCATTCTGACCAAATGCATATAAATGTCTGCATTTTCAGATGTCATGGATTAGTACATGCTGTAATCCACATTTACAAGTGCTTCCGTGCTAATTATTTTATTTTATTATGCAATTCTGAAGTTAGTCTTTAGCCATAGAATAAGCAGCTCTCAACACTACTTCCTTGTATGCTATAATAAATTATTTTGCTTACTCATGGGATCAAAATAATGCTTCTTTTCCAATATTAAGCCTTTTCACACATTTAAAGTCAGTTGACCTTAAGTATCAGTGGTCAAAATTCAGTTAATGTTTCCCAACCTTAAGTTTTCCCCTAGAAACAACAGACGCCACAGTTGGCAAATTAAGACTTTATAATGGAGAGTTATATCATGCAAAAATCTAGCTGTGGACTGAGGGAGAACACAAGTTAAGAAAAAAGGAGATGACAGCAGTCATAATACTGATTTAGCACAGCAAATCATTGTGTAAAATGTAGGAACCAGTACTATGAAATCACATGTTTACTCTCCAGAAATAAACCTGCATTTCTGGTAGAGAAAAAACTGAGCAGTACACATTTAAGAGTTCTGTATTTTTCCTGCTCATTAAACTCTGTTAAAGAGCAGCAACTCTTAACCACATTCCTGGCTGCTACACATCGTTGCTCCTATAAGAAATTTAGAGACCGGATGTTGATATTATACTTAGCATACCAACTAAGGCCATAACAAGAAATAGCAGCAGCTCTCCACTTGTTCAGTAAGCATAGCCACTTCTAGAGTATGATAATATTTCTTATGGGTCATTCTGTAAATAACTGAATACATTTGCTGTAGTGCTTCATTCAGTCACAACCACCAATACACTGCAGGGACTCATAAAACAAATTAAATTATCAAATCATGTCTCACCTGCACGTGTGACGAGGCACATATGCATAGTGGAAATCTGCCACCAGAAAAAATGTTGGCAGCTATCACCAAATGGAAATTGATCTTGCTTTTTCCATGCATGGGTAGAACATCTGGATTTAATGAACTTCCAAATATGCAAAGACATGTTCACTTTAAATATATTTTATACATTTAAAGAACTCCACTTACCCAGTGCAACACAAGCAGCTCAAAATTATACTTACTTACCTTTTAAATATATACAGTGGTGTAACAACACTGCAGGAAGGGGCCTAGAAACATTATAAAGAACTTTTCTAATAGCTAGTTTTCCAACTATTATATATTTCATTTAGTAATTTGAGTCCTTTACATACCTTTTAGTTAATTTATTTCTTCGTCACATATTGATCTTGTTTAAAATGAGAAACATTTGTGTTGTTTCAAATAAATTAAAGAACATTAAATTTATAATCCTTGTGTTAGCATAAAATCCACCACTTTCATTAGAATGATAGCACAAGTGGACTTTATATATCTAGCCTAATAAACATGGGTTTACTTAAATCACAGAGAAACTAACCAATTTTTGTGGGTTGTTCATGGCATAAGTAGCAAATTCCGTGGATATTTCCTGGATGTGCTCCGGCAGCCCAGCCCCTCAGCACTGATTGGTAGAGAGGCCCCAGCAGGGGAAAGAAGAACAAGAAAAGGCTGTCATCTGCCTGCTACTCTTTGTGCTGCCCTGCCAACTGGTGTCTTCCCCCTTCCTCCCCACCTTCTCCTCCCACCCCCTGGTAGGGCTGTGAAGCTGGGCTCCAGTGGCAGCAAGGACCACTGGCTCCCACTGGGGAGCCAGCACTTAATTTTTAAGTTGATATTTCGGACAATCCCAGATTTTGCGATTTCCATGAAACCTGCGGAATTGCAAACTGAGTAGACCCTTACTAATAAGATTTGGGAAAATTATCAAAATTGAGCCACATAAATGCAAACACCAACTTTTGTACCACTAACACTTGTGGCACAACTCTGCCACGTATAGAAGAAACTGGTATGTACAGTTGCTCAAAAGACGCACTGTTAAAGTCTTGTAGAAGCATACTTAGTAGTGTCAGTTATAGATTAATACTTTATACACTGTCTAAATGTTGCAAAGCTCTAAAAATTAGCCATGTGTGCAGTCACTGATTATTTGTAAATATAACACCCTAATATTAAAATAACAGAGAGAGTGAGAACCTGGACAAAGAAAACTTGGAATACTAGAATAAAGCAAATAGCTGTGTTCCCCTACCCCCCGCCCCCCAAGTGGGAGAGGGGGAAAAATAAGTGTATCAACAATTTTATTTTTAATTTTTTTTTTAAGCAGAAAGCTAGGTTGTGGGAGCCAAGTTACAAACAAATGCACCCTCACTGCTTAGGGATTAGGAAGAAAGCATCTATGTGGCTTTTTTTTTCATAAACATATCCACCACCTCGGCAACTGAAAAAGTGTTTTGGCTCAACCCAATGAAAGCATTAGCTATTTTCTGGCCACTCCCTCTACCTTATGGTCCAACAAAGAAACCACAAACACTTCTGTTGCTGATTATATTGAGATGGAAAGAAAAGAAAGCACTGTGCTGCAGGGAAGCCAGCTGTTAGAAACGAAAGAGACTAGTAGTCTTGGGACCGTTCTTTCATGTCCACCCTTTCTAGAAAATAATGTTACTGACACACTAGCATGGACCTAATTCTATCTGGTCACATAACAGGATTGGATGAGCCACCCAAACGCTCCCTTTCAGGAAAGCCTGGCTTGTTACAAAACAAGAAAATAATCTACTGCAACAGGTTTTCCTCATGTATTTCTACCTCTAGCAGACAGAAAGAACTGCCTCAAAGAACAGTGTTTACAATATCTAATTTCTTTTCCTCATCCTATAATAGTAAGCGGCTGGTGCAGGAAAGGTTGTATAAACCACAGATAATTTTCTAAAAATGTAATCATGGCTATGCTTAATATAGTGGTAAAATGTCCATAAATTAGAAAAACACCATATTTCTTAAGAACTTCGAAAGATCCTTTGAGGTTCAGTTTGGCAAGTACAGTAATAGCTTACAATCTTACATTCTCATGTACCAAATGGCATTTCCTCCTTCAGATCTCAGTGCCAGAATATCCTCCATTTTAGTGTTGTCAAACTCACCCCAGGTCCCAGAGCCACTGTGGATTTCAGGGGCTACTCCCAGGCACAGGGCCAGTGGTAACTGCAATACATCTAGAGCTGGGTGGTAATGTGGAGCTGTGTTCAGCTGATAGCCAAAATGTGGGGGTGTATAGTGGCACAGAGCCACATTCAGATGGTAGCATTCAGGTGCAGATGCGAAGGCACAGAGCTGTGTTAGGGCAGCAACATGGAACTGGATGGGTGTGGTGGCATGGGACTACTACCAAAGACCATGCCTACCAGGATCCAGGGATGCCAAATTCTGTGGGAGGCTATACCCAAATTTCTAGTAGTCCACCAGACTACCAACAGGCTGGATAGATACTTCTGAAGGCTGAATCTAGTTTATGGACTGTATGCTTGACAGCTCTGCTCTATTTCATTCCAAATACGTACTTGGCCTAGTCCTTTAAGAAAAAAAAAAGATGATGTCACCCATATGGAACCAATGCAAGTGACTAAGTACAAATACTTTGTTTTGACATCCAACCTATGTCCTTAGTAAGCTTTCAAGTAGTCTTAGCCCCTTATACAACACATAAAAATCTTCACTAAACCACTTCATGTTTAATAGACAATGAAATTCTACCTTTCAAGATTACATTCAATTAATTCTTTACGGATATTACAGTCAATTTCTCATTCCATGAAAATGCGTAGGAAATTTATCAGTTAGGTTTAATTTTTAAATCAAGTTGCTTACATAGCTTACCTTGCTTGCTCCATCCAGCACACATATGTAATTCTATATACTTTGAGCCAAATTCTATTCCCTCTATTGGGAATGAAACTGAACTTCTTCACCTCTGTGTGTTCTATTACACCATGCTTGAGGCCCTCAAAATAAGTTAACAGAAAACCAAGCAAGTCCTCCTCCTTCTTGCTGCAGTTTTGTGAGTCAGTCTTAACGTAAGATTACCATATACTGCAAAAGTACAAGCATTCAAGGATTTTCAAGATTTAAACAGGGTGAAAAAGAGTTGCACCTTGGCACCCAAAGTCCACTTAGAAGCCCCATAGATGGACAAGAATCTGCCCCATTGTAGTTTCATTAAATTGAATCTCTCTAAATTATCTTTTAGAATTACCAGTCACTAAACTGGTAATTTCATTAACAAGTATTGTATTTAATCAGTGATGAGGTGACAATATCTACTTTTAGAACAGTACAGGAAAGGTGAACTATATCGCTGAACCTGTGGTTTTGTTGATAATTATACATAATTTTCATCACTGAAAAAAACTGTAATATAAAAATCAGATACCACTCTCAAATGCCTTGCAATTTGTGGGGTTAAATATATTAAAAATAAGAGAGATCCCACTGGAAGGAAAATAATTTCCCTGAATGATTATCAGTAAATCAGCACTATTTAATGAAGCTTTATTACAGCTGTATGGCTGAGTTACCATCTGATTACAATGATTTAAATACCAGTGAAAACATAAATTGAAGGTGGGCTTCCAATGTCATTTTGTTCCCTAGCTATACAGTGGCACACTCTTATGCATTAAGGCTGTCAAATGAGCCAGACCATGGGTATGGCTTTAACTTTCCAAGTAATCATCATGGTGTCCTATGACCAGTTGGGTCCCCCACGGCTCTGTCCTTGGACCCATATTGTTCAACATCTTCATTAATGATGTGGACACTGGAGTCAGGAGTGGACTGGCCAAGTTCACTGATGACACCAAACTTTGGGGCAAAGCATCCATGCCAGAAGACAGGCGGGTGATCCAGGCTCACCTGGATAGGCTCAGCAAATGGGCGGCTGAGACCCTGATGGTGTCTAACACCGAAAAATGCAAGGTTCTCCACCTTGGGAGGAAAAACCTGCAGCATCCTTATAGGCTCATCAGTGCTACACTGGCTAGCACTACGGAAGAAAGACTTGGGGGTCATCATTGACCACAAGATGAACATAAGCCTGCAATGTGATGCTGCAGCTACTAAAGCGACAAAAACGCTGGCTTGCATCCATAGATGCTTCTCAAGCAAATCCCGGGACGTCGTTCTCCCCTTGTACTCGGCCTTCGTGAGGCTGCAGCTGGAGTACTGCATCCAGTTTTGGGCTCCACAATTCAAAAAGGATGTGGAGAATCTTGAGAGAGTCCAGAGAAGAGGTTAGGAAAACAGACCTTACGACAACAGGCTGAGAGCCATGGGGCTCTTTAGCCTGGAAAAGCGTAGGCTCAGGGGTGAT
>NW_017729004.1:70375849-70377556 GCF_001723915.1 Gavialis gangeticus | reverse complement strand
ATCAGAGGTGGTTCAAGCACCTACATTAAACACCTTCAAGAGCAAATTGGATGCTTATCTTGCTGGGATCCTATGACCCCAGCTGACCTCCTGCCCTTTGGGCAGGGGGCTGGACTCGATCTTCCGAGGTCCCTTTGAGCCCTAATGTTTATGAAATCTATGAAATAAAGGAGCCATAATCCTGCTGTATCACAAGATGATTATAAGTAATCATCTTTGTTGTGCAAATTCTTGGAAGACCATCCACTTCATATTTATTGCTTTAAATGCATCTCTGTAGCTAAAGGAAGCACTGCAGACATTTAATTCCAGGTACCATTACTAGTAGTATAATTTGCATTTGGCCTTCAAAAGAATCCTGTACTTTGACCCATGTAATGCAGTTAACTTTTCTCCGGCATGAGTCAGAAATGGTGTCCAACGTTTAAGTACTGTGACAATGCAGTCGGCATCACACTCAAGTGAATGTCCCCACATGCTTATTTCCACTTTGTGAGTTGTAACCTGGAAGTCGTAACTGCTGATTACAGGTCCTCTCTAAATCAGTACTGAGTACCTGAACATAAGACTTCTTGCCTCCAACTTGGGAGCAGACAGGAGAAAACTCAAGATTAGGGCCAAAGGCCAGAGAAAAATCCATCCACAAAGAACTGGAGTAGGGTAGGAAGTCCCAAACGGAGAATTCTGTGAAATCCTGAAAGATCTGGGGATAAATGTTAAGATGAGGCTCCAAAGTGCAATGGAACTATTCTGGGGTTGCTTTGTGGTATTGCTGTAGTTTTTTCCCTACTATATGAGAGTCCCAAACAAAAGAATTAGGTTTAGTTGCTTAGACATGCCACATATTGGCCATCCCCTGGCTTAAGGCATTATTTTATCTTCCCCAGCTTTTGTTTGGGGGGAATTCCAAAAAATATTTTGAACTTTCTGGTAACTATTAAAACAGCCATAATAATACAGTTGAGTTAGTAGTGAAAAAAGAATCATCTCACCCTCATTACATTTTATTTTGCACTAACAATAGGTCCAAAGTCTCTTCCGTAATCATTAAGGATCCAATTAAGGACACAACAGCATTCTAGATCATCCCTTAAAAGTGTATTTTAAAGGTTTCCTGCACTATTTCTTAAATTAAATATTTTTTAAATTAAAACTTTCACTCTGTGGATGTATCATTATAGCTGTATCTTTTAGTGCAAGGAAAATAATAAAACATATATTAAACAGCAGATGAGGCTTTAATGAGGTGGAGAAAAGACAATGCACATCAAAGGTGAGATCAGATCCAGAAGGGGTAGATTTCCACCCTCCTCTTCTCCCCGCCCCGCAAACACTAAGGGTCACTTGTAGCACATTTGTGTGGGGTCTAGCCAAAGCCCCTGCTTTCATACAGTGCTAGGGCCCACAGGGATGAATGCTGCTGCCACCACTCATCCCTTCCTTTTCCCTGCTGATAAAGTCACTGGGGAATGGGGAGGTAGGGGAAGGATGAAAAGCACCAGTGTTCACACCTTGGGCTCTGGAGTCCCATGAAAGAAGGGCAACAGCCAGATCCTGCCCCAATCAGCTGGTGAGCTCAGAGTTCAATGTTTGCCCATGTAGCAAAACCCCCAGTTTTTCTTTTTTTTTTTTCTTTTAAAATGCATTCCCTCCCCAACCATTTCTGGCTTTCTCTTTCCCTCTCTATTCCCTATAGATAAGTATAAG